>NC_137737.1:112559183-112579183 GCF_963264785.1 Psittacula echo
TCACAAAGGGGCTTCTCTTTGCATAAATACATGCGCTCGCAGGTAGAATATTCTAGCCAATTCAAACCTCTAATATATAGCCAAGGGTAGCCTGCAAAGAGTACTGTTCTGTAGGGTTCTCTCTCCTCCACCCCCTGCAAAAACTGTCTTTGAAAGAGGACAAGTGGTGAAGCCAGTAGTGGGAGATGGGGTGATATTTGCCTGACAATCATCACTTCAAGGACGTGGAACTCATTACTAACAGCTTACCCTGTGTTACACACGTGGTGGGTATGCACTGCCTCTGAGCGCTTTTCCAGACATGTTGGGTTACTCTCAGTTAGCCATAGGAGGCACAATTCATACTCCATGTGCCCCACTAAGAAACCTTCCTTTTGTAGACAGTCAAATGAAGGGACTATTTCCGTGACTTGCTTTCTCATTTCCAGCTCTAGCAATAAAAGATGGCACAAAACACTTTTAAAGAAGTAACATACACGTCCTTGGATTATTGTGCTGAAGAAAGAGATAAAACAGGAACAAAGTAACAAATTATATTGTCAGAAAAAATGTGAACTTTTTGATTGGGGATGACATTTATTTTAAGTGTGCAATGACAGCAGGGAATCTGTCAGGGTAAGACATGGCAGAGGTTTCAACGTTTGTTAAGAGCGTCATGGGAATTTAACTAAAACTGTTAAAACTGACACTATTGGCTTTTGTTAACACATTAGGCATGGGAAAAGTGCCAGTCAGCATATCCTCCATAGCATCAGTTCAGTTAAATCATCTGGAAGATGCATAAAACTGGGTGTGATAATAAATGCAATGTTTTCCACACATGGGTAGAGGGAGCAGAAAGGGACAGGACCATTTTGACAAGAACAACGAGATCACTTTTGAAAACGTGCACCTGCTTTGTAATTTAAAAGTGTGCAAGAGGGAGGAAGGAGTTTTAGAAAAAAAATAATTTTAAAAACAAGTGAAGCAAACTCACTAAACACAACACAAATGGATTCAGCAATAAGTGCTTATAGTAGAAAATAACTTAATACTGGAGTGTATATTTATGGAATTGGCTCGAGTACAATTAAAGCACTGTCTAAAGCATTCCACTTTAAAACAGACTCAATTACCACTTCATAGTTTGGCTGGCAGACCAACAAAAACAGAATGCCAGCCATTTACTCACAAGAACAGGAGATACATTAATACAAATACAGTGGTGCCCCAGCCGGAGGATTTGAACAGAGCTTTGCAGACCTGAATCTCCTGCAAAATATCCCACTCAGAGACAAAAACCCAGAAGTCTGCTTGGTGAATGCATGGACCAAACGTTAATGGGGTGAAAGCTCCCCCTGCTCTACTATGAAATCTCCTTACACAAATAAATGCTAAGAATGACTTGAAGCTCTGCATTCTGAAAAGGCAAAGCGTATTACATAGATCTAACCATCTCTGTATGAAGAAGCATATGAAATGGATATATTTGCTGTGCAACCATCTGTGACCAAGCAATAAGAAAGATCTAAAACTGAGTCGATATCACAGTAAAATAAACTGATCAAGGAGTGAACAAAACAAAGCGAAGAGAAAGAACCAAACCCAAAGAAAAAGGGGCTTTTGAACACCAAAAGATGTCCATGCGACTAGAAAATAATCAGGCTGAAATCACAGTTTCTCATAGGAATGAGACACTACCAGGTAAAAACATTTTAAAGAATCACTTTGCCATTTCCAGGGTGCTCTGACTGCAGCACAGCCATTTGCTCTTAAAATGACTGGTTTTACTTTCCTAAAGTCCATAGGCAGGGAAGTTTCTGCTCATCTGCTGCTGTCTGCTTCAGTTGATAAAACACAGATGCAGAATTAAGGATAAAAACATGGAACGTGGCTGCCAAGAGTTGTTCTTTCTGCCATGTAGTTTGACCCATTCAGCATTTACCTAAGTGCTGCATCTAAAAAAAATCCCAAAAAGTGGGAACATATGGAAGCTTGGGTAGTGACCAAAAGAACAATATTTTTTGGCCACGAGAGCAGAGCGGTATGTCGCCTCCTGACCGGTAGGAAAGCGAGCGCAGTGCAGACATAACCTCATTACATACTGGAGACTTCCACCCTTCGAACTTTCAGCAGACTCATTTCTTAGAGCCTTCAAGCTCTCTCATCGATCCATGGCCATTGCTATGCACAAGGCAGCCTCGAAGGGCATGACACCTGTGGTATAATGCCATATGTCTCAGAAGGTTTTATTATTTATTTTTAAATGAAATCTAAATAGCTAAACATAGTAAGGAAATGGTTTTCACAGAGACTAGAGGACTGATTTAATAAAGATTACAGTCAGAGATTACTGGCAGCTACAAAGAAACACCAGAGCTTTTATGTACCACTGAAAGGTAGGACATTTACAGATGTAGGAGAAAGACTCTGATTATGTGTATCACCAGGAAAGCTAAAACTAATGCCAGCAAGAGGTAGTCATCATTCCTATATGTCTTCATTTGAGGCAGTAAGGGCTAAGGAGAGAGAAGGGTCAAAGGAACACAGGCTTACACTGCTACCAGCTATATTGTATAATAATTTAATTAATTAATTGCACACATTCCCAACCTTTAGACCTACTAATGTGTTCTCGGATATTCACAGAGCTTTTATTCAATGCAGGACCTAAAATACATTCTTTACTTAGAAGAAGAGAAGAAGGCTTGATTTCATTTCTGCAGAGATTTGCTCTTAATCCACCAAAGGTTATGTTGGCTCTCTGTAGTATCAGAAAATTAAAAATGAGGCTTTTATTTTTATTATTCCACTGCTTCCTACTTCATCTTTTTGCCTCAGACCTGGCTATAAAGCAATCCTAATTATTCTGCAAAAGCTAAGTGGTTTCTTGGTAACTAACCTGTTTTACCAAATGAAAAATCAACCACATGCACAGGCACACGGCAGAGAGAATTCTGTTGCGATCATCAGGTATGTAAATACCCGCAGCACTGCCCTTTCCCTGACACATGGCACAGAAAGCTACCGGCTGGAGCTGCCTCGGGGGGCAGCTCAGCTCTCCTGGGAAACTTTGAAAAATAATCGCTTTAATAATATGACAGGCCTGAACAATATGGGCCAGATCCTGCAGTTCTGCTCAGGAAGGACATCTGCAGGAGCCTACTCCTCTGTGCGCAGACAAGGACGTTTGGGTGGCAGGAGCGGACCTGCGCTTTCGGTACCTGTTTCATTCCATTTCTTTTCTTGCTAATGGCAACAGACTGAAAATGGTCCAGGCAATTAACGGATGGCTGCAGCTCTTTCCTCCCTTGAAATTTTAATCCCGTGGGTATGACACCGTGATAACAATCGTAACAGTGATGTCACATGGGGATGACCATAATTTCAGCGAGGAAGCGCAACTCAGCCAGCATCTTTAGCAATAAAGAAAAAATAAAGAAATGCAGAAAAACAGAGAAATTATATCTTGGGCTGCTAATATATTTTTTCACATAGAAAAGGATTTTCCAAGATGGCTATGAACTATACTCAGCTTATAAAATGCTGCTCTATTTCAAATACATTCATTTTTGACTTTGTGCCTTGTTTAATAAATTATAATAAAAAAAGAATATCTACAACTCTTTTTTCATTGCTTGCCCCTTTTTTTGATGAGGAATGGGGAAAAAAAAGGTGGAAGAGAAGAAAGATTTCACAATTACTGATGAGACTATGGGTAGCGAAAGTTGCTACAATTACCTGCAATAAATTCAACTGTCAAGTTTCATGCTACTGAACTTGCGCTGACATTTTATGAGCAAATTGCTCAATTTGTTCCTTCACTAATGTAATGCCATCATTTATTTCAATAAGGTAGTAAATATTTTCACTATTACATGAAACAACCTTTTGGTTGGCTTATAATTAAAAGAATGATACTAACTGAATTCCTTGCTTTGTTTCAATATCCCTTGTCAGTGCCATAGACCTCTCTGCCTCTCTTGTTTTTCTCAAAAGCAATTTAGAGAATGCTTGTATTTTAGACAAAAGGAGAACATTTGGTGAAAGAAAATTCATCATTAGGTATCTAGAGGTTTGTTAATAGAAAAGGCAACTCCCACAGTGTATCCTAGTGCTCAAGCCAGACACACATGCTCAGGACCAGCAAGCTGCCTTCACAGTGGGCCAAAAGTCATTATCATAATTTTATATTACATAGACTACATTGAAAATTTAATATATCCCAGCAAAAAGAGACAAAAGACATTTTGCATAATGCTTCTGTGAGCGCACTCTCTCTTGCTACTCTTTTAGCCACCCCATGCAGATAATCACACCAGGAAAAAGAAGTTCATTACCTAAGCCAAATCAAAATTAGGCTTTTCTTTTTGATAGGGAACTTCATTAGTAAGCCCTGTCTTATACAGCTGGGAGATTTGATGAATCTATCTTGGAGTAATAATTCAGCACAATCAGCCACATTTCTGCTTTAAGTTTTATGTCTTTGTTACAAAAATTGGAACTATACGTAGAGTATGCAGTCATATAGCCTCAAATTCATAGCCTATCTCATCTCATTTCACAGCATTTAAAACATGCCAGAGTGGCAGCATCACACTATGTTAGTAAACAGGTTCTCTCATTTCCAGTGTTGAGGCTTCTAGAGACTAAAAGTCCTAAAGAGTTAGAAAATGGATTTTGCTCCTTGCTGCAGAAACATCAATTACACTACAGAATTTATTTTATGAAAAGGAAAGATTGCCTCCTTTGCCTCCAATTTCCCCTACTCCCCATGTTAAGCCCTTTCCTGATTATGACCCAGGTTATAAACGTAGCATTCTTTCTGAATTTCCACAGGGGAGAAATCCACTGGGGTAATGTCTCATCTGTATTGCACTAGAATTAATCTCTAAAAAAGACAAGAAACAAAAGGTTCTGCTACCTGTAGATACACGGTTACAGATATGTAGGCACTGCTATGTAAGCATTACATAAACTGCACAATACAGCTGGACATCTGCAAATCATGATGTTAAAGCGACAGTGACAGGATTCGGCTGTTCCAGAGCATGCCTGCTACAGGGCTGCAGGTGGCTGTACTGTCATCTGGGGCTCTTCTTTATGCATGTTTTCCCCCCCAGACATGCCTGGATACTGTGCCCTCTCATCATATTTTCAGTGCAGTAGTATTTTTCATTGTCATCACACAAAACAATCTGCAAAAGTCATATTCACACAGGATTTCCAAAATGCTTTACACACCAAGGGAAAGTACCACTGTGTCCATTTTAATGTTGTGACCAACTGCAGCTCACAGCACTCAAGTAACTCACCCAAGAAGACAGAAGAAATTACTAGAAAAGCTGTGGATAGGTAAGTGAGGATGGGTTGGTCAGTTCCCCCAGAGCTATCAGCAACGGTCTCCTGGCCAGTGGGAATTGCTGTAAAAATCCCTTCAGGAGGGAGGAAGATTTAAATATGCTGTAGTTGCTGAAAAAATAATTTTATTCATACCACATCTTCTTTTACAATTAAATACAAATGGCTTTCAGATGGCAAACGTGCCTTAGGGTGTGTCTCCGAACAAAAGTCCTTTTTTACACCTACAGACATTCATTCCAACGAATCCTAGTATCTGTATGCACATGTGTCTAAACATCCAGTAAAGCTGGATAAGAGTGCATAAATGTATCTGACTTTGTGGTGTGGGAGGGTGAACATCGTGATCCTGACAGAGAAGTTATCTACTTGTTAACACTGTGATGACACATCCATACCCTCACGATGCGGCTGAGATAAGGGTGTTGAAACTTTCAGGATACCAGCAGTTCCCCCTTGAATACACAATGGAGAAGACACTGATTATTACTTACAATGTCAGCAGTTCAGCTCTACTCATGAAAATGGCGTTAAAGCGCATAGGTAAGGTGGAGGGACTGGAGAAGCCCTGGCTGTAGAGAAAAGGTAGACCTCCTTTCCCCACTTCTGGGTGTCACCACTGGGGCCTTAGGTGCAGTCCCAGTGGGTGAGGCTGATGCTGGCTTTCAAGCATAGGAGACTTTACAAGGCTGTACTGGGACATTGGGGTGCTAAATGGGAAAAGTAGTTGGGGTGCTTCTAGTTAAGCAACCTCTGAAGCACAGTGTACTGGAATCTGGGGAACTTTTGTGCAGAGAGGCAAAGTCAACAAGGCCATGTTGCAGGCTCCCAAAATCTCAGTGCGGTGAAGAGGCACCAGCTGCCTTTTCAGCCCTGACTGGTGCAGGTAACCTGAAGGGCAGGACCTTCTAAAAAGCCCTGGCTTCATCCAAAAGTGCTTATCCAAAGCTTTCAGGTGTCCCTCAGACCTTTAGATAAACTGGTTTACATTGTACAAACAAATCCCATTTTGGCTCAGAGCGTTTTTGACAGCCTCTCAAACACATGGAAATCTTAGGCTTGTCAAAGGTCCTTCATGTGACTCTCTTAATGCAAAGCAGCCCTACATTTTGAAATATTTCCTTTCTTCTTGTTTTCATTGAGGAAAATCACAGAGAAAATCCCTTCAAATTGTCAACAGAATCACAGAAGAATGGCCACGAAGAACTCTGTGTTTACTATCAAACACATAAACTGTATGTATTTAGACACTGGAGATTTATTACACATCCAAAGCCAAAACAGGCAGATTTACAATTATATCCCCCACACTACTTTCAACGTGAACAGCATAAAATTCTTTCTGCAACTACTTAAATTCAAGTTGGAATATATCATGAAAATCTGAAAGTTAGCCTTGATTTACAATCTGATCAGCAAGCTGAATTTTCAAATATATGGATATATACATAGTTACTCCAAGCACACCAAATCCAGTTCAGCTATTTTCTTTTTCACTAGATATCCACGTTATTAGAAGTACACAGCTAACCAGGTTTCATGCAGTAGACAAAATAGCATTGTGGGATTACATTAGTCCGACAGCTGCTTTATGACTATAGCTTCCAGACCAATTTATTTAATATTGATCTTTAAACAAACATCAGTACAAATAAATTTGAGCACTCCAGTCCTGAGGTTTTGTATCTATAAAAGAGGCCAATATTCAGAGAAGCAGTTCTGCTTGTATTTTACTCTTTGATTCCATTTTCTTTGATCCTACCAGGTATCAAATACATCAATGCCAAATTAAAACAAATCTATCCTCAGATAAAGCTCTGTTTATAATCTTTCGTGCAGAAAGAATTTTTCTATCAATAACTTCCAGCAAGCATTTTAACTGATCTTTTTATTGCTTTATTCTGATTACTACAGAAGGCAGCAGTGCCATGTCCTGACTGAGTATCATGCTAAACTCTCTCTGGCAGAACTGTCAAGGAGGGTTTTGAGAACAACGTGCTCCATCTTTTGCACTTTCATGCGGTTTTCCTCCTAACTACTTTCATCCAGCATCAGGCACAGGCCCAGCTTCCAGTGCCCCCTTGCTGAGAAAACTGCTGCACCATGATACAGGTTTGGGAGGCTGATATGAAGTCTTTTACAGGGGAAAGGTTGACCATTTGGAGGAGGGGACAGCTGGGTGCTGAACATAAATAGCAAAAAAAACTTAGATAGGGAAGTAGATAATGAACCCTGGGATTAGACACTCAATTCAATTAGGCGGGTATATATAAATGTTAGGCATAAACTGGTCCAACATAATTATTTACACAGGACTTATTTGTGCCCTTCTTAGCTACGCCGAATGAGCACAGATACCAGATTCACTGGGGACACATCTTCCACTGGTGTGGAACTGGGCTAAAGTTCAAAAGTTTTTGGTCACAACTTACTCAGATCTGCCATCTGGCTTATGTGCACTGAGTTCTATGGATTATATCAATCTCCCAAATGGAATAAGTAGACATTTGTGTGTGTCGGGAAAAAAAAGAAGAAAATAAAATGAAAATCTGCTGTCCGTGTTAACCAGAAGAATGGCCGTTCAAGTCGCTCACGGAGCTCTCAGCCCTCCCAGCCATGTGCCTTTTGGAGGAGCTGGTGTACTCCTTCAAACCTGCAATCTGCTTGACTCCAGTCATCTTGACTGCAGCTCAGGATGTGCCAAAACTAGGATCTGTGAAAGGAAGTCTCGAAGGAAATCAGGGCTTCAAAAAAATTTTGCTTTTGTCTGTGGTCTGTAGCTGTTTGGGGGAGGAGACTGGCTACTGCTGCAGTGGTACCTAATGGTAACGCATGTTTATGAAGAGGAAGCACTATTAAGAGGAAACACCCTTACTTAAGATTTATAGTTTCCAAATTAACATTACAGAAAAGACCTCATTTTCTCCCTCAAATACTGTGGTTTGTGTTGCTGTGTTTGAGACTGAGAAAGGTTTCTGCTTTACATGTCAGTGTTTACCAATAGATGTTCTCCTTAATGGTTGTGGTTTTCCCTGCTAAGCAGGAGCAGGCTATGGAAAATACCAGCTCATCAGTCTAAAGCATCATTTTGAGTTTATCATGAGCCTTGATTTTGAAGAAGTCCACCAATCATTGCTGGTTGGCATGCAAAATAAAAGGAAGCAGACGTTGTGTGGAGAAAAGTTTGGATGTAAGCAGCATAAGACCAAAAGCTGGGCAGCAGAACACAGAACCATGATACAGAAACTGAGGGAAAACTAAGAGCATTTTTAAAATTCTTGCCTTCTGAAAATAAAAACAAAACCTCTCTCTCCTAAGTTTTGGAGACCTATTGCTACCATAATTTTTATTTATTTGATTTTGATTGCTGTTTCCCCTAATCCTAATTTTAGAAGACACCCCCCACCCCCACCCCCCATTTTCTGACAGTAGCAGTGACTAGACAGTGATTTGCAGGTGTTGGCAGAATGTGGATGCTACCAAATGTCCCACTTATTTGGGCTACAGCTCTGCCCACCACTAAAAACATGAAGCAAAACGATTTTCCTGAATTTGCTACCTATTAAGTAAGCATCCAGTGAAGAAATTCACCAATTCACTAAGTGACTTCAGATCATAAGGCATGGTAAAATGAAAGGATAACGGAGTTATGAATCTAGTCAACAAATGTTCTTTCAAATACATGATCCATTAAAAGTTGTATCTTATTTACTGCTAACAGTTTAGTGGTTTTTTGGTTTTGTCAACCATGATTCCTAAGGCAAAGAAATCACACTAGAGAGTTGGCTGTTGTTTGTTTTGTTGTTTGTTTTGGGTTTTTTTTAAATTGATGGCATTAATGACAGATCAGCAAACTATTATCTTGCTGTGTGATGCAGTAAATAGAAGGCTGCCCTATAAAGCAAGCTGCTGTCTCAGAAGACTGCTTACAGTTCCACCCATAGGTCTGAACTACTCCACATTTAATTTCACAAGGAGTGAATTCAGATTATTTCATAACCCTTAAAGATGGCCCCAGCCTATTTTTAATGTGCTGCTGGCATTTGTGAAAACAGTACAATTACCGAAGCTGTTGCTAAAACCCACAGCTATAGAGTACTACTTGCCTAAAATGGTCTCTGGGACCATTGTGATGGAAAAGCTACTGACACTGCAGACTGTCCAGGAAAGCTACTGGAAAATCTATATGGTGCTAAGTCATAACATGAACTTTTTACAGTCTCTCTTTTTAAGGGAGCTACATACATACAGCATAGTAAAAGGCAATTCCCAGCTGTTGAGTACTGAAGTCTATGGTGTATGTAAGCTTGAAGAAGGCAAAAAAGCAATTCTGGTTTACTTCTCACATTAATTGTGAGATAACAGCCAAATACAGTGTAGGAACCACACAACCATGGTAAAAGGAAAGCAATTCTTCTAATTCTTCAGAGTTATTTGCCATTCTTCCTTTCAGAAAACTCAAATGCTCCTAGCTCTCCAATAATAAATATTTGGAATTTTGTTTTAATCATTATTGCTGACATGGTGTACAACTTCGCCATTGAAAGCATCCAAGAAGCTATGGCATTCTGCTTCCCCTCTTCCCAGCAAATGTCCCTGTAGCTATTTTGGTTTTGGTGTAGAACAGTCTGCTTGAAAAGACGAATAAAAACCTCTGGCCCTTGCTAAAGAACACGTATTCCAGCTCCACAGAGTCTTCACTACTGAGACTCCACAGGACCCTGCTGAAACTGTCTGTCTAGTTCAACTCTGCACAGCCTCACTCCGGCTAGGCCTTTGGATCAAACCCTTCTCATGTGAACACAGAGAGCGTCTGTGAAACTATGGAGCAGATGTCTCCACAGAGACTCACAGATGCTGTCAGGACGGAACTTCAGGCTCAAACATTTGATGCATTTTAAAGAGGGATTCAGAATCAGACTCAAGCAGACAGATTGATCGTCTAACACTTCAAAGGCTTGAGCAGAAATGTTGTTACATTTTTCCTTTGTGCTTCCCCCCACCCACTGGCACTAATAGAGGTGACTAGTGTTTAACTTGACATGTTGTGTGGGGTGTACAGAAGGGGACTTCCACCTTCCAATTAAAGGAGTCAGGCAAGAATCATTAGCTGAAGCAATGGAACAGAATGTGGGGCTGAAGGAGTTTAACACAACTGCAGAAAAATGAATGCCTAATGCAAATGCTGCTTTGCCACAGCTGGCTCCTGTTCTGACCAGGCATGTGCAGCCTAGGCTCCACTTCTAAGTCATTCGTTTCATTTTAGAGTAGGAAAAGAAAATTCCAAATGCTTACAATGCTTCTCCTACTCCCCATCTTCAATGACTAAAACATACTACAAGATGAGACTATTTATCTCTTCAAACAATTCACGGAAACTATTATGTATTTTCTCCATTAATGTATGTGGTGGTTGGGTATGTTTGTATGGGAGCTTGGGGCTTTTTGGAGGGCAGGGAAGGGCATTTACAAGTCAGTTATTCAAAAAATATCACATACAGAAGATTGTCTGCAAAGAAAAAAGAAAGTAAAATGGGGAGGAAATGGTGAACAGATTTCTGCTCTTTACCTAGGAACATTGGTAAGGTCTGTGCCTAGTCTAATGTGCAAAGGTGAAACCATCAAGAAAGGAAAAAGAAGGACAGTCAGAAGACCAGAACAGACAAAAGGGGAGCAGGAGTACTGATGATACAGAACTACACGCATAAAGATGCGACTGGAGATGTGGAAATAATTCTGGAGAAAAGGGATTTGCCTTCTTCCAGCAGCTGCCATTTTGACACGTTTTGCTATCTTAGATACAACTCCTAGGCATCCCTCTTGTCCTGGGCTGAAGAGAAAGACTTGTCTGGCAGTTAGTTCAAAGGGGACCTTTCATCAGTTGGGTTGAGCTGTGAGTTAGTGATGGGCATAAGTGTTTTATTGAAAATATCCCTCCCTCTGCTGTCATCAGCTATGAGAAAACAAAAGAATAGAGGAAATACAGCTATAAGTGTGGAGAAATGCCAGTGAGATTATTAAGGCAGGCTTCAAACAACTCAGGGGATTACATGAACTACACAGGAAAAAAAGATCTGCTGATGGGAAGAGGAAACAAAACTGCATAAGACAAAAGTCCAAGTGTCTATCTTTCTCTGCCATGTGTTCTCTGGATCAGCCCATTGAATATCAGAAACGATGTCAGACAAACTTCTCCACAAAAAAAGGAGAAATGGGGATAAATGCTACAAGACAGAAAAGGTGTCAATTCCACTGTTGTCAATTTAATGAGGAAAAAACACAGGATTCTTAAAGGAAGATGCCAAAGCATAGTCCAAAGTTTACAGTCAGAAGGTGTATTGCACAGGAAAAGAGCCAGTTATTTAGGAGAAAGTTTGACATCTTGTCAGGCAGAGGCTGGGGAGAAGGTCACTTCCAGTGATGTCCCGGCTACATCCATTGCTATGTGGGGTCAAGGAGCTCAAGGGAACAAAACACAGAATAACCTCAGCCCTCTCTCATGTGTGCTAGTAACAGGGCCAGATCAGTCATGAAAAGAGGCTCTTAGGCACAAAGGAAAAGCCTCTACTATCACCTGCAACAAAGGCGCTGAAGGAATTACATGTCTGAATATTTTCATTCAGCCGACTAGGAATTAGAGATGGCTCAAGGGGACTTAATTTCAACTGCAACCTTTCCTTCCCCTCAGCAATCTTGTTTCTAGGGTATATGTTAGTGCATAAAAGGCCTGCTGGGAGACTGGAAGGGTAGGGGGTTCTTGTCTGTCCGCTGACACAAGTATCTTGGGAATAGCTGTCATCCTGTTATTAAATATTTAAATATTTCAAGAGCAAGCTAGATTTATCAACCTCTGGAAAGAGTAATCAAGAGAATGAAAGGTAGACAAAAATAAAAGAAAGAGGTTGGTTATTTTGGGGAAAGAAGATGGGATCACCAGAGGAGAAAATATGCAAAGAGGGGAAAAACTGGCAGGGTAAATTGATGAGAGAAGGAAGAATAATGACAGATAAACAAAAGGGAAAGCACTGAAACAATACAAAAGAAATAACAGGGAAAACAGATTTGGAAAACAAGCTAGGGCAATACCTGAAAACTCTGTGTCACTGAAAAACTCTGAAAACACTGTATACCAGTGAGAAAAAGCAAGCAAGCAAGCAAGCAAACAAAAAGCAAGGAAGCAATACATAAATTCTGGACAAGGCGGTCAAGAAAATAAGAAAGCAGCAAAAGACATGATAGGGCAGGTGTAGAAAAGAGAGAAGATGAACATTATTGAGAGCCAGAAACATTCAAGTGATGGGGAAAGGTGTATTTCATAATCATAAACAGGAAACAAGTGTATTTCATTCATTGCACAGTTTTCCTGCTCAATTGCCAAAACACTGTTTTCTCCAGACCCAAACACCATGCCTAATGGCTTAACCTAAACAAAGTCTGTGAGGGTCAAGAAGACGTTTTAGCGTTCTCCTGTTCTTATTAAATGTACACCTAACAGCTGTAGCAAAGAAAAATGCCTGGCACAGAGAGCTGGTGAAATATATTTCATCCTGAGCCTGACAAACAGGAGTCTGAGAAAGAAAGGGGTTCTGAACAAAAAACGAACATAACTGAAGTGGTGATGACATGGCAGCAGCACCACTCTATAGACACTGCTCAAGTGTTCTACTTAGTGCTTTGGGAAGAGAAGCCCTGGAATGATGGTGACCACTCATCAGGGTGATGGGACAACAAAGTGCTGTAATAGCTGGGGAGCCATGACCTAAACAGCTTAGGCTGGTCAGGGAGCCAAAGAGGCCAATTCAATTTTAACAGCATTTAGAGAGTGTTTTCAGCTGCACTTCTCAATGCTCCTTACAACCAGAATTTAAATATCACAGTAATCATTTTACAGAGAGGGAACTACGACCACCAGGGTGCCGTAACTCATCCAAGGTAACAAAGCAGGTAGCAGGCTAGGAACGGCTCCAACCCCACCTGGTGCTCTTTCTGTTTTACCCATGGACTTGTCAGATTCACCTCCCAACATCAGCCTCAAAAGCTGCAAATCTTACAGGCTGGAAGTTGAGCATGCAAAAGCCAGTGCGGGCGGGAAGGCAGCTGTGCAGTCAAAACAAGTGTAGCCCACAGTATCATGGGGGAAACTACCAGAAATAGGTCAATGCAGTAAAAATAAAACAAAAAAGGGAGAGAGGGAAGGGGAAAGAAGTCAAGGATTGTTCAACAGAGAATTAAAAGGCGTTTATTTCATTCTGGCAAGGATAATCTAAACACTATTGTGGTTAAATGTTTGCCTACTGCAGATCATGTTACAGCAGATTTTTCTATTCAAAGTGTTTGTTAATGGCTTTGCTATTCCTTGCATGGGTTTTGAAAAAAAAGCACATGCTATGAATGCGATATCTTTGCTTTTGATGCCAGAGGTTGTGAAAGGAAAGTTGGGAAAGAACTGGCACACAGAAGGAAAGCAGCCAGCCCATTTAGGAATACTCCATTAACTCATAGGAGAAGATTCCCCCAGGACACAGTCCCAAAGAAGACCCCTGGCGAGTTTAGGCTTGTATATCATTTGTCCTATCCAGAGGGCGAGAGAGTTAATGATTATATAGACACCTTGCTGTGTTCAGTATCGTTTGTGCCTCTCGATCAAGTGATGCAGATTACAAGGAAGAGCAGACTGAGGGTTCAGTCAGATGGGAAGTAGAGAGAAAGAGAGACACACAGAGCCCCATGCCCCTGCCCCCCATCACACACAGAGCTGCTCACATGTTACCAGAACACCATGATAGATTTTGCTTGCCACTTAAAGGTTTCAGACTCAAGGGCAACATTTACATAGATAAAGGTACACATATGTGTTCTGTCGCTTTGCACTAGTTACTTGAGGTGCCTGGTACATCCCCATAGTGGATGCATAGGCAAAAATCCAGATTAAAAAGAGGGATGGAAAAATCCTCCTATCTAATTAACATAGCTTTTTGTCTAAGGAAGCACCAAACATCATGGCATTTCAGGAGTTATTGATGGCATTTGGGGAGGTTACCAGGGATTTCATGGTCCCTACAGCAGATGATAAAAGGGGGAGGGAGAGGGAGAGCAGAGGGTCCAGGAAAACTTATTAAATTTTGGGCATCAAACTGGATTCAAGGAGAAGAGAATCACACTCCGCAAGGGACTGGGACAAAAATCCTATGAGATTACTGGCTCAGCTGTGGCAAGCTAATAAGGTTATTCTGAAGCAGATGCAGTCGTTAATACAGTGGTGGCATGGGGATCTCCCGAGAGGGGTCAGAGCCATGATAACTCACAGTAGAGTAATGCGCAATATATTTGTGGCCAGATCTTGTGATGGTAACTAAATGAACCTGTGTCAGCGCTCTGTCATTTAACCCACTTTGTTCTTAATCCCATTTCGGCAGTGTGGGGCTTCCTCATGCCTAGTTTCTTGGAGACAGCCTTGAAAAGTGGCAATGTTTGAGGGAAGTTTTAGGGCCATTAAGCAGGAGATTCAGGTGGACTAAAAGTCACTTTTGGGGAAACTGCTACATAACAGCTCATGTTAATACCAAATTTATAAAAATCAGGCAATTTCTGTTATTTATGGGTGCAGAGAAGAAAGCTGTTGGCAGTACTTTGTGCACTACGGAATGGCTGGAACAAAGGAAGAAGGAGGTGAATTTGACATGAAATGTTGCATTGCTTGAGCTTTTCACAGTATTTGCAGTACCAGAAAAGTAATTTGTGATAAATAGCTAAAGATTGTTGGATTCTATCACAAAATCTACAAGCACTGAGCTTATTGGGGACCTGTGATAATGCTGCTCAGGGCCTGCACTACATTATGCTTAGTGCCTGATGCATTCTTTATGGCCAGATATGTGTAAAGGGAACAACTATTCACTTGCTAACTCTTGTTTCTGCCTAGTGGCAGTGGAAGTCAAAGTGAGCCACCTCATGATTACTGACGGTTTGTGTTTTACCAATACTTCAATACCAAGTTTTCTGTACTGAAGAGCTTACTATCTGAATTGGTTAACAAGTAAATATTTCACTGAGGACCATGTTGAGGAAATCAGGAAGATGAAAGCAAGAAAAGAGGGAGGGATATGTAAGAAGGAGACCCACTTGAAAGATAAGATTGTTTTGAAACAGTGGGTGGCACTGGGAAGTTGCAAACTCAAGGATAGAGAGAGATGGCAAATGGCAGAGTAAGGAGAGACTACAAGGGAGGAGCACAGGGACAAAAATGAAACTAAGGACATCCTTTGGGAGGAAAAAACTTGCAGTCCTAAACAGGGAACAAAGAAGTGTAGTAGACTAGACATATCCTTGATGAAGTAGTCTTTAAAAGGATTGGCAAGAACGGCAGAACTCACACTGAAGCCGCCTGTGGTGTTTAAACTGGCCCTCAGAAAAACCATCAAAGCCTATTTTCTATGCAGGATAGTACAGTTGGATACTTCTGCTCCTCTTCCTTAAAAACTAGACATTGAAAAAAACGTACAATGGCAAGCGATAAACAGGTAGATGACGCAGTACATCATTAGAGTAACAGCCATCTGTAAAAGGCAAGCCTGAGAAGCAGAGGGGTTCACAAAAACTATTGATACAGAAAAAGACAGCAAAAGCTCTTTACTGCTCTGGAAATGGAGATGATCCAGGGAGCAGAAAACATAACAAGGAAACCCAAGTTCCAGGCTCTTAACTGGCCTGGATAATTCACTGTGTGATTTGGTTTCAATTACTTTGGGCTTGTCACCACAGAGAAACTACCTGCACAGCATCCCAGGCTGTGACTTTGCAACACACCAGCTTCCTGTAAGGATGCCCTTAGTGAGCAGTTGGCACCCATTAGCTGTCTACACTGCCATCTACTCCTGTGCCTTAGGAACATCTGCAGAGGAAGCCAGGGTAAAATACTTAGTACCTTGCAAATTTACACCCTCCAATCTTTTGCAGTAACTTGCCTATGTGGAAAAGCCTTTATTCTCCCTGTACTTTCAGCCCCCTTTCGTGAAATAAGAGTCCTCATGGCCCTGTTGTGAGATTTAATTCATTTTTTTGCCACACGCTGAGATTCCAGGTGAGAAGAGTAGTGGCTGGTAATGCTGTTTATACCTCCAACTATGCCAAAGAGCAGGAAAGGCCAAACCCCAATACGGACTTTGATGTAATTCTTCACATATAACCTGTGAAAGGCAATATTCTGTGTACCTGAGCATGCAGTTTACAGGGGTGGAATCTGAAATCAGCTGCTACAAAGCCCTTCTTTGGACACCATGGTGATTGGCACTGCATAATGGCAGATGATGCACATCAGAAGGATTTATCCAGATAAGGCAAAAAATCTGCAGACGTTTTAATCAGTACCAAGATAGATCTTGTTTATATCAAGAACCTTTTTTAACGCAGCGTTGCTGGTTTGGTCCAACATCATCTCCTGCAGTGTGTGGAGACAGGCCAGGAGTATGAAGGCTACAGAGCAGAGCAGGAAGAAAGTCAACTGTGAAATTGGTAATTTTATGAGTTTCACGGGGGGTTTTGTTGTTAGACACAATGCATTCGGAACAGAGTGCCCGGGGTAATACCATCCACATCATGTCCATTTGTCAGCTATAGGTAACGATATCTTTAACCTAGAGTTACGCAGATATGTACAAAAGGATTCCAAAAGAGGGGTTTAACTGGCTAAGGGTGGAGATGTGTCCACCACAGAAGGGTCACTCAATATTACTGCTGTGTCTGTGGGTCTGGGGAGCCCATTAAGACCCAAGGCATGGCTTGTCCTTGTAGAGAGGTGGGAAAAGACGCCTCATTTTTCAGCAAGCCAGCAGAGTCTCTTTCTCTCCAAAAGATGGGCAGGGAGGAGTCCCTCGCTGGTGTCTCTGACATTGCACATATTTTACGGGGTTGTGTCAAGACTGAGTAGGAGTCAAGGAAAGCAAGAATGTGGGATGGATGAATGGCAGACAACATTTGTTTCCTTTTTCTCCCACAAAAATCACAGAGTTGTGCTGGCCCTGTTTCCCAGCTGGATACATCAATTTCCTCAAAAAGGTATCAGCTATTTATGCTTGTTCTAGCCATTCATTTGTATTTGAAACTTCAATAGTTAATATCAAGTACATGGGTTAAATGAGCATTTGTAGCTTTCATTCTGCCTGCAGTGTGTTTATTTCGTTTCAGATACTGAGGTCAGGCTTAAGGGGGAAAAAAAAACGTGAGGGAGAAAGGAGAAATAAAAAAGGAACGAGCCACTGGGGTGCAGGATGTTAAGAAGGGCATCAACCACAGCCTAAAGGGTTAAGCAGAAAGTAAAAGGAGGAGGATGGGAGCATAGCCATCGCTTTGTGTGAAAGACACAGTCTTTCCACCTCACAAACCTCTGAAGGATTCTGGGTCTGGATGGCAAGCTGTGGCTCCATGCAGGTTATGATTTACATTGAGTTTGGTTGCATATTTACTTGGTAGCACACAACAAAGACTGGGGAGGGAGGGGGAGTGAAGGGAGATCAGTGCAGATCTGTCTGTAGTATCGTATCAGCCTAATTCAAAAGCGATCTGGGGTAGGTTATGCTCGTCTCCTTTGTTTCAGGACACACCCCAGGAGAATTTCTTGTCATCTGGGGGAAAAAATACCTGTCGTTCTTTGCTTCTTCTAGTAAAGGGGAAACATTCAGGTCAAGGTGTGCTTATGAAGGGAGCAGGGAGCTGGCAATGCTGTCAGGCACAAACAACTCAGAGCCAGGGTCTCTCTCCCTGCCTCCCACTCTCGTACTTGGGGAGAACAAGCTATTCCTAGCTTAAAACTCTGGTCACAGATCAGGCCAAATTAAGTGTTAAAAGATTAGCTAAAACATCTCTACCCTCCACTCTGCCCCCTTTAAATTAGCGTGATTAAATTATGTACATTGCTTAACGCTGTACATAACGATGTGGTCCCATCTCCTCTCGTTCTGGTGCTACTGTGGGAATTTGTTAATTCAGCTTTCCAAGGGCTATTGTGAGGACAGTCACAATGCATACACACGTTTAAGAGAACATATATTTTCTTGTATTTTGCACAAAGTCCTTGCACTGTATTATAATACATACGCAAATTCTAATGTTAAGATATTTCCACATTATGATTTATTCCATTATCATTTTTTTCCATCTCAGAATGCAATTAATATCGTTGTGTGTTAAATGATTCAGTGAAAGTAAATCTTTTATATTCAGGTAAGCAATTCAGCCTTGTAAGGTTTTATGGGAATTAGATTTTTTGAAGTCTGTGTTGAGCATGCCCATAACTCTGACAGAGCCCTGCAGGCTCTTGTCTTCACCTTCAAATCATAAGACAGAGAAATCAAGCTCCCTCTGTGCTCTCAATTATACCAAAAAACACGGAGCAGAAGTCTTCAGTAATTCAATCCCTGTGGAAGCTTCTTCATACTGTTTGCACTGTTGGAACTGCTGACAGCAGCAATCCCACAATCCCTCCTGGTAGGCTGTCAAAGTTCCTCGTGCAGTGTGAGCGCACTGCTCTGTCCCACTGCTCCTCCTCCAGAGACCTTTAAGCACATGCATGACTTTTGATGCTTGCTCGATACAGTGGCCAAGAGGCCAAAAAACATCACAAGGAGAGTTCTCATACTCTTACAAGGTGCTTTGTACTCAAACTAATAGGATCTGTGGCTACATGTGGGCCAGGGTTGGTGTAATTTAATCACAAGTACAGCTGCATAAACACTGTACTAAGGAATGTCTGCCTGCAATTGGATTCTTTCTTTGAAAGTGCACTGTAGAAAATTCCTGAGTGCCATTTTCCATATGGTTAATGAGCAAATGTATCATGGCCAGCTTTTAAAAGTAATTTGAATTTATGAGTTGCGGTGATTCTAACACATGTGCACAAGAAACGCTGCATACCCAAGGCTCTTCCTTATCATGCAACACCATTTCGCAGTTTTCTGCCAAACGACACCAAAAAGAACCACTCTGTATTTTTAATTGGCTGAAATCCTCCGAAAGCTTCTGCAGCCATCATTCCAGCCGCCGCTCGACCCGACGGCTTCCAGCGCAAACACACACACAATTTGGAAAGGAAAATAAAACCGGGGGGGAGGAAGAGGGAAGAGCACTGTCACAAAGCTATTCCAAGCACAACGCAAAAGCTCAGCTCAGTTAAAAGGGCCTTTTAAAAAACAGCTCAAACTGCCTGCAAATACCCACACCAAGCGTTTGTATATGAGTGCAATGTGGCCTCTGTCACATTTCTGCTTTTGTCATTCACACCATGAAACAAGTGTATTCCTTTCCTCGTTTTGTCAGGATATGAACAGGGCGAGAGAACGTTTCACGATCAAGACTGCTGTCCACACAGGTTGTCCAGGGACATTGTAGAGACAGACTGTGTGTTACACCAGTGCCAGTTTCTGATCCAAAAGGTGTGTGAGTAAGGTTACTCCTGAATAAAGATCACCCACCCAAGGTCCAGAAAACAGGGACTTTGGTACCTCTTGTTCTTCCATCGTCTGAAGCGGCAGGAAAATGGGAGGTGGCTGGAGGAAAAATCAGACGTCTAGAAACCCTCTGTATTATGCATTTTCAGCTCTTGTCACTGTATGTAGCCCACAAAGAGTGAAAAGCACCTCTAGGCTACTCCAGCTCCTTGCAGGGGG
>NC_137737.1:112584183-112586683 GCF_963264785.1 Psittacula echo
ATTTCACATGCAGAGAGAATCTGAGCCCAGCACTAAAGAGATGAGGACAAAAAGTAGTACCCAGTCAGATTTAAAAAAAAAAAAAACACCAGAAGAGTATTTTAAATATGCCCTTTTCCATACAAGACTCAGAGTTTCTCTGTTCAGAGTTTCTGACAGGTAGACAGATCAGGGCTGTTTATTAAACTGCAGCACATGTGTGAGCTGGGATAAAGCATTTTACAGCAGTGAAAAGAGAGGAATCAGTCCATGCAAGTGTGTATTACACGCTGAACTACACTGCTATATAGTATTAACTTGTACTGCTTTACTCACTTCATACAACAGAATCCAAATTAGGTCCCATTATTACATTGAAGGCTCACACTCAATAGCAGTTAAGCTTCTTTGAATGGATTCCCTATTGTATAAAAAGTATGCCAGTCTTTGACTGCCAAAATCAATTAGTCACATTCATTATGCCTCTATTTATTAATGCTGTACACTTTATAATGCATTTGCTGCTGAACAAAGAAAGTTATAAAATATCAAATATGTGTTATGATTGTAATTATAGCAAAAGAAGTAATGATCTCTTTTAGTCGCTAACTGGTTACAAAGCTCATGTAAAGATTACATTAGTGGTGACAGATTTATGATCTTTTCTAAGATGTAATCCTTTCTAGCTTCCATTTTTCAGCAGAAGAACTATGTGATTGGTTACAGGTTATTGGCTTCAATAGTTATATTCAGCAGAGATTATTGTGCTTCTGTCTCCCATAATCCAAACACACAATGTAATCTTAACAGATGCAATTTTAATCTGTGTTGCACTATTATAATAAAATGGGACACCATAAGGCTTTTTACCAATATAGGGTTCGGTGTTAATTCAATGATGTTAAGAATAACTGACTAGTATTAAAATCCAGCAAATAATTGAACCTAATGTGAAAATGAAGGAAGAACAACATTGGCATTCTTGCAACTGTGGGTTTTGATGGCATTTACTATCAAGCTGTTACACCTTAACTTACAAAAAAATTAACTCTAGCCATCAATATCATACAGCTAACAATTTTTTTGAATACTGCACAGTAGCAATTGAAACCTACATTATGTTTTACCTTCCCCTCATAGATGCTGCTGCATCCTACAGCTTAAAAAGGAAGATTTTTTAAAAAAATATATTATTAATATGAAGCAGCAAAAAGATGCTGACTTATAGGGAAAAATGAAAGGCCAGGTGAAAAACTTAAGAAGGCTCCATATTTCTACCATAAGCAGAGCATGTACAAATTGAACTACGTTTCCTAACCTTGGCTCCCACAGTATAGCTTGTGGCAGTACCCCAGTACTCCCTTCTTTTCCAAAAATGCATCCAACTCCCTGTGCTTATTTCCACTGCTGACTTTGGCAGAATGCTCCATATTCCATCCACCCTTTTTGATGAAAAATATTCTCTCCTAAACTGTTTGTCTGGTGTAGTTCAGTCACAGCCTCAGTCATGAACCCTTTGTTTTCAAATTAGTTGCTCCTTCAAAAAGCTGACTGGCATCAAACCGATTTCCTTTTAGGAAATCTCTCTTAAATCCCTACTCAGATTTAGACTTTTTCCCATAAGCTAAACAGGTCTCATTTTTCAGTCTTCACATTGTATTTTTTAAGAATGAAAAGGTATCTTTTTATCAAATGTTCTTCTGAATTATTTTGGCTTTTTTTTTGCATTCAGTGCTCTGGTATCCTTCACCCCACTTCATACACTTACATGAGATGTTACAGAATATGGTTACAAGCCCTCTTGTTTACCAGTTGGACCTTGGCAGTGTGACTGTCTGCTCAGTGAATGCTGACACATGAAGTTCTCCCATTTTGGGTCTTGATCTTGCGAGCTGTCACGCTCCTAAACCGCCGTGTCCACATGTGTAGTTTTAGAAAGAGAAGTCTTCAGCAACTTCAATGGTCCTGGGCCAAGGTATTTTATATTTCTGCTGCACTAATGACCTATCCGAAAATGCAACGGGCCAGCCAAGCAAAGTGATAGAAAAGACCTAAGGCCCTGTGAAACCCTGCTGTGCTGGATGACACTGGATGTGTCCATTAAGATAGGTAACTGGGGAAAAAAGGGGTTAATGATGCAGACTGCTTTCTTTTTATTTTCCTAGGATTAACTTCTGGAAAAATGGGAGATAAATGGAGACAGTGAACCTAGCCAAGCGAGAGTGGAAAAGATGTGAAGGAGAGAAAGAAAGGAGCAAGGAATAAAGTAGTGAAAACAGAGTGAGCACAAGACTGACCTTTTGGTCAGCCCAAGCAAACTGCTTTACGTCTTCTGATTTCTCTATTGCATTCTTTGCCCAAATAATCTTTAATCTATTTCAATAACTCCCTCCTGACCATAAATCTACCATTTTCAGATCAACCTTTTGTAGGATACTGTTAGTAAAAAAATTCTGAAAACTAGACAGAATACATTTGTTTTCTTTTTGACATCTATAAGGAATATACAACACCTAAGTCT
>NC_137737.1:112591683-112674183 GCF_963264785.1 Psittacula echo
GTGAAGAAGTCTTCAAGATAACTACATCAACTGAAACAACTAGCGTAGCAAGCCAAGCTAATTAAAACACAGTGAATTAGAATATAGCTACATGAGTAAAAGACACTCAGAAAAAAAACACAGAGCTGCCCACTAATACAGCTAAAAGAGCACCAGAGTCTTGCTACTTAATTGCACAGGCTACTGGCAAGCAGGTTTTAGCTACAACAGATGACTCCCCTTCAGCATCCAAGTCCTATGCAGAATATTCTAAATCAGCCTTTATTCATTATGATGAGCTACTAAGAATTACTTCAGAATCTACCGTTAGTGTTAAACAATATTTGTTTAAAAAAGATTTGAGGGAAATCTTGTTAAAAATTCTGAACGGTATTGGAATTTTGAGAGTACGAGCTTGCCATTCTAAGCCATTTGATTAAATTTAACCATAGGAAACTCTTCCAAGACCTAATGAAGCAGCAATTACATCTGAAGAGGGAGCCAAGCCAAGAATTCTACCATTCCAATAGCTCTCCTTTGAACATCATGCTACAATATCTAATCTGTTCAGTTTTGAGTTTACAGATACAATAAATCTCCAAGCATTTGGATTTGTATAAAATAAACCATATAGACCAATATGGTACTTATATATATATTTAATATAAGGAACCTATTGTTTTTTTTAAACATTGAGATACTTTTGAGATTTTGAGTATTTCCAAAAAAGCCCTGCACATGAAATAGAATCCAGATGAATTTAAATATTATGTGAGTATTTTCTGGGTCTGGCTGAAAAGCAGATGCTGCCTCCGTGCTCACTCCCCATCTTTCACAGTACTTGAATATGAATTTTGACAAACAGATACAGAATTGGCCACAAAAAAAGTGAAATAAGGATAGAGTGAATGTTAACATTAAAAAAAAATGCTGGACTTTATCCCGATTTCAGTTGCTTTGTCATGAGCATTCGCTCACACTTCATCATAATCACCTACTTGGTAGCTCACTGTGTTGGTGTAAGCGGGATAAGAATCAGTCCCACTACTTTCCCTTTTGATTAAAAGGAGGAACTGTTAAAATGGGATAATGGCTACATTTGTCATGCCCTCAGCAAATGCAGATTGTTTGGTCTTTTCACTAACATTATTATGCTGCATAAAGATGACCCTTTTTCTGATTTAAGATGTAGCTAGAGCAATCCAAGCACAGCCAAATCGATGAAGGCAATCTTGCTCTATTTCCAGTTTTCCAACATTTCTGTATTACATGTTACAGAACATTTTAGCATAATATCTCAGAGGTCTTGAGATACAGAAGACAGAGAAATAGTGTTGAAAAGCAATTCTTCACATTCAGCTTTCACCACATCAAGTGCAAATGGTGAACTTAAACATGAGAATGCAATTTGCTCCTTCAAAAGTCTACATCCTTATCTCCTTATCTTGTGTAAGGAACACACATTCATTTCCAGTGCCTCAAGGTAAAGACTAAGGCATCTGTCACAAGAACAGTGAGCATCTGAAGGATTTGGAAGCAATCTTTTCATAATGTTCCTTTGGAAGAGAAGCGGGGTACTCAAAATTCATAGAGATGATTAGGTTTACATCCACACAGCAGACATGGTACCATATTATTTCCCATCAACAGTATTCTCACCTGCTGAGAATCTCTCCTTGGCTCAAGACAGCCATTTATTATAAGGCATTAGCACTCTACTTCACAAACCAAAGTTATCCCCCATCAGTGAACTGGGCAAACCTGTAATACGCACACTCAGCTCAGGAGGACTGTGTTTACCTACCTTTCGAGCCCTTCATTTTGGTGATTTAATACGCAAGCAATTACTTCAGCAGATTTGTTCTATATTATCAAGTTAGGCATTTCCGGATAAATGTGTGGGTGTTTTAAGAGACTCACAGGGCTCCCCAGAGTTCTGCAGTATCAGTGGAGTATGCACTGACAGCAGGGACTCTTTACAACAAGAAAAGCTGATCGGCTGCAAGCTTTCCTGTTGATGAATCCAACTTTTCACCAGGTCTAAACTAAGCCTGTGGCTTTTGTGCGTTTGTTTTTTTTTTTCCTTCTTAGGCTTCTTTGAGGCCTGCAGAAAGTTATGAAATAGATTTTTCTAGTCCTCCCAAGAGCAAGGCCAGGTTCACATCTTGACCTCAGAAACAAAGCAGTCCTCAAAACTCAGTCTTCTCTGCCCAACATAAAGCAAACTACAACATGCAACATAAGGCAATATTAAGAGTGAGAAATGATAAGCAATGTATCAGTATTGAGAAGAAATAATAAAACCCAGCCATAATTAAAATTCCAGCAACAACAGCACTGAACAACACAATTTGGGCTCTGTTATAGTCTTCATTACCAAGGGTAGAAGCACAATATTCATCTGTAAAGTGTGCTTAGTTGGAAGGAAGATTTCAATTTCAAGTCAACAAAATTCTTTATTGAAAGGCATTATATATCTGTAGATCTTTTGGTCATATTATTCTGTAACTATTCTGGTATATAGTTGGGTAGTGTAATGTACAGCTACATACAGACTCTCCCAACAAGACATACTAATGAAAATACAAAATAGCCTTTACAGGACTGAATCTCCTCTCAACAACATTAATGTAAATCAGCTCAGTCAACTGGGGGACATTGATGTGAAACTCAAAGAGGAAAGAACTGGGCTCTGGTGCTTTTAACAAGCTGCCCAAATATGTTTTAGAAATGTGAAGGCTGATAAACTGTGGGTTCAGGAGCTTGGAAGACAACAAAGTTGTAAAAATGATAAATCCTGGTTTTCATGGTGAAATAGCAAAATATGGCCTCAGAATACATAAATACTGAAGTGGACGTCACTACCAAAAGCATCAACAGTTTAATACAAGTAAGAAACCAGATTCTTATCAAAGACCTCAGGATTGGAACGGCTAGTTCCCATTAGCATGAGTGACAGTGGTGTTTGTGCAAATCCCATGTATGCTGATGGAATATGGACCCTGAAATCTCTGTGACCTTGATGCGCAATATTTATATCTACACCTTTAGCCTCTTGCACATAATGAGATGCAATCTTTCAGCTTTATGCACTTCACCAGGCATTCAATTAGAAAAAGCAAATTTGGGGGCTGGGGGGGGGGGGTAAAGAATGCTAGGCTATCTAGACAGAAGGTAGTGAATCAAAAATTGCAAAACTTCAGCTTTCAAAAATAGCCTAAGTGACCTCTTACAATACTCTGACCACTCCATCACAAGCAGGAGGCAACCCCTGTGAAGAGCGAATTCTGGCAAAGTTCTCTCTTCACAGATGATGCACAGCTTAGGCTATAATGAGTTTTTGGGTTACAAATGCTGAACACATTAATATTCCTTGATGATAATTATCACAGTATAAGCACCTTTCCCAATGTGAGTAGCATAAAGCAACTGAAGCAGCATTTTTACTACATTTGAAACAAGCTGGAAAATGGGATTTTCTACTCTCGTAACCTGAGGTCAACATACATCAAGCTATGCATATTAAGTATGTCTACCCTATATAACTATATAGACCTTCCAATATACTCACACACATGCAGGCAATTAACACCCTAATTTTTTGAATACTTAAACAAATGCACCATACATATGAACATGATTTTCTAAGCAAAACATATCCAACATTTTAAATAGGACCCAAATAATTTGTAAAAAGGCTACATTGCTATTTCTTTGAAAGTGAGCTATTTTTGTACAGTGTTAAAAAAAAAAATTAGGCAGCTATTAGCTAATAAACCATTGATACAAATTGAAAATTTTAAAAAAACACAGATATTGACCCAAAATGAAAATAAAATTTGCAGAAAAATACTGCCTTCCACCTTCATGCCTTAAACTAACCACTACGTGCAACACTAAGTGTGGCATATACCCCTATGTGATCCTTTCCACATCAACAGCAATCCTTTTTTGTTTTATGAACACCAGAATATATAGTTCTTCAGTGGGCCCAAATTCTTGCACACAGCTCACAGACTAAGCAATAAGTAGGAGGACTGGAGACATCCCCAGGAAACAGAGGAGTGGGAGCCCCAGTCCAGGCAGCTGAGCACCTGCAAAGCTGTTGCTTACCTGTCTCTGCAGTCTGGAGACTGCAGCACTGCTGTGCTGCCTCTGCATGGGGCAGGAATGCACTCATCTAGGCAGCAGAGGCAAAACCACTGATATAATAGCCAGACAGGCTCACCCAACCTTTGTAGCCTAGTCTTAAACATGAACAGGGGCAAAAAGGGCTGTGCAGCATGCATAGCACCTAAAATCTGTGAGTTACCCCAAGAAACAGCACATACAGAGCCCAAATTCCTTCTGAAGATAACACGAGATATGCTTCCTTAAATGGTATAAATGGGCTTGGCTGTATTTTAAGTGCAAGCCATTTAATTATTTTACAAGTACTTACTGAGGATTAATTAGCATACAACAAGGATCTGAAACATGCAGACGTTTGTCAAAGAAGACAAGGTTTCTAATGTTTTATTATTGTTTGATTAACAACATCATGCAGCAACTATGTTATTAAATCTCTGTTTTGCAGACTACAGAACCTAAAAGTGTTACCTAGTGATGAACTGTTACCCTCAAAAGAGGGCAACACCTGGATCTTTGCTTTTCTCTCACCCCCAACTCAGAAAATACTCATTGTTACAAACGATGTTACGATAAGGAGCCTTTGAAATATCACACTGTGTGTTGCAGGGTTTTTATTAAATGCTATAATGCTGGTTTAATATTCCGTGCAAATAAAGTCACTGCAGCTTTCTTCTGACAAAATGAGAGTCAGTTTGAACTCTTAATTTGAAAAATGGGAATCAATTCTTGTGTTCTGCGGGTGTGAAATATGCTGAATGTATTTATGCCATGTTGTCCTGCATTTCCTTTAAGAAATATGCCATGCTATAACCATTGCAAGAGCTAAAGCACAATTTTTACTTATGTGCTGCAAAATGTCTCAAAATCCCACTTGGATATATGGCAAGGTTTTGAGGGAACCTTTGCTAAATATTTAACTGCACTATTGGCTTATTAAATACTGTAATGTAAAAGCCATGAAAGGATGATATAAAGCACATGACATTTTTTTTCACTTCACATTGGTGCTCACTTTGAACACTGTACAAGCCCATTCATCAGAAGAACTGATGCATTCTAAGAAGTATTCCTTCTTATCAGACAAATGTAGCAATGGCATCTTGATATTATATAAATGATTAAATCCCTCCTTGGGTAACTGTGTAAGACTGGTTCCTCTGCAGTTAGAACGCCCTCTCCATCCTCCCACTAAAATATCTGAAAAGATCATGACTGAAAATTAGAAGTGATATAGTGAAATCAGGATGGCATAAGATATATTGCTTATATGAAAGGCAAACCTAGGGGAAAAAGGAGTTGGGTACAGAACATGCAGCTTTGGTTTATCATACAGAGAAACTGCATGGCTGACCATTTTACAGGTAGAAAATTGAATCCATTTCTCTGGACATCACAATGCATTTGACAGCTACATAATACAGTGACAGTCACGTTAAAAACGCAGAAGTAAGACTGAAAATATTCTATGAAAATAAAGACTTCCACTGAAACAAAATCAAAGTAACTTGGCTCACAACAACAGATGTGTTTCAGTAGGAGACACTAAAAACAAATTTAAATCCACTATGAAATATATTAATATAAACTAACAAAAAAAAATATCTTGGCATGGAATTGCCTGCAGAGTGTGCATTTATTCTGTAAACACTGTAACAATGATTATCTGTCCTTCCAGCTCTCAGTGGAGACTCCTGCTTTTGAAAATGTCTTGTGGTGACTTACTAAATTCAGGCTATTTCAATTAGTATTACTGCACATTAAAAATTAATTGTATTAAAGAGTGGATTAAGGTTTAAATTTCAATTCTGCAGTGTGTGCGCTAGAAATGACAGCTAAAAATCAATGCTCTCTGGCCCATAATCGGAAGTTTGTACGACCAAATAGTGTGGAACTGGCGTCAGTTTTAAAAGAATTGATAGTTCAATTCAAGGTATGTCAGCTCTAATTCCTGACTTAAATGGGAATGCTACATGGCCACAGTATTAAGCTAAAGAAGAAACTGGAAAAAAAAAAAAAGCTGCCTTGCAATGAAAAAATTGTGTCATCTTCACAAAGATGGAAAAAATCCAAATTACAGCTCAAAATTCATGTTTGGTATCACTGAGGGAAAAAAGATGTTTTAATGGGATGATGACTTCATTATGGAAGCCTATTTTTTTTTTCCTGCATTTAGAACATGTTGTTAAAATACCACCCGGAATTGCAATTTAGGTCCCAATCTTACAAACACTTGAGAACACATATAGCCTTATTCCTGCATAAAAGGAAGATTGTGGCATCTATTCATCTGAATAAAATCAGATGCATATTTGTACGTTTTCAGGATCAGGCATTTTCATTACAATTTCATTACAATTCCTGATGTAAGGTGCATGCAAGCCCATTTCAAACTTACTGTGTGTGACAGACCCAGATGCAGGTACACAACTGAACTGAAGGACCCTGTGACACTCTTACTTTGGGACATTTCTTTTTGTGCAAACAATCCCAGCAAGGACAGCACCAAAGAACATGACCACGAGAGCTGCAAACCAGCACACCTGGGGGACCTGGTTCTGTGCAAGTCATGCAACAGAACTGCAATTCCTACTTCCACCCCATAGCAGAGCACCAGTGGGGATGTGAGTCCCAGAGGTGCACTGGGAGGGGTGACAGGAACGTTGCTATCAAACATACAAAATGTGTAGGGCGATCAAATGTTAGGCTACAGTGACAAGGGCATACGGGAGCAGGCAGTAACTCTTGGTGCCTCCAGTAAATATGTCAGGTATGGTCTCCTGAGCTGCCCTGTTGTTGTAGAACACAGGACAATTATTTGGCCCACACACATATGAAATCAATTACTATCTTCCACTTTATTGTCTAACAATCAGTTAAAACTTGCCTTCCTGGATGAAGACTGCTTCTTGTACAACTAAGGCAGAATACTGCACTTTAACCTAGCTGAAACTTGTATTTAGACATTCGCCCTGTAAGTCAGAAAGATTTTGTAAAAGAAAATGTCTTTATTAAAATATTTGTATCTTCACAACAGTATTTTTTATTACTTGGGTGAAACTGAATTCTGCTGAAGGTTCTTTGAGATCATGGCACTGGATGATAAACTAACACCACTGCTATAATTCTTCCTTTGAATGTGAACGCAGTGCCAAAAGGAAAGGAAACAGCTCAAACAAAATCATTTTTGCAGTCTTCTGTATTGTAAAATGCACGGGGAATAGCAGGAAGGGAAAAAGCATGCTCCACTTGTTATAAATTTAGTATTGTTCCTGTCTGAAAATGGTTAGCACCGTGCCTGTCACTTCTATCAGCCACAAACTAATTTTTTTAAGAGCAAATCATGAAGAACACTGCAAGTCTAGAGAAGAGACCAAGCTGGCATCACTAAAGTATTGCAAAGCCACCCAGGATGCCAGAGCCTGGAATTGAACTGTCATTGGTGTGTACCTAAGAGACAAGTTGATGTCCAAAATGTTTTTAAAGATCCCCTGTGCTGCATGGATGTCCAACAGCAAGTTTGGCATCAAGAGAGTAAAAAAGATGGGTTGTAATAATAACAATAAAAAAATAATCTGGTGCGAATAGACCCCAAGGTGTAGTAGTCATCCCCATGCAACAATCACCCTTCACTGCAATTTAGTGATGTTACTTCATTACAATACAGCATACAAAAGGGGCAATATTAAGGCATCCTATTTAAAGCTACAGGATCTGTGGTGCCAACTATAGCTGGTACTGAAACAGGACTATAGATTAAAAAATAAAGCAATTTCAGCAGAGAATACTGAAATATGAGCACTCTCTTGAAGGCGCACATGTGTGTCATTTCTACAAGCCTTAGCCGAACGCCACAAGTGACTGTAGCTAAAGACTGCCAATATATTTTATAGCGTGAACCCACAAATTCATTCCAAAGCACAGCAATAATTGGTTGGGAAGTAACGATAGCCAAGGAAGACAAAGAAATGTAACTGGTTTAGGCAAGGGAGAAAATAAATATTTTTGTGAGATAGCAGAATATATAGAAATTGAGAAAGAGATATGCACAGGGTACATGACCCACAGAGTAGACGGACCTTAAAGTAAGTTTCAGAACTGCAGTGACTAAGGACAGTTCTCAAGAGCAATAAGATATTGTCTTATGGAAGCCATCACAATTTCTGTTAACTCTCTGTTAACTGGTTCTGACTGAGGAAGAAATGAAGGGCAATTTTTGTTATGTGTAGAAAGTGATGTCAAGAATAGAAATCAGCGGGACCACATCTGTGAAAAGTGATGATATGGTAAAAGGGAGGAACAACATTTTTTTTAACTGACCTCTGAAATAGATAGGGAACATGAACCAAATTTGGGAGCTCTAGGGCAAGCAGCAGAATTCCCTATTATCCTAGAGATAATAAAAACCACAAAGAATTTAATAGTTTCCAATTTACTGCATTACAGTATTTTCCTTCTTAACGTACATTAACAAATTTGTCTTGGAAAATCTCTGCGGGTAAGTACTGACTCCTTTTCCCATTCCAATGATTTGTTCTAGGCTAGTGAAGAAGTCATTGGGAATGCTGGAACCACCACAAACTTGCACCCACTCTGACTCCTGTTTCAACATTTTGAAACTGAAATTGTCTTTGTAGCCTGTTAAGCAAAGACTAGAAAACAAGACATACTTTGAGAAAAGGAGTTCCCTTGCCAAACAAGAAAGGAGAACACCATAAAGCAAAGAGAGAAAGAGAGAGGGAGACTCTGCAATGCCATGAAGAAGTTAAACACATTTCGTGGGAGATAAATGGCCTAGGAGAAATCAGAGTCAAAGAGCTTTCCAAATATGCTTTTTAAGGAGATGGATGGGAGGATACATATAAGAAAAATGGGAAGCTAAAGTGTGTTGAGAGTGTTTCTCTTGTCAGAGAACAACCTCTACTGAAGCTTTAGGTTAAAGGAGACAAAGAAAATCACCAGCCCACAAAAAGGCTGGCCTGGAGGACCCATCATAAGGGTTGAAAGAGATGCACATGCAGCACAAAAGCGGCAGATGGTGTAAAATACGATAACCTAGGTGACATATCATAGAAATTAGAGTCCTATTTTCTGTCACCTAATTTATTCCCATGCACCACCATGAAGGATTTTTCCTCGTGGTACAATTCCAGTCTACCGCTAGGCATACTCCATCACTGGTGCAAATGCAGCGGCAGGTAAAAGTAGAAAGCTTTTCCATTATTAAGAAGTATCCTTCAGATTAAGTTTTCTAGACTAGCTCTCTGCCCAAGCCTATTTATTTTGTTTTTCACCTACTTAATTTTATTTTCAATTTGTTTTTATTTTAGTCTTCTTTTCTTAAGCTCAGCTATATTTTTAATCAAAAATGGTTAAAAATACCATCCCTGTTAAGTCTGACTTGAAGAATAACAGCACACAAGAAGTAATGTGGGTTAAAAGTTCAAATTTGGCAAGGAAATGTCACTCAGCTGAAGAGAAGAGTATTTAACTGTGCTGGTGAAAATCGGGTTTGATTTGATCATGTTATGACAGTTTGCAAATCACACTTTGCACTAAGTGATATTTGAGTTAGGTTTTTTAACCAAACTTTGAAGCAAATGGAAGGCTGTGTTGCCTCTGAATGCCTAATTGAACGAGGTAGTAAACATCAGCATCTCCCAAGTTGTTCAATGAATTACACAGTGCTCTGTAGAAGTCTCATCTGGGGAACTTGGGGGTGGTGGGATTTCTTTGCACATTTATCTAATGGCTTGGCACTCACATAGGTGTGCAATGAAAAGCAACGAAGCCAGAAGCACAGTGGATTCATTGTGAAGGTTGCCTTTGAGAGGACTGGAAGAAAGAGTGCCTAGCCAAACAGCTAGATATTAAGAATATACTGCTGAGGTCCTGAACTACAACACTCCAATAAAGTGCTGTGTGAAAGAAAATTCAAGTTGTATGGCTAGGCACTGGAAAAAGAAATTCAAAACAGGATGTTACAGGCATATCCTTAACTCTGTTTGCTGTACACGTGTTTTAGGATTGCTTTTGATTATACAAATATACTATTCCTTGTATCATTCACTCTTATCCAAACATGAGACTCATACCTTTCAGCATAAACACAGTGAATGAGGCAGTGTTTTGAAATAAGCTTTGTCCAACACACTATGAATACCATATTCTGTAAAGTCTCTTGGATAAGTACCACACACATAGGATTATATTCATGTAATAAAAATAATGTGTAATGTGGCTTTGCACCTTTGAGCAGGTCTCCTTCACTCTGCCCACTGCTCCATTTCCTCTGGGGCTTTTCCTAATGCCCTGAATTGCACAATGTATTCAAACAGCAGCTTAGTTAAGAAAAAAAAAATATGCCAAAAAGAATGTTTCTTCTTCTTTTCTCCCTATACATTGAATTTACCTATATAATTATGCTAGTTTAAGGCCACATGACAGAATTACTCAGTTCTGCCCCCACTAATATGTTGGTGCCATGATTCTACTTGCATGTTTCACTGAGGACATATAATAATTTTCACAGGCAAGAATCCTGACATTAAGCTTAAAGGGCTTGATATTTTTGTGCACAGAAAATTTTAATTTGGCAATATTTACATTTCACATTTATCAATTAGATTTTTATCTTTTTTTTTTTATTTATTTCACAGGCATTTTTATCTGGTTTTCTGGTCCCTAAAGAAGCTGTCTTGCAAGCTGAAGAACATGATAGCTAGGCTGTTCAGCTTATATACCTGTGAGTATAAGAGGGTGTATTCAATCACAAAACAGCTTGTATTTTAAACAGGTATAACAATTTTACTTTATTATTGGTTTTCCACTGGCTCCACTTAAAAAAAAGTAACTCTGCATGTGAGAAAGGGTGTGCAGGAGTATCTTCTGATCATACCTGGTCTATGAGGCATGCAAAAGTGAGAATTTTTACCTGCGTACAATTCTAAGCTTCCATAAAGGCTGAATTGAAAGCACTGCTTACTGAAAGGGCAGTGGTAGCTCGACCACTGTGCTGAGGAGACAGAAGGAGTTACTTTCCTCAGTAAGGATCATTGAGTGTGTCACTGGTTAATTCCTGTTCTATGCTCATTAGCATTACTCTCAAGTTTCTGGTTATTATATCCGAAATATTAAGACATAATAAGTACGAAGGTGCAGATAATTGGATATTAACCAGAACATACTTGACTGGGCAGGAGGTAGGGCCTTGCTTAAACTAATCCTGAAATGTATTAATCACCAATTAATGAATGGGTTTCAAATTCATTTTCTATTATAGAACACCTCTGAGTATCTAAGCTTTTTCTAATAAAATGAGTTGGAATAACAGAATAAGAAACACTCCAATTTGAGGCTGGTTTGAATTAATTCCCTATAGCTTGTTGTTACGTTCATTGAAAACAATAATCCTGATATGAGTGACTTTAAATATATATGTATATGTAATATATCTATAATAGCACTTACAGGCTCTATTTGCAGGTACAAATGGTCATACAGAGGCTAAATTCAGAACAGAGTTCGTTCACCAGAGAACTGCTATAGCAGTATCTATTTAAGAGCAAACATAGCTCTGTAATACAAGTGGCGTAAGACTTGCATCAATTTCAGGTGGATGTTGCCTATTAATGGTTTTCACTGTGAAGACAGGTATAGGTGTATGCCAGCTTCTGTAAATAAAAACAAAATTCAAACACCTCCTCTCTCCAGCCTGGGCAAAAATGTGGTCCACACCGGTTCACTCTAGTGACCTGGGCTTTTAAAGTGCAGAAGAAGTATGGTGGGAGGTTAAATATACCGAGATTACGAAATCCAGTTAGGAAGTCTGACGGGATGCAAGGAGGGTGAGGGAGGGTGTTGTTAAGCTCAGAAGCCCCAGCTTTGAACACCTTGGCTGATTTTGCATTAAGCTTGCATGCTTAACCAGTGGTACCAACTAGCTTGACATAATTGTACTTTTCTCAGCTAAGAAGCTAACCGGCTGTGTGTAGCTTATCTCTAAGTGCTGGAAGTTTTTGTTAACTGAGCATATTTAAAATCCAAATAGAAGTGCAAAAACCAGAAACAAAGTCTCAGGTTTTTCCATTTATTTATTTATTTACTTACTTAAATTTAATATTCTTACATGTCCAGGATAATTTTTAAATGATACTTTAGCAATTTCATTACTTGAAATGGGTGCTCATTACTGCACCAGAAAAAAACCCCACTAAAGATCCTTATTGTTACTAGTGAAGAAAATTATAACAGACATGGTTGAAGTACTATTATTCCCCTTTCTCTCTTCTTGCTGTCCTCAGTGTTATTTACATTGATGTGAATTGCAAGTAAACCAATATTATCCATCTCTCTGTTTTTTCCTTAATTTGTTGACTTTAATTTTAGTATGTCTTAAATAAGCGCTCACTGAAGATGAAGTAAGATATGCAAGCAAGTAGTCCTTTTATCAACAATTTTGCCACAGAAATACACAAACATTTCAATGGCTCTTCATTAGCAAACAAATCAACAAGTGATATTTTAATGCATGACTTTATTCCATCTCTGTGGGGACCGTAGTTGAGAGTGTGATGTACAGTACAGAGAAAGGAATCATCAGCCACAATGTCCCAGGGCTCTATCCATTGAGGACTTCTCAGCCTCTGCTTAAAGAGTGCATTTAATTGACTGATAGACAGTAGCTTCTTTGTTCACAGAAGACAGCGAAGTAATGGCAGCTTGAAAATCGTACCATCTACAGGATCTCCTGAGACTAGTAACAGGGGGATATGTGTCAGGAATAAATAAATAATCTAATTATTAAGCCACTTCCTGTCAAGTTAACTCCAATTTGTTGGCTTTTGAAGGCAACAAAACGAGGCATTTTTCCTCATTATGCTTCTCTTTTTATACCACTGGTAATCACAGGCGGATTAAAGGGTGCCTGATTGGTTTTTTTGTCAAGGAACTGAGAAGCAGCCAACAGTACAGAAAAACAGAGTTGGGGTTAGAAGAAATTTCATGCTTGTCTCCTTTCCAGCTCCCTAACAGCCCACATTGCTGCCCCATACAGTGCTGCCAGCTGTACAGCAAATGTGTACCCCTCCAACGGCGGCCTACCAGGCCACAGGCTCCATCCTGAGAGCTGTGAGATACCTTGCAATCTTGGCAGGTAGCTACTGCTGTCATAGGCATAATTCTAAAGGTGACCTACGAAACCCCGTCAGCTCACCAAATGCAACAATATGAGCAGCTGAAGTTCGACACCCACTCTCCATATTGGCTTCTTTTGTTTCGCTTCCTGCACATACATAGCAGGGAGAAACCTCGGGACGCACTCTGTCAAAGAACCGGAGGCTTCTCTGCTTGGAACAGGGATGATTTAGAAAAGCAATGATGAGGCTACCCTCTGTGCTGACAGCTAAACACAGCCGAAGGAATGTGCTAAGGCTCCTGATAAAGCCTGCAATACAAATGGTCAGCAACAAAGAACAAAAGGGAAGGCTGACACTGTGCCATTAATTCAGCCCGTGGTGCCTAAGTATTAACATGCACGGTATATCACTGCAGTGGCTCTGAGGAGAATGTTACAGCAGGTAAAGGGAGAGGAACAACTTTCGTACTGCCTGACATTACCTTTCGAGAGCATCCCCTTCATCAAGTGCTGTTCACACCACAGGCTTTTCTGCAGGAAAAAATCTAAAGCTTCCATGTGCTTTGCTTCATTTCATTACAAATCAACTCCAGCCTGAATTGTGGACATTTTTCAAATGCTTCTTTTAGTAATACTATCATTACCATTATTGCTACTAACAGTACTATTCAATAATATGGCAATTTAATTCTATTTTACCAGAATTTCTTAAATCCAAGGTGCCTTGCCTTCCTCCCAAAAAGGGTTCGTATATGTCTGCATACTATGTCCTGACTGAATCATTTGTGATTTTAAAAGCCCAGACTGAAAGCTGTCTCAAAAAGCAAGCAGTCGTCCCTGCTTCAACCCCCTGAAATGCAGCCCCAGCTCCATGCAGGGCAACTTCAGTGGGTGACAGCAGGCACCCTGGGGCACGGGGGATAGCAAGGTACCTGTAACCCAAATGAAGCCCAGTGCATGGTGCTGCTCCAGCACGTTTACAGCTGCCTTTGCCGTTTCCAAATACATCTTGAATTTTTGGTTAAATTGCGCAGATAATTAAAGCCTCTTCATATTTACAGTCTGCTTCATTGGTACCATGAATTCTGTTTTCAGTTACTGTCTGCAAATTCCCTCTCTGCCCGATTTCATACTAAGCAATAACACTTCATTTTACATAAGTTTTATCTGATGTCCCCATACAGAGCTGCCAGCTGTACAGCAAATGTGCAGCTCTCAAACTGAGGCCTACTAGGCCACAGGCTCCATCCTGAGATCTGTAAGGCACCTTGCTGTCATTGGCAAGCGTTCCCAGCTATCGCTGCTACCATCGCTCCACACTACACACAACTTAAAATCATCTGATTATTAGAATTTGTGGTCCACACTCCATTTTATCCTTTATTTAATCTATCCCCAGATCACACATTTGTTTAAATGTTTTGGCTGGTTTACAAATCATGCAGCCATCTGCACAGTAGGTGTGACACCATTTTTTAGACAAAAGTTACATTACAAAACAACAAAGATAAAGTCATTTGAAATGCTTTGGTGTTTGTTATTCTGCCTGCTTTGCTTGGACCAACTCTAAGAAATAAATAGAATTATCTGTGTAAATCGATGAACATCTATGAAAAACAACACCCAGCAGAACACAGAGCTTGCTCCATTACCTACGTTAATATCATGACAGCTGAGGAGAGATGACCTGGCCCACTTCTCATCTCTCCTGTACAGATGGCTATTAAAGAGAAAGTATCCCTTTTGTATGGTCCATGCAGAAACCCTTTATGGGCTTTTCAAATACGCCAGCATTGCCCACAGGAGAGTAGCTTCCTGTTAGTATTAAACAGCCCAGATTTCGCCTATTTTGTAACCCAGCTCCTCACAAAATAAACCTACATTTTCTCAGATTTAACTCCAAATGCTGGTTTTCCTGGGTATCTCAATTACATCTTCTCCTTTTGCAAAGTAACCAAGTATCCTCTAACTTTTAGACAACTTCTTGACAGCTCTGACTGTAAATAGGAGATTCCCAAGTATCCAGAAGATTTCCCAGTGCTAAGAGGGTATGATCTGTACTCCAATATAGATCAACAGTTTCCATTCCTTACTACTCAGGAATCAGCAAAAGATGACCAACTAAAGGAAGTCTCCACTTCCTCCCTCCTCTAGTGCAGAGATGCATATCTTTGAATTCTTTTTTATCAAAACCCCCTGTAAGAGGGATCACAATGTCAGTTTTAGTATAGAGCTAATTAAACTGACATGCTGAAAACTTATTACTTGAGGTCAACATAGTGCAACAAGTCTTAGTTGCCCAGCACAGTTTTCCATGTAAGTGAAAGGAAAATCGTGGGGTTTAATGACCTGATCTCAGGCAGCAGACAAGTAACAGAATCTATGACTGCCACATGCTATTGCAACCAGACTACAATTTTCTTGGGCTCCAGAAAGCTGACTGAGATTTTCCTTTGTCCTGACATCAGTGTTGTGTTCCATACGTACCGTATTGTGCACTTCACAAATGTGAGGCAAATAAGATGATTTATTTTTATAGGTTTATTATGCATGCAGTTAACACATGCATAATGCAAACATGCATATCTACACAACAGATAAGCATATATACATATTATTTACTTATATCACTGTCACTAAAAATATCAAAAATCGTGAGTTGCAACAAGACATGTCTTTATGTCTTCTAATGGTTACATACTACTTCTTATTGTAAAACACAGCTGTAAAATTTCTTTGCAGGGAAACTGAAATGTTAAATTGCACTTTCTATATACTCTTCTTTTTAAAATACAATTGTTCCAGCATAGATTTGTTTACTCGGAATTTAATGAAGTATTTGCTGGTGTAAACTAGAATTCTTCTTGTCGACTTTAGGGTTGCTTCATCCTGTTTTCCCATTAGCTTCCTAACTTCAGTGCTTGGCATCTTTTTTTTTTCCCCTTCATTTCCTCCTCCTGCTCACACCTGCTACCTCACTCGATTCTACACAACATCCTCCCCTCAAAAACATGCTGTCCCCCTCACTACAACAGACTTTACAAAAAGTGATTTATACAGGATACTGGAAAGGTTAAAGAAAGAAAAGTCTGTTTACTTATCAGAAATAACCTATTTAGAAATTGTCAAAAGTCGGGTTGCAAAAAGATGCTGAATCCTGACCATGACACTCTTCCCCTTTGCTCTTTGACTCTTCAGAGAGGTAGTGGTTCTTGCTACAACACTGGGGCTTGCTTTTTTCATCACCAGAAGTAGCAGCAAACTACAAAGATTGTGGCTGTTCCCCCTTTTATCATTCTCTTTGTCAGCCTGATCAGTCCTCAATGGTAAATGTGCTGCTCTGTTGTGCACAGCCAGCGGCTCGCAATTTGCTCACTATGTTTCATGAGACAGTTGTTTGTGGCTGTTTGGAACACATTTACCTCTTTGGGGATTTATGCGCTAGTTGCAATGCCAACCTCCATAGTGATAGAGATTTCTTTCTACTAAAATAGATAATTAGAAGCTGGTAATTATTGGTCAAGAATTATCAGAGTGAAAAAAATTAAGCTCTTCATAAATAGTTCTTGGCAATGTCATCTCTTTACATTATCTCATGCCTAACAGCACTTTATTCAGAGCACTTACAAATTTACACTACTGCTGTTGAGCCTCATAATTTTATATGGAGTAATTCCTTTTCCCAGTTAAACATGTCTACGCTCTTCCAGTTCTGAGCCACTCTCCATGTACATATGTGCAAAATCCTAGGCAACTGTTACGGCAACAGTTTAGTCTATTTACACGGAACTGCATCAAATACTACAGATGTAAAAGAATCAGTGGAAGAGAAAACAATGTTTAGCTTGTCTGCTTAAAATAACAGGGAAAATAACAGGAGGAGCAGTGGAGTGCAACACAAACAATGGCAGACTCTCTTCCTTACCCTCTCAGGTCAAATGCCAACTGTAAACTATTTGATGAAAACAAAGGGATGCCAGAAAGCCTCCCTTTTCCATAGACACCATGCACCCAGAAATAATATTTTCTCAAAGAAAGCTGCTAAAAATGCTATTTATTCCACCTGGTGGAAAGATAAAAGAAAGAAGGTGGATGAAGAATTACCCTTTATGCCAGCACTTCCTAAACACGTGAAACACACCTGGATTTACATTTCCTTCTTTCCCACCCAAAAGCTGAGAAATTGTTTTACCAACAAATTTCAATATACATACACACCAACAAACATGCTTTCCAAACAAAAGTACATGCTTACATCTAGGTCTAAAATAATGCCTAAAAAGAGGGCCTATTTAAAAAGTCCACAGTTTGACTTGCTCTCTGTCCACTGGCATCGCTTAGCCTAACCTTGAATTAGTAGGTAGTTTAAGCAAACACAGGCATTGCTTGACAAGCACGGTGTCTAGAAATGTGCAGACAGATCTGGCAGTCAGAACTCTTGAACTTTCACTCACTTAACGCAAGCCAGGAATTCCAGTTCTTTGCCTCTTTGTCCTCATCTAGTCAATGGAAAAGGCTTATTGCCCTGTCCCTTTGCAAAGATGCTGGGAAGACTCAATTGAAGGCTGCAGAACAGTTTTAAAATATGAAATTCTAGAAGTAATGAACATGTAGTTACTGAGGAAAGTTATGCCTATGACATCTTTTTAATATATAACTTGTGTAATAATTAATGTAAATTACATTGTTGTCAAAGATACTTCAGGTTACACTTCACTGGGTCATCTGCAGATTTTATTTTCCATTAGGTGGCATAATCCCTCTTGTTGAATTGATTGAAATGTATAACAAAATCTGCAAAAACATTATATACCCTCCTAACAAAGAAGAGTAAGAGGCTTTTCAAATAGCCTCTAATCCTTCTTCCCCTGCTAAATGTCTAGTTGAGATTATATTTGATTAGACAAAAACACACACATACACACAACCTAAAAATATCTAGCCTCAGTGGAGCTATTTTAGCCAACAAAGTAATTCCAGTTGCCTTATTTAAAAGTCTAAGTTTCACACTGGGGTTTTATAAATGTATCTTTGCCTCAGTGACCTTCCATAATGCAACTTCTCTCTGTGGATGTTAGCAACATGAACTCAGTTTACATCCTAGGATCATGTTCAAAGGGCACAGTAATTAGATGGGACACCATAAACTTTTCTAGGCTCCCAAATGGCCAAAAAGATGGTGAGTACGAACTGTTTCCCTCAGCTGGCTGAGCATGCAACTCTACCAGTGGTTTGCACCCACTTCTAAGTGGAGTCTGGCAGATGACTTTCCACCTTCTTGTTTGTCCCATTGCCCAACTGACTCTCCTTTTCTCCTTTCACTGAATTATAATTATGGTATGGTGTCTTCAGGTAAGAAGACACCACATCCATCAATGCTAACATTTTACAGTGAGAGGAAATAACAGTTCCTGACACTGTGTGATGATGTCCGTAAAGGCATTTATTGCCCCTATATTTGATCTAGGGATTATCACACTGTTTGGCTTTTTTAACTCCTGCCTTCCCAGATTACCTGCCCTTTCCTTCACATTTAAAGTCCTTCTTTTTTTCTCTCTCTTTTCCCAAAGCTTTCTCACTTTCCCTTCTGCAGAGGAGAAAAGACACCTTGTTCTGCGATTTTTTACTAGGAAAGCAGGGCAAGAAGACATATTTTATCAGATACATGTAGAAAAGGGGGGACCAATGTGTTTAGGAAACCATTTTTTCTTTTTTGGTAAATGGGCTGTCAATCAACAAGTCGACATTCACTTAAGTGTTTCACCTAAAATATTTTTCAATTTACATATTGATATGCATCCAGATATCTATGGGTATATATATATGGGTTATGTATTATATATATTTACACAAATGGGTTTGCCTGTTTATTATATATGAATACTATGAGCCTACCTACAGACACACATAAGCTAAGACCAATTTTAAACAGCTTAATGCCACGCCTTGAACCTTTCTCTCAAGACAGAATATGGTCTTGGAAAAAGGCCTGTGAACAATGATATAAATTAAAGGGGAGGGGGAAGAGTGAAAGTGGAAAGATAGCTAAGGAAAAATCCAATTAGTGGTGAGAAGGCTAACAGAATCGGAGATCAGAAATTATTTTTCCCTGTGCTTTGACTGCGAGGTCACATTCAAAACTCTCCGGAACGTTGATATTCTTTTCACTCCACCCCAGTACAAAATCCCCCTGCATTTGCTTAATCGAGGCTACATCATTAGGAGCTGCACTGTTAAGTCTGGCAGTGCAGATAAGAATCTTCCACTGAACACAGATTACCACAAGCATGACCGGCAAATCTCCCTGTATGTTTTGCAAGCTCCTTCTTTATTTCAGTGGGAAGGTTTTACATTAAGCACATTTAAATCTGTGTCACTATGGTTATGTCATGAAGCAATACCATGCATGATTAGATACAACACAGACAAAACAATTAAATATTTCGAAAAAGATTCTCTTTCTTATTCCACCTCATCCAGCTTTTAGAAATTAAACATAGGCAGTTAATAGCTCAGTTTAAGAAAATCTCCATCTCTGCAGATCTGCAGGCAGAAGCCAGCTAACTGGATTAGTCCTGCTTTACTGGCTCTCTCCTCCTTTCTCTCCTCCCATTCTGACCCTCTAGTAATACTCGCCCAGAAAATAGAGAAAGAAAATAAAAGAGAGAAAATCTGAGCATTTTGTGAAAGAAGTGGGTTCCTATTCTGAAAACATGGGGCATTAGGGAAGTGCGTGGCACGCACACACACCACTCTGCTATTCCAGCATCATCCATTACCCACAGTGTCCATGTTCCCTCTCACCTCTCATATAGTGTCACGATATGTTGCATTTAAGAACATGTTGAACACCAGATTCAAACAGCAGAAATGGTGAGTTCTGTTGTTGGTAATAACCTACTTTTAAATTCCACGTTACTGACCCAGATTGAATGCTGTGAAGCAGTTCAAATTATCTCCTCCCCAAAGACATAAAATATCAAAACTAAAGCTTAATCCAACAGGCAAATCACTTTGCTTCTTTACAAAACCAGCTTGTCATTCACGTTTATTCAATTCTATGAAAAGCATATGAAATGTTTGTGCTCTCTATGTATTAAAACCTGTTAATAAAGTACCTAGACAAATGGGCTATTAAGTTTTGGCAGGTAAATTTATTTTACAGTGCAGTCAAATTACTAGTGCTTATGGAAGAAATCTGCATGTTACCTTCAAAGAAAAAAAACAACGAACATCAAAATATTTTTAAGTTAAAAAATGGAAAAACCCTGAAAATTCTCTTCTGTTGGATTTTTAATTACTGGCTTTTATACTGTACTCTTTGGTCTGTGCTTTGCATGCTTTTCTATCATTACAGCAAGAAAAATGTAGGGATTGGTGTGTGGATGGGAAGCTGCTAGGAGGAACAGGAACCAGCTGACCCTGGGGAGGTGCTTGGGCGGCAAATATAAGGAATTCTAACTGCGCAATAAATCGTTGATGACCCGCATTCCGTGAATGCTCTATGTCTCAGCCCTAGTTCGGAGGGAACTAGTGCTTCCGTCCCTCACCACACGAGTAGCAAGAAACTACAAAAAACAGTGTAAGGGAGGCAGGAGTAAAGAATCAACGGTATCCATCTCTGTCTTGAAAAGCGAAATTTGGAAAAGAGGCTAAAAAATACGAGACAACTCCAGCAATGTTATCTTATTAGCGGGCAAATGATGTGCTTGATAAATTTAATTGGCTGATAGAACTCTTAGTGCTATTACTGAGTGGTTACCAAATTGAAAACATTATGGGTAAACCATGGGGAATAAGCAAATAATAGGAAAATATGAATATCAAAGAAAAAGCAGGTTTTGCTTTATTCCAATTTACAACTGTAACAGCATTGTAAACATCAAGCCAGGCTTGGATTCAGGAATCCTAAAAGACTTTTTTAATACTTGTACCTAAAAGAGCAGATTCCATTACTGAATACTACAAATTCCTTGGGTTTTTTTTTTTTCAAATAAATGATAGCATTTAATTGTATACAGACACACAGATACACTCAGGATTTTTTCCATACTGCTCAAACACAACAAACAATACTATTTTATGGCCATTTGAATTATTTGTATTTCCTAATGACAAAAACTTGCCAGTTTTGATTTTGGTACCAAGGTGCTTGAGAAGTACACAGTAGTGTCATTACCATAATAACTTCTGAAATTAAAACCTGTCTAAAACTCTACGGAAAGCTAACATCCAGTTCATTACCATTCCTGTTAGTTTGTTTTCAATAATGCAAAAATGATTAGAAGTTTAATTTGCTAATCACCTGTGTTTTGACTGGCAGTAGATATATAATTCTCTGCAGAAGTCTAAACTAGCCCTTGCAGAAAATAAAGTATGTTAATGCTTTATCAAGTCTAATAATATGAATAAAAAAGTCAATCATGCCTAGGTTAATCATTGATGGATGCACAATTAATTTCTCCTTAACTCTGTTTAATTTTAGAGGCAATGATGATCATGAGTAAGACAAATGGCTATCTGTCTTTGAGAAGTTTTAGTGCTTCACTTACCGATCATGTGGTTTGCAACATGAACTTGGATATCCCATTCATTGTAGAAAACCATCTGACATTTGATGCACTGGTAGGTCTTCTTCTAAAGAAACAAAGGTAGATAAAATTTACTGAAACGTACAATTGGAACCATTTCATTATAACTCAGAATGCTGAGTTCAAAGTGGTCATTTAAAGCTCTCCAGCAGTGTTTTCATTAAGGCTTAATTATTAATATTAAAAAAATATCACGCTCTGTAGTTTTCTAGTACCTTTCATCTGAATTTCCTGAAACTCTGTAGAGATTGTATTTTTTCAGCTTTCTAACTCCATGGGCAGACCAGTTTTGCTAAAACACCAGCTTTATATTCGTGGAAGGCAAAATGCAATGAGGATGTGTGGGATGTGATTCAAACAATACGAACATCAATGTGAATCCTTCACTTTATACCAATGGATTAGGCCCACTGCAGAACTGGGGGAAGCAAGGAACAGAACACAGAAATCAGAAATCTGCTTCTCCTTCATTCTCAACTGGGCTGCAGAATCTCCTTTGCACCATGCATTTTTAAATGGTCCATCAGGTTGCCATCTGTCAAGGAGTCCTGCTTGTATGGACAAATGGTTACTGTACCTGGGCAGTTGCTTCGGTATCTATTGGCAGGTCTGCACCAAAAGTGGGAAAGCTGGCTGGAAACTAGGCAGAGGGCAATCCTTCTGGCCACACTACATTAGGCCTGACTTAACTTAAAGACCATGGTGTATACAGATCAAATTTCATTATAAACCAGGATACGCATTTCTCGGTGCAGAAGAGAAGTTTTTCATTTGTGTCTTGGTGTCTTTCAAAACAGATCGTCTGTTTGCTTTTCTACAAGGTACATCACTTGTCCAAGACATTTCAACATCCTAAGAATGTGATTGTATTTTCTCTTATCTTCTTCTTGACCTGAATTGGCCAGAGATTTGATATAGGAAAGCATTACTTTAAAAGTGAAAACTAAAGAGTATATTCAAAAGTAAGATTTTGTGTTTTCATCATAAAACTTAAAATCTGAAGTTATCCAAGCATCCAATGAGACAAGTCAAATTCATAAAATTATTCAACTGCATAATTGTAGTATCAAGGACTCAAGTCCTAAGGTAACAGTGCTGGAAAGCTCAACTGTTGTTTTGAAGATGCAACAAAAGCAAGGTAAGCCCTGAATTGCCACATCAAGGCAGTAACTCAAGAGACACGTATCTTTCTGTATAGCCACAGGCACCTTGCCTACATCAGCAAAAAGAAAAAAAAAACCAAGAAAAACATATATTTTTTAAAGAATGTAAAGTTAGAAAACGCTGGTACAGATGTAGTAAATTGCAGATTTCGCATATACTAGGTGGGGAAGAAGGAGGGTTCACCCGATAATGTGCATCAAAAATACAGCCTGTCTTGTACAAATTTAACTTCTAAGAGTGTTACACAGCTGGTATTATTGATTATATTAAAAAAAAAAAAAAAAAAGTTTATTTTACACTTGACTCTAAACATTATTAACAACTTGCTGGATTTGTTATCACCATCTAAATTTAGATGCCCTGTCCTAGACAGATAAACTGCCCATCCATTAAGTATCTTTCTAGTTCAAGCCTGTAGGAAGGAATATAAAGACTTTTTAAACATATGTCATTATATCTCCACAAGTTAACTGAAAAATTTGTGACTACTCAAAGTCAATTCTGAAATTAAATGTTCCTGTGGGCTCCTCTTTACAAATCTCCCATTGCTTCTCATGCACAGAGGCTATTTTAATTTTCTTGATGACAGTAACAAAAATGTGTTGCATCGCTTCTTGGTGGAAACAATAAGAAGCCTTTTTTGCCATTTTTCATTTAAATCAACTTTAGCTTTCTGAAATGTAATCAAGTTAAATCATTACAGACAAACAAAATCAATGGGCAACCAGAAAACAAATCTGCTTTGACTTAGTTTTACAGTTATGATTTGCAAAGCCTGCTGTTTTAAAAGGTACAGCACTTTTTCTCTTTTTTGCTGTTGTGACAATACTGGTAACATTGGTAGAATTCAGATTCAGTCAAAGGATTTCACATTATATGTTGGTAAATTTAACCTTACTGCACTATATCTAGATCTATCGAAGACCTCTAAATAATGACAGTCACGATCAAGGATTTATTATGCTAAGCTCTTTACAAGATGCTTTTTGATGCTGACATATAGAACAACAATATTGCATAAATAACAATCACTCTCCTTTTTTTTTAAACATTGTTTCCCTTTAGAACTAGTTAGAAAATATTTCTTACTCCCTGATGACTGGCACTATATATTGTTTATTAGCATACCCCTAGCATTATTCCTGATATGTGACTTTGTTCAAAAACAAAGAAACATAAACTTAATGGCTGGTCTTTTCTCTTGTTAGCACAGCAACGCAAAGTGCATGTCAACAATTGCTGCAAAATTATGACTGATGTACATAATGACAACACATCCAAAGGTTGGGGGTTTTTTGAAGTCTAATGCCAAAAAATAAAGTCATTTGACAGCAACAAAAAATAGTAATTTACCAGCACTTACTAGCCTCTCCAGAATGATCTGACAGATTTGTGGAATCACACAGAGGTTTTCTTTTTATCATGAAGGGAAGAATGCTTTTGTTACTGTTGCTTGATCAAGCACTAGGTCTTTTTTGTCTCCAAACATATTCTAAAATGTTGACATCAACTTTTATTAGCTCAACACACACTCATCTCAAGGTGTCTAAACTTGTGCATGGTAAAGTTTTTATTTTAAAAGCAAACTTAGTAAATTCCAATTACACTTAGATTTTCAAAGTGATGAAACTCAGTCATTTTCACACCAAGCTGAACAAAACCCACTACTTATTTCCATATGTTTCACATTCTAAGGAAGCCCTTTTTCACTGCAAGTTACATCTCAATCTCACAAGCTTTGTCAGAACCATGGGACTTATAACTGTTCACAGGAGCTCCTGAGTCCTGATATGCTTCATAGTAGGTCCCAGTTCCCTGACGGGGTGAGATCCAGGGGGAAACTCAGCCCCTCCTCACTCTGTGTTCACTCAAAGGGGAAACTTGGTGGAGAAGACAGAAATGAGCCCTGGAGTATTGCAGCTTCATATCCCTTGCCTGGATACCTGGGGAAGAAGCCTTGTAGTACATGTGTCAGTCACCCTTGCCTATGGAGGGCTTAGAAGGAGCAAGTGGGCACCCAGGCCTTGCCTTGCTGCTCCAGCTCAGCCCAGGTGTAACCCCAGAGTGATGAAAGGTAGACAGCTGAGGGCACCTACACCTTAATCTGCCACCACTGCATTTTCCAGAGGATGTGTCAGCCTCCTGTCAGACATTAACATTCCATCATCCTCATTCTCCCTTCCAAACACAAAAACAAGCCGATGCTCATTTCTTGTTACAGAATAATTTCAAAACAGCAAGAGTGGGTCACAGAAGACCCTTTCCAGTACACTTCCATATGGACTCAGCCAGGACCTGTAATAGTAGGTGGAGAAGGCGTACTGCACTCTAAACTGTGCCTCACTGCAAAACTTTCAAAGATTTGTTCCAGAGAAGAGTGACACTTACACTAACTTGATGGAATTAAGAAGGTGGTTCAACATTTTCCTTTCATTTCTTACATTACTGTTGCCTCCTGTTTCACAAAAAAAGTTCTTCAATAAACAAGCCCACAATCCTTCACTAAACCCCTTCCTGACACAAATGTAAGTCCCAATTTGAGTGTAAGTCTGAGGCCTCATTCATTCCTGGGGCCATTCAAAATTGTTGTACAAGAGTAACTGCTTGGACTAAGTGTCTCACAAGAGCACTCGGCAATCTGGCTGCCTCTTGCATTCCTGTTCGAAAAACCGATTTAAAGCCTTCCAGCATACAAAGCTTCTCTGTGACTTCCTTTAATGAGCTTTGGATTGGGTCTTCAATCCATGCAAGCATATGCATGTGTCTTTCTAACCTTTTGAATAATTAATATCACCTAGACCTTTAATCACTGTCCTGATCCTCAACTATCACTTCAAGGTTTTCAGAATTTCCTTTCTATAAAGGTGCCCAAAGTGTCCATGTCGTGTCCAATGAGGCTTTGCTGCTTTTATAAATGGCCCAAGAATATGATCTGTGTTCAAAATTTGTTTTTATATACAAGCAAAACAACTAATAAGCACTCTACTAGAGGATTCAGTTCAATTCAGAAGAGCTTCAGAAGTATGCAGATCCTTCTGTGTAGCCTTCTGTGCTCTGTGACTGTCTGAGGTATCCATACATTCTTCTTTTTCTATTCCCCAGCCTCATTATATTGCTTGAAAATGAACTGCATATGCTGTGTATCTGCCCATGCTCCACCTCCTTGTCAAAGTCAGTCAGAATCTTACCATCTGCCTATTTTGTTCTGACATTCCCCTGGTTTTGTACTATCGGGGAATTTCATCACCTTACTACTTGTTCTTTCTTCCAGAGTACTGATATGCTGCATAAATTCAACAAAATTGGTGCAAATAATGATTCTTAAGGCTTTTCATTACTCACACTTGTCCAGCATAACCTGCTCTAATTCACAAGACTCCTACGTTTCCAGACCCAAGTTAGTGTTTCTTTTCTTTTCTAATCAAAGTATATCTCCCTATGCCATACTTATTCACCTAACAGATTAATCTTTTGTGCTATAGCATTTCAAAAGCTTTGCTAAAATCCTGGTAAATCATGTTTATAGGCTTCTCTGTCAGCACTTGTGGCTACTTTCAAAATACTCTATTCAAAATTTTAAGCATGATCCTCCCTTTGTGAATCTTTGTCCTCTATCCTTCATTAAATCCAAACTTTCTACGTGTTTTTCTATCATGTCTTTGATTAGTCTTTCTCTCATGTTCCTCACTGTTTAATCAAGCTCAAAAGCCAGTAATTTCATGTATAATCCTTACATCCCCTGTTAAATGTCTGTTTAGTAGCCTTTTCCCAGGCTGTTGATACCTCTTTTTAGAAGACTGTAAATTTATCTGCTTAATGTTTCCTCTTCAGCTGCCTTCTCTGAGAGTTTGGGGATGGATGCTTTTCTGTGTTTGTGAGTCACCTTTTTGTATACTATATTCCATTACATTACATTTAACCTATACTTTATTCTTCACCATGAGGAGAATGTGCCACAAGGTCCACAACAAAGGATTTTTTCAACAGTGCTGGTTTCCTTGATTACATATACCATTTCTGAATCTCCTGTATCCCACTTTTAACTGAATACTTGCTCCCTATATGAAATTGCAAAAAATATGCTATAGCTTCTAATGCACTGTGTCTACAGTCTCAGGTTTGCAGGAACACCCGGTTTATTTTATGCACCTTTCATACTTTTCCTGCATGACCAAAAATGGCTTTGATGTGTACCTGTTAACATTATTTACCCTCATCACACCAGTAAGGTGACATTCAAGGCTTTTCCCCCCTCAGTTTCAGCACAGACCAAACGTATGGATCAATGACACAGCTGAGACAATCTGCTGCTGCCAAAAGAGAGTGATGCCACACCTCCCACACCCTCTAATTCCCCTCTCCCAGACCAATCATTCACTCAGAGTTTCCCTCACATTAAATCCAGGGTGGAGCTATTTCAAGCTGTCAAACCAACAGAAAGGTAACCTGACAAAAAAAGTGAATAGCTTCCAACAAATCATATGCAAAACCACGTTAAAACTTGCACACTAACTACAGTAACTTGCCAGTGCTAACTCCTAATGCTGCCGGCTGATTTATTACATCATTATTTTATTAAGCATTAGCAGTGTGCTTGGCCCTGCATGAGGCACAAAAGCAACCATGGTCCCAGCTTATTTGTCCATTTAGCAATTTTTCATCATAGCTCAGATTATTTTTGACAGCACCTTAATTGAGGATTTCTTTTCTGTCTTCCTGGATGCTTATTTTGTCAACCTTAAGCTCTTACAAAACTAAGCATATGTTAGCCAGTTTCACTGCATAGTTAGCTATTTATCTTGCTTATGGGGCACTGTCATTTTGCATTTCTTTTTTAACTAATTGCTAACTCTTCTCATTGCTCACACAACACCCTTTAATTAGTATTTCCTGATTGCTTTTAAAAGCACAATGATGTTATGAGGGTTTTTCTGTTCTTCTGCAGTTGTATAGCAGGGTCTTACTGTAGCAGGGTCTGATTGTACATGCCTAGGGAAAGAACACAATCAATCCCATAAGGTAAGCAAAGCAAAACAGAAATGGAGAAAAGCATTATTTTTTCTAATTTCTTCCATTATGGTTACTTATTACTTTAATACACAAGAGGAGTCAGAAATACAAATGTTTGTTCTAGAAGTCCTTCCATCCCTATTCTGCTTGAAGTTGGGGTCTGCCATTCTGTCTTTCACCTTTATGTTCTGGATTCTGCATTCTGCATTTAATCATGTCTGTCTTCAGTATTTTTGTTACAAACCTTCCCTTCCCCTGGCTTATGAAGTGCATCAGCTTGCAATGTCTCACCTTCCCACACAGAAAGAACCACACCTCACAACATTTAAAAATTGCATATCTTCCTTTTGAGTTCTCCAATTCTTTGTCTAGGTCTTGAAGTGAGGTACTTGTCAGAAAAGTGACTCTAAAACCTGGCAGCACATGGGTGTACATTTATCTTCTCTCAAAAAAATACTTCACATCAGGTTTATGTAGGTTGTAAGTACAAAAAGGTAGCAGTACTGTGAATTTGGTTTGGTTCTGAAAAACAAACTTCTGTCTATCCTGATCCTGTGTGAGGCTGAGCCTCTGAGGACTACAAGCATATGTGCTGAGCAGTGCTCAGGAGTTCAGGGCTGGCGGTGTCAGCAACTGAACTTTCTGTCATCATCCCATCTCTTTTTTCCTCCTTACATTTCACTTAAAGGCTGCTAAACCTGAGGCCCTCTGAAGCCTGAGAGCTGCTAACCCATCAAGAGGCATCCCGGCATTCACCATCTCAGTATCAGAGAAGCTCTGTGGCTAAGGACATTAAGGGGAAACTATGATCAAGACTGCACTGACAATTTTGCAGATGCCACGGCACTAAAGCACAGGCAGTAGAGTATGACTTGGCAAGTACAAAAATATCAGCAAAAAGCTGATATTCTGAGTAAGCTGATAAGACTTTTTTCTTTTTAAAGCTTTTTTCCTCTTCATTTTCAAAAAGGCATACTGAAGACACACTGTCATTCAAAAAAGCCACTACTTGCTTCACCAACAATCAGCAAAAAATATAACCCAATAAAATTAACAGTTTGCAAGTATGCAGAAGAGAATACTGTTTTGTCTCTTTTCTCCATCACAAATTTTGCAAAAGCTATCTGGGTTTTAAGAGAAAGGGAAAATCAGGGGCTTTTTATATACCTTATTTTGTTTGAATTAAACCTCAAAACCACTTTTATCCCACACTGTGGAAAATTAATGCTGATTAACTTCACTTTCCAAGGTGTGACTCTGGACCCTTCCCCTGCCTTTAACTGCCCACTTTTAACCCAACCTTTACTCCTGCAGAATTCTGGGCTATTACTTGCCAAGATAATTTAATTCTACAAAATAGAACTTGTGCTCAAAAATATGCACCATTAATATTAATGTACAAACAGAAATATAGTACTCATACATAATATATAAGAAATTAATTTTCATTGAAGTATCAGGAGAAGGATTAAACCCCTTAGATCCTTCTCATGCAATTAGCTCTACACTTCGGGAAGTCAATGGGACTTCACAAATGAAGGTTTCACATGATAACACTGTTAAGACTGAGGTTTTATAAAGGCTTGCTTGCACTACAGAATATAGGAGTTCTAACACTATACTGCTGTAATTATACTACTGCCCTGTATGGATACTCTTAGGCCACATCAATGTTAACAAATACACTGGTAGCATCTGAGCTGGCACACAGCTGCTGACACTGCAAGGATGCTTGACTGCATGCCCAGTTGAGAAACCTCCACTGGGGCAGTGCAGCTGCCCAAGGAAGTGGTGTACCAGCAAAACAAGCGCTCTGCTGAGCCAGCCTTCAATGCTATCCACAATGATCTGTCTTGCTGGCTTTTCCTCTGAAGAGATGCTTGCTTTCCTCTAAGAGAATTAAGGGAACGTTCCAGAATTCCCTCTGTCCTATTTCATAATCTTTTACTTTCACATTACTTCTTAAAATTCCAGCAGTTCATCTTAGGTATATCCTGTAATAAGCTCATTTCTTTTTGCATGGGGCTTCAGTCTGCCATTTCCCTACCAGAAAAAAAAAAAAAAAAAAGAAAGAGATTGCAGAATTTGTTTCAGAAGCAGAATGCCATAATTCTAGGTTTGCAGAACTCAACCACCATCACACAAACTACCTATCAGCTGTGAAGCAGGGAACATAAGAAAACTGAGGAGCTATGGTTAAGACAGGTAGTTCAGGAAAATCATCAGGTGATGCAGACACTCCTTGACTATACCAACAAGAGAAGCACCAAGTAGCAGAACAAGAGCAATTGCAAGTTGGCTGCTGTCAGTGATGGTTGCAAGGTTTTCACATGCAGACATCCATTCTCCTAAAGACTGGCGTTGAACCCATTCCAATCATCAGCAGAAACAAAACAAAACAAAACAAAAAAACAAAACAAAAAAAAACCAACAAAAAAAAAAAAGACTGTTGTAACAGTGAAAAAACAAGTACGAAAGGAAATTTGGAAGTTTGGAGTCTCAGATTGTTCTTTGTTGGTGAACCACCCTGTTTCCTACTGGAAACTGCAGAGAGGAAGAGGTGCCCTTCCAGATATGAAAAGCCATCAGGTGCGCCTTTTTGCACAAAACGTTGCATCTGGATAGTAGATAAAAAACAGAGGAAGTCCATCCAGCACAGGATACCAGTACTGGAAGTATGATTGAAGGGAACAAATACCTTCTTCTTTCCTACCTCCCACCTTCGTTTTGAGTATATAAGCAGCAAGCAACTTTTAAATGGCTATATTTGTAACCGGCTGTATTTTTAAGTCACTATCCAGAGGCATTTCACAGGCATTAGAAGTGATCAGTGAATGCATGTGAGGGTTTCATCTTGAGGAATTCAAGCCTCTATTAAAAACTGCAGACAGGGACTTTTTTCTCAGATTTGCACATTATTACTGGTAGGACTGTACTGAGATGCTCAACATCAGGAGAGGACCCATCCTTCCATTACCTGACTTATGAAGCCATAAGCTAACAATAAAGATTTAACCACCAAGGAAGAACAGGATAACAGCACCATATATTTGGCAGAGATGCCCAAAGGATGGCAGAAACCAGAGAACCACAGGATGGCTTTGGTTGATCTCTGGGGGACCTCTGGTATAGCTTCTCTGCTCCAGTGAGGCCACCTAGAGCTACACCACATGCAGATGGCTTGTGAGTATCTCAAAGGATACACAACCTCTCTGGGTAACCTGAGCCAGTGCTCAGTCACTCTCACAGTAATGTTCAGAGGGAACTCACAGAATCATAGAATCATAGAATGGTTTGGGTTGGAAAGGACCTTAAGATCATCTATTTCCAACCCCCCTGCCATGAGCAGAGACACCTTACGCTAGACCATGTCACCCAAGGCTCTGTGCAATCTGGCCTTGAACACCGCCAAGGATGGAGCATTCACAACTTCTTTGGGAAACCTGCTCCAGTGCTTCACCAGCCTCACAGTGTGTCAGTTTGTGCCCACTGCCTCTTGTTCTGAAATGTCCCATTGCAAGGACAGATGTTAGCAGGACACACATTTCTGCTATCGTATTCAGCAGAAAACACTGTAAAAAAATACTACAGGTCATGTTTTATACAATAATTTGTAATACAATGCAAGAAATTGAATAAATGAAAGACGGGTTTGGTTGGAGAAAAAAGTACCTAGGGTTTTGAACAATCAGGCCTAAGATCTATTACCAGCCATCACAGAGCTATGGGAGGTCAAAGAAGAGGGCTCCTTAATATGATGCTACGTATCAGGTAATTAATTTATGTTCATTTTGTACAACTTCATGAAACAAGCAGTACTGGGGCTACATAACCATTTTAAATTAACGGTTAGCCCATTTCATCTCCCTGACGACAAAGTAACAAATTTGGGTGTTATGTTTGTTGCATAAGACAATACACACACTACATATAACAACTTTATTGAGCAGTGGTAAAAAACACTTCTCAAAACATTTACAGTCACTTAAGAAGTTGGTCTGAGCACTACAAAGAACAGATCATTTCTTAAAGCTTCGTTTCTTGTGATTGATTGACTTCTGCATAAAAAACAGGTTTGAACTTCAGTTAAAACCATCTTCCTGGTTTGGATTTCTAAAAGGGCTCTTTCCTGTTTGGATTCTATCACCTGCTGAGTTACCTCTCTTTCTAAACATTGTAAAAACTTTACAGGCCTTGAGATTCCTGCTCATCTATGAAGTTTTTCTTGAAACTGGCCAAGACTAAGCCAAAAGTAAGATGGGGAAGAGAGAGAACTCTCTAGAGGTATGCAAATCAGCAGACAAAAAGAAACATGCCATGATTTCCCATATCTTGTTCCTAAAGACAATCAGGCTAGAAAAAAGGGGGAAATTTCTTGTTGTTTCTACGCAATTCTGAGGTCAGAATACAAATACATACAAATACTATTCTGACTTTCCACTGGGGCTGTGCAGAAGGGAAATTGTGGCATGTTACCCTGGTCACTTGGCCAGCAGATACACGTACAGGGAAAGCCCCATGAGGACAGTGGGCTCCACAGCTGACCTGTCGGGAGTATGCATCTCAGATGTTTGTCTCATAAAGCTTTGTTGAATCTACATTTGGCCTCTCTAGAGATGCTTAAGTTCTTCATCCACATTCTTGTGTCCCTCTCCAGTTCTTCCGCCTTTCTTCAACCAGGCATTCCCCCCCAGTGCATTGTTTCATGAAAATCTTGGTTTGGTGCTCTTGAAAACTTTGGAGAACTCATCCTTTCTTCTTCTTATGCAAAGTTTTCCACAGGTGCAAAGAAGGTGCCTCCCCAGATTCTCCATCTGAAGGCTCTGACAAATAACAAGACAGACAAATGGTATTAGATTTTAATGATCAGTTGACAGGAAACTAAGAAAACTCGCTACAATTACCCCTCTTGCTTCTGTTCAGCAGCTCCCAACCAACACATGGGCTTCCTTTCACAAACTGAATTCATGGTGTGTGAGAAGGTGGGAAGTTTGCTGCTTAACTTGGTAGGATTTACAGGAACAGGCTAATAAATAGCACTACTTAAATTCAGAGAGGACTCTGTCTGATAGCTCACTATTGAAAATGTAAAGACAAAGAGAAGAGAAATGCTTAAGTCTGTATCTTGTCAGCCACTTCATAGCAGTGGTACCACCAGAAATTAGAGCACAATGTAATGTGAAGGTGGCCTACTGTGGCAAGAAGAACAGGGTAGCCCTTCCTAAAGATATATATGGTCACATCTTAAATAATACTTTCCTCAAAGCAATGTGAAAACAATGCAAGAAGACAAAAATGGAATTCTTAGTGAGCTCATTCTGAAACTCCATAAGCAGAAAATATGTTTGCCACAGATTAGTTCCACAAACTATTTCAAAGCCAGATCTTTGTGCCAGCAACAAACCTTCTTTACCTCTTTTTGTCTCCGGATCCAAAATCCAGCATGAAAATCACTTGTTCTGGGCCTGGATTCACTGACAGGAAACCCAAGGCACTACTTCTTACAGTTACATTACAAGTTTATGTGCTTATTCATAAAAATCCTGTAGTCAGAATGATCAGCTTGGATTGCTGATGAGGAGGATTATTTTAATTTCTTTATGTATTTCAATTAAATGCATGAGTATTGATTTCAGCGCATTTTTTTTTCAGTTAAAAGCACAGTGATTTATAGTGCTAAAATGCTATTGCCTGCCCTGCCAAAAGCATGCATCTGGGAACATTTCTGGGTTGCTCACAGTCTTTTCTCTCTTCTTTCCATCTCTGACTGCCAGTGCATGCTGTTGAAACAAACCAGCTACTTCAAAAGGCAGTTCCTGTTTTCTGTCTTTGTGAGTCTGGCGGTATTTTGAGAAGGGGGGGAAGAATAGTGAGAGAATAAAGGTAGATTCAGGGCCCATGCATAAAGATTAAAAAATGTAATGATAAAATAGTGCACCTACCTGAGCTCCATTCTTTCTCCCAGGGTGATACCGTTTCTGGATTTATCTGAGGTCGGGTAAGTTGAGTTTCAAGGAGTCACCAGCTCCCCGCAGCATCTGAATTTTGTGACCCCTCCTCCACAAGCTCATTGTCAGCCTGCACTTTCATGGCTCCTTCCAGAATGGTGCTGTGATGTACCCAAGTGTCCCCTGATGTGACATGCCCATCCTGGCATACAGCTCTGCACAACCACAACAGGACAGAAGAGCAGCCCCAGATTCACGCTCATGCTGTTCTTCAGCTGGTGTGACAGTTGCTGGTTCTCTCCTTTGTCCAGCACTTTTGATACTCTGCTACAGTGAGTTTCTGCAAGTCTTTTGCAACACCTGAATAAGCATCTTTATTCCTGCAGTAATTTGGCAGTGTACTCGCACTGCTCCTTCTCTTCTCAGGACCAGAAAACCCAGAGTATTTTTGTATTATTAATAAAGCACTGTGCATTGCCACAGGTAATGCAGTATTCACATGAGCTTCACATTCATGGTACAAAGTGATACATAACTTAAACTACTTACAGAAGCAATTGCGCTTGCTGAGCACCTACTCTGGATGTTACCAAAAGGACCTCAAAATGAGCGCCGTTGCATTTACAGATAACATGTACAGTAGTATAAGATAGGTTTTACCAGTAAACTGTTGGTGTAAGCTGGAGTCCATTTCCTCCTCCCCTGACAGCTAAGCAATTCACAACATAACTACTATTGTATAGTTACGCTGGTATGATTGTGTATGCACAGAACTGTTGAAGCTTAAGAAGTGAGGGCACATCTTCTGCTAAGTCATGAGTTCTCCCATTAAGTGCGTGTCAGCATATTAAGAAAGACCAAGAGAAGCAAGACCACACAGTGTTTCTTGAACACTGATTTTCATCTTCCAAGGTCTTACAAAAGTTGTATCTCAATTAAACATGGCAACACACTTTTCAGGAACTATGTATGTTATTTTTGGAATACGGAAAATGAAGCAGAGATGGTGAAGTAGATTTGTCTGAGTCAACGCAAATGAGTGACAGAAAAAGACTGATGTCTAGTTCCCAATTCACTATCATATCAGACCTGCTCTCCACTTTCAAACATTAGCTACCACCAAGAAGATTTATTATCCTAGCCTAAGAGTGTGCTTGCCATGATTCAAGATCCTTACAAGATATCTACAACCTGAACTCGGCATCTCATTCAGCTTAAAGAATAAGCTGTAGATTTGCCAATTTTAGAGCACGTTCAATGGCTAGCTATACAATCTGCCTGTTTAAGTCTGTTTGATGGCTCAGGGTACTAAATTCAGCAGTATGATGGGCTTAATGAGTTCTGACCTGTTCCTTGAGTTGTGACTGATGAGCACTGCCCATGATTTCCTATCCCAACTGAAAGGGAACTTTCAGCGAAAACAATTCAGGTCAACATCTTTCACCTATCAAGCCGGGTGAGCTCAGCTGATGACACTATACCATATTAAGGTAATTGCATTCTATCACATTATTGAGTACAGGCTAAAATGGGAAGTTTTCTAGTTCAATCAGGAGAACATTTGGCAAAGAAGCGAGAAGTGATGTTTTGCAGTGTTATCTTTTATCTTAAAAAGACATATTCTAGTACTTTTGCCATAGTAATCTTTTATGGAGTAACAAAGGGTATTCAGTAGTGTTAATGGTCTGACAACCATTATCCACATTTTTCTTGCCTTATGAATGAAATGTTCTTTATATAAAGGTTGAAATCTAAACCACGTAACTCTCAATAATGCAAATGAAACCTTCACTCCTTAATATTTTTTTTTTGTTGAAAATCTCCCCAAAATAACATGTTTAAGTAGCTATCTTCAATCTCCCATTCAGTTCTAGAAACGTCCTTCCAGTAGAGTAGTAAAGCCACTGACTAATAACAAATTTTAGCAATTCAATTTGTTTGTGTTATATGCTTATGTTTTCATTTCCCTCAGCCTGGACATCCAATCTATAGCCTTAAACATTTGTGTATTACTACTTTCAATTTTGATTCTCATTGCTATAATGCTTGCATCACTACAATTTGAAACCAGTAATATCTGTTAGAAAAATAAATTATCTTTCAGGATTTCACAAACATGCATTTATGGTTTCCAGAAGTATTAATGCTCTATCAGGAACTTGATAGCTTTGTGCTTCCCATGAGAAAAGAATCTGAAAGTCTATGTTACTTCTGTGGAGACCAGAACCCCAGAACCATAGACACTGAAAAATCAGTTTACAGGCTCTCTGAATGGGGGGCAAAAGGTGATTTGAAAGCAGGCAAATGCTCTCCACAAATCTTGCTAGAGTTTAAAAGGCTTTATCATCTTAAATGTATTTCCAAGAGAAAAACTGAAAGGAGTAAAAAGAGGAACATAATGCCAGTCAGAAGAAGACACAAGAACGCTGATTATACCTTGATGCACAAGAAGATTCAATGATGACATTGAAGGTAACTGACCTTACATTACCACAAAGGACCCTCAAATCTCTTTTTGTCTAGTTAACAAGCAAGAGAAAGACAAGTTGGTAACATCTTATCATAGTAACTATCTTAACACACATGATTCTGACTGTGCTTGAGGTAGACAGAATTGGCTTCCAACATCACTGGGAAGAGAGATTTCATGTAGTCACTCGCGGCAAGACGGTAGAGACAGAAACCAGGATGACTGAATCTATCAAAAACATGCAACTGGTAATCCTGTGGTTCCCACTCAGCAGTAGGACTACAGAACCACCAGGTTCAGGCCATTGTCTGAACCACACCTAACTGGAGCCATTCATGTTTCCTCTTCTAACAGGTTTTCTTTATGCCTGTGATTCTCAGTCTAACAACCTGCTCCTTCCATAAACTCCATACCATATCTCAGTCCCTCAGTTTTCCCCATCACCAGCCAGTGTGCAAAGTAATGAAAGCATAGGGCCCTTCCTTGGCAGATGCATTCTGCCTAGTACTTCACCCTTGTCTCCCAACTCCTCTTCCCTCTTTGTGGCACTCCAGGCCCTGTGCTACCTCAGTGGCCTTCTCCCAGCTATCCTTCAGCCATGCTGCTGTTAACTCCACAAATACTTATCTCTTGGCCCACATATCTTTATGTATCTTCCCTCCTCCCTCTCTCCCTCCTTCCTGCCCTCTGGTTTGCACAACACTGTTGGATGACATGCTGAGAAGTCTCCTGCCCAACAGATGGGCTCACAAACAGAGAGTGAGGAAGGTGATGGAACAGCAACAGCTCCCTACCCACAGGATATCCATACACTTGCACAGCAACGGGTTGCACCATGTTAGTACCATTACAGGCTAAAAGCTTTCTTGAAACAAAAGCTTACAATTCATTTGTGCTGTATTTTTAAGCTTCCTGAACTATAAGAGATCATTATGCAAGACACCATACATAAAATATAAACTCTAAGTCATTCTATGGATAACATTTCTGAAGATAAAACAGATTCCCTTCCCTCAGTATATGACCCCTCTACCTTCCCATATACGGGTGTTAGTACTTGGTCTCTGGTGACTGAGGAATTAGATGAGATCTTTCAAGAGTTTGATATTTGCCCTCTAAGTTATGCTGTCTGAATGGGATTTCAATCATCAGGCACTAGATGCTTCAGTGACATCAAAATGTTGTTCAGTGGGAATGGAAAGAAAAACACAACAAGGAATTGCATCCAAAAGACTGATTTCCCAATTTACCTTAGGCTAGCATTGCACTTCTACTTAATCAAATAAGTTATAAGAGGGGAAAATGAATGTCTACAACACAATTTACAAAAAACCACCTCAATTTGTTGCTCACAAATATTTTTTAAAATCTACCCTGTTTGCCAGCATTTTGGCTCACTCTATTCTCTCTGTCATTAATTCTCTCTGCCGGAAGCACAACTCCTAGCTGGGGATTCCAACACATAAGGGAGCTAGGGTAAGATTCCAGATCTCAGTTGTGCTGGCATGAAGATAGTTCTCCTCAGTGATATAGAAGACAATATCCTAGGGAGACTGGAATTAGTCCTACTCCACACAATTCAATCCAAGATGTAAGGTGTATCAAGAAGAAAGTAATTACTAGCTAATGGCTATGGATGGAAATGTAACATGGTTCAGCCTAAACATTGCATGACAAGTGACAAGACAGCTTGAAAAAAAGGGAATTTTTTCCAGAAGGATGGAAGGTGTCAAGAGCAAATTAAAAAGGGTTACCTCTTCAGTTTGGGAGGGGCTGATTCTGGGCATTGGAGATACTTGTGGTGTTTTCAGCTGTGTACTGTTGCTGTCTGGAACAAGCTCTCTGTGGATTGACTGAATATGGTTTTGGAGTTCACTTTCTGATTCAAATTTAACATTGCAACTAGAACATCGAGTCTTCAATCCCCCTGCCTTGCCTTTGTTCTCAATGGAACTCAAGTTCTCATTTTGGCCCATGCCTTGTCTGTTACTGCTTGAAGGGATGTTGACACTTGGACTACCACTTTTACTGAGATTAACACAGCTAGCACACAGACCATATGGCAGACCGTTGATGTCAAGTTTCACTAAATCCTGTTTTGAGCGGAATTCCTTCAGGCAAGAAGCACACTTGTACAGTTTCTGGAGATGCTGTGCACGCCCCGTGGACTGCACGGCAGAACCGTTTCCAGTTTTCTGCATGTGGAACGTGCCGTGGATTTTCAGTTCCAGTGTGGAAGTCACTGTCTGCATGCACACCACACACCGGAACCCTGTCAAGGAGTTCCTCAAGTCAGGGTGCATTTGGCAATGCTCTAAAAATTCCTCCTCGCTTTGGAGGGGCATCTTGCAAATCCTGCAGTTTCCAGTGTCCAGGCTCTTACTATGTGTGACCTTATGCTCAGTAAGAGTCAGAAGGGAAGGAAACCGCTCACCACAGATTGGGCACATATAATGTTTCACTGGTCCCAAGTGTGTCTGCATGTGTTCTCGGAGCCCATTTTCAGAGAAGAATGTACGAGAACACACATTACACTTGTAATTCCCTTTAATGAGTTCAGCCTTTTTCTTCACTATGGCACTTTCTCCAGGTCGAATGTTGTGGTCTCGAAGCTGGTGGTTTTGCAGGAGAGTCTCCATGGTATAAGCTGCTCCACAAATGTCACAGCCGTACATAGGCTCAGATGTGTCCACATCTTCTTCACTGCCATCATGGCTGTTATGGGACTCCTGGCTATTTGTCAGTAAGGTCTGGAGTTCCACTTCCTCTTTCTGAACCTGCTCAGATGCTCCATTCGTTCCACAGTTTGGAGTTTTTGTCTCAAAAACACAATGCTTTTCCCTTAAGTGCTTTTCCAGCAAGATGATAGCATGGAAAGCTTTGCTGCAGAACTTGCAGTTATACTTCTTGCTGTGTGTAGTAATGTGACACTGCAGCTCCACCTCTGTACCAAAGGACTCGCCACAGAAGATGCACTTGTGTACTTTGCCTTGGTTCTCCAGGTGGTTGTGTTTAACATGAAGCTGTAGGTCAGTCTCATTGCGGAAATCCCAGTTGCACGATGTACATCTGTATACTTTCTTTTCATTGCTGTGCTTCACAGCCAAGTGTAGCTGAATGGAGACTTTGGAGTCAAAAACTTCTTGGCACAAGGTGCAGCGGAAGAACACAAATGTATGCATGTCCAGTAGGTGTTTCTGCAAGTCATCCACAGAAGTGAACTGCTTGTCACAGCTTTCACAGATGTAGTAGGTTGAGGTGATCATGAAATGGATGGTAACATGCTTCAGCAGAGACTCCTGGTTTGGAAATTCCTTGTTACACTGAGGGCAGGTCAGTTTTGGCAGGACAGTATCAAGATGTGTTTTTAAATGGGTCTGGAAACCATCCAAGGAAGTATACTTAGCACCACACTGGTTACAAATGTATTCACCTGCAGGACGGGGGGGAGCACCTCCAACTGCCTGCATCATCTTTAAAGAGGTCTGCTCAATGGTTACAGGAGATAAAGGACTCATGGCTCTGGATTTTTTTCCATTGTGGATGTAATTCAGTGCCAAAGGAATGTTCTTATGGTTCTCCTTGATATGCTTGTTTAGTTTAAGAACACTATTAAATATTGGAGAATTAGTACAGTAAGAACAAGAATATACTTCCACCACTGGATCTTTTGGGGTTCCAAGCACAGGGGAACCAAAACGGGAACTGCTAAGATCACAGTGGACTTGTCTAATATGCTCTTCCAGAGAAGAATCTGTAAGAAACCCCATGTAGCAATGGGGACAAAAGAATGCATTACTGTCCTTAGCAGCAGGGTTGGCAAATCCATGTGAACATCGGATGTGTTCCTGAAGGGTGTTCAGGTCATTGAACACTTCGGAACAGAAGTTGCACTGGTACACCATGGCAGGCATGGTAGAAACAATCAGTGCTGGGTCCGGAGCTTCGTGGACTTGCTTAAGATGTTCGTTCAGATTGTAGAGAGACGGCAATACCTCCAAACAATACTGACAGATATGGGCTTGTTCAGGTTTATCTAAATGCATAGTTTTCAGATGTATCTGTAGAACTGCAAGGCTGGAAAATAACTGTTTGTTGCAATAAATGCAGCTGTAAGTAACTTTTGCCTGTTTACTAGAAGGACCAGTTATATCTGGCACTTGCTGAGCTGCCCGCTTCCTTCCACGACTTTTTGGTATAGGAGGAGCCGTTTCCACCATTGTTGAACTATCCACTGAGAGATTTGAATCTGGAGTGGTGCTAGAGACTGAGGTGTAGCCCACGGTTACCAAAGATGGACTGTTGCTGTGGTTGCACGACTCTGCCTGCTGATGACTGTCCATGTGACTGTATAGCTCCTCCACAGTATGAAAGTTCTCAGAGCAAATGCTGCATGAATTCTTCTTCTCACCATTATGAACCTGCTCCATGTGATTCACCAGAGATGTTTCCTCTACAAAGAGTTCATGACAGTAAACACACTGAAGAGCAGATCGGTCTTCATTAGGGGAACACTCAGGGTGACATTCTGCAATGTGCTTCTGAAGGTCTTCAGGAAAATCAAAGCCTTCTTCGCACTGACTGCATTTCTGAGTGTCTTTCATTTTCCAGTCCTCCATCCGGGAAGCGGACTGAGAGCCATCTTTGTTCCTCTCGTGAACCTGCATGTGACCATGCAGCGAACTAGATGACAGGAATCCGCGCCTACAAATGGCACACTTATATGGCTTGTTGGACGTATGAGTCTTTAAGTGAATTTTAAGATGATCACTCCTTGAGAATGCTGCGTCACACTCACTGCAGTGATACTTCTTGTCTCCTGTATGAAGCTTTATGTGGCGGTCCCTGCTCCTTTTGTGTTTGAAGAGACGACTGCAATACGTGCATTTGAAAGGGAGCTTGTCACTGTGACTTTGCTCGTGGTGCTTTAAGTAGCTGAGGCGGCTGAACGATTTGTCACAAAACTGGCATGGATAGGGCAACCCTGGACCTCCTTCCTCTTCACCAAAATCACAACCTTCTCCATGGCTCGGGGAAGTCTGGTCCTTGCTAGAAGGTGATGATGCTGGCCATGAGCAAGTGGGATCATCCTCAACATCCACTCCATCTGAAATGAGAAAGAAACAAGCCCACAAGCTTAATCCCTACAGTTCAAAGGGGACAGCAAATCATGGAATCATAGAGTGGTTTGGGTTGGAAAGAACCTTAAGATCACTTAGTTCCAATTCCCCTGCCATGGGCAGGGACACCTCACACTAAACCATGCCACCCAAGGCTCTGTGCAACCTGGCCTTGAACACTGCCAGGGATGGAGCATTCACCGCTTCTTTAGGCAACCCATTCCAGTGCCTCACCACCCTCACAGTAAAGAACTTCTTCCCTATATCTAATCTAAACTTCTGCTGTTTAAGTTTGAGCCCATTACCCCTTGTCCTATCATTACAGTCTCTGATGAAGAATGCATATGAACAACGCTACTAGCTAGCAAGATCTGCTACTCCTAAACAGCTAAAGCAGCATATTAAACTCTGACTGGGATACTTTTTATACCTATATCCAACAGCTTCAAGACCACATTTATTTTTATCAGAGTGTAAAACATTTAAAGTTATTAAATACTTCTGTGCCTATATTAACTTTTTATTGCTTTTTTATCATTCTTTCTCAGTTGCAGGATATGTATTATACATTGACATCTTTATTAAAATGCAGATTTTAATATATGTAATGTTTCTTTTGTATCCACTGTAAAATGATTTGCATAGTATGTGAGCATCTGAAGAGTCAAAGGAAAGGAGAAAATATTACAGGAATGATTTAAAACTAATATTGTCAACCCACAGGCCTAATATTTAATGAAAAGATTCCCCCTCCTTTGCCACAGGTTTTGTTGGGATTTTTTACCTTTAAATTGATTCTGAACACAAAAGTCTTTTAAAGGCTATTACTGAAAGAGACTTGGGTGTTATTCTAAACAATAATAGGCAAAATTACAGGGGAGGAAGAGGACAACATTATAAACAGTGATGTTTTCTCTAATAAAGTGTAATCAGGTTTCTCTGTAACTATACAATTCAGTTACTGAATGCTGACAGCTGGGTCATTAAATTTGCAAAACAAACTACCAAACCAACAGCCAGGATTAAGGAAAATGAGAAAGTTTCAAAAGGGTCAGTTGTGAACAGCATTTTTTTCCCTTTTTAGGTTCAAGAGGTTGCCCACCATTTCTTCCTTTCTGCAAATGCCTCAGCCAGCTGAACTTCCTCAGCCCAGCAGAACCTGTACTGTGAGATGATCACAGACAAAGCAACTTGTAAAAACTGGAAACAGGAAAAATGATGAATGACTATGGTAAAAGCTGACAGATTTATGAGTAACAAAGAAAAGACAAAACAGAAATGCTAGCCAGATAATAAATTGAACTAGTTATCTATGATATTACCTCATCTCTAGGCATGACAAGTTGTGACTATTTTTTTTCAACAGATGCCCTGTACACTTTTGCTTTAAACTCAGATTACTGCAATCATCATATTCACCTTCACCTGAAGCTTCTTTAAAAATATGAAAATAATGCTTGAAACATTACTGCACATCCAATAATCCTCCTATTCCTTTCCAGATGTGGTGGTGCTTGTTTCCTTTTCCTTTTAAAAGTAAAATTGACTACAGTAACAGCACAGAAAAAGACAGACAAACCTCTTGAAAAATATCTTTCTTAAGGTGTTCTTGCAAAGCAGTAAGTTTCTTAACATCTTCAGCTTCTCTCAAGAAATTTACTACACCAACATAAAGTTAGAGCTGGCCCATATTATGTAAACAAATTCCAAGCCTGCTTTCTTTAAGGTAACAAGATTTTACTAGATTATCAACCTCTCGCTTATCCACAGGAAACAGATGAGGATTCGTTCCTTTCCTGCATCTTGAAACTGATGACAACGCCATCTCACTATCAATGCCAGATGGCAACCATCTAACTCTGAGAAAACAACCAAACACCATTGCTGGATGCCTGCCCATTGACACAATGCTTTTTCAGGAAAAGTTGGAAACTGCATGGGGTTTTATCCTCTTGTTTATGTCTTGAAGAGGAGGGTTTCACAAATTACACACACCTTTCACGCACAAGTAGGACATATATCTGCATTTACCTATGAACAAATCTGCACTAACGGTATATACTTAAATAACAAACACAAACCCTAGCCCAAGTGCCATGTCTTTGAGCTGAAAACAAAGGTGTTTGGGTTTTTAAAATAAAAATTGAAAAATAAATATTTTCCCTGCCAGCAAAAGTACTATCTACTGCTAAAATGTTTCCCAATGTACTGAAGCGGAGTTACTCATTGTCATACTTGCTAAATAATACCAGCCAGGTGAGGTTTTAAGTTGGCACATTAATGACTGCAATATTCACAGGAGACTTTTAATATAAATCTGTGTACTGCCCTTCCAAATTGCTGGGTTTGACTCTAAACCTGGAAATTATCAAAACAGTGGAACAAATATTTACAGAAAAAAGATGTTAGGGGTTTTTTCTACATTTAAAAATTTTATTTTAAATTAATATTTTCAACCAGATCTCTTAAGTGGAAAACCCTCTTGTCCTTTAAACATCAAATATATGTCTGACATACAAACACTGCCGGCAGATAAACAGGAATTTATGCCAAGCAACAGAGTGAAGAAAAATAGTCTGTGACTGCCTAGGCAACATATTTTGTAGCCAAATTTAGTATTAAAATGTATATCCTATGCAGAAATGATATATTATTGTACAAATGTTTAGAGGAATATATAGTAAGTTATAAATAGTGTACCATCACTGACACAGTAGTAAATCACTTCCTTTTTGCCGGCACTGCCTGCCTGGTTTTACCTATTATACAACTATTCCCTCCGGCTTGTGGATCTCAGAGGGCTGTCGGGCTGGCAGCAGGGTCAGGATCAAGCACTGAGCATGACCACGGCATAAGCAATGGCAGCCTCTTTCCCCCACCCAATTCTCCTTGTTTTGCCTGGAGGAGTCTCCTCAGCTTTTATACAAGGTAAGGAAAGCAGAGGGGGAATAGCATAACTACTGCACAGAGCCGGTTCTTACTTTCCACCTGGCAAATATAAATGTTTCTGTGTGTCACTTCACTGTTGTGTTTTCAATCTAAGCCTGTAGTAATTCTGCAGAGTAATTCTCTTTGTGCAAAAAGGAGAAGAGCAAACCAGTTGCAAGTTCGATTTGCCTCCTTTTAACTTGAAATGTGACCATCTCTCAATCTCTGAGAGCCAGAGAAGGATCAGCAAGGCAGGGGGAATTCCGCACAACGTACGGTGGAGGACAACAGGATTTTCCTGAGTACGAGCCTAACAATGGAGCCAACACGCTTCCCCCCGACACGGGGAGGCGGGGGAGAACCGGTGTGGAAGTGGCACCGGTGGCGGCCAGCCACCACACTCCGGAAGGAGGGCCCCTGGGCTGCGCTCACACAAAGGGCTTCCAAAGCCCGGCCTGCCGGCTGTCAGCGACATGCAGGACTTGTGAAACCTTCCTTCTGCGACAAGGGAAATGCTTCACTGCAGTGACTTCTGCTGTGTAGGCTTCAACCTGAATGCTGGGAACATCGTGTGTGAGGGATTAGAGTGCCTCGTGAGCTTAGGAGCTGTCTAGGAATGGGTCTGGAGACAGTAACTGACCAAGGAGGAAGCCTGGACTAAGGGTAACTACTGCTACAGCAGGATGTGAGTGATGACACTGCTTGGTCTGCCATCTCCTTCCGCTTCCCCACACAAATGCTGCCCCATACAATGAATGTGTATCCATTAAGAGCATCTCCTTCAAAATGGCAGTGATCCATGGCTTGCTACCCTGCACTGAGGCTGTTCCATGTGCGCAGGTGTTAGGCAGGCAGGCCTGGGCACTCAAAGCTGTCATGGAGAAGCTAAGTGGAAGGTCCCCACAGCTGACCAACAGGGTCAGGATGTGGACTTGTCTCCCACTTTCCCAATGGCACCTACCACAGAGCCAGCTCTGTGCTGGGGATAGTTTGATCTGCTGCCGGGTTAAAGGACTTCAAACCCCTTTTTGCTGATCGCTCTCATAAAAAAACAGTTTGCTGTTACTCTGTATATACAGCCACTTGTATATAAATCTGTAGACACCTACCCACTGAGCTATGTCAACATTACAAATACTGATTTTTAATGTTATAACAAGCTGTCTGAAAATACTCTGGACCAAATTCAGATGCACACATACAAGTCCCCAGCAGTGGCACATATCCATCTGAGGGCAGAATAGGGCTCCAGGTATTCAATAGAGTGTTTATGGAGTTTTAAAATGTATTTTCTATACTGATTTTTCTCTTTCCTTCGGCACTCACGAAGTGCTGTTTAGTGTAAATGCTTTTCTTGTGTTATGGCAAGTATTTTGAGTTTCAATGTGATGCACTTAACATGTCCATGTAAATTTTTAATTTTTGGAACCAGTCACTTCACACTCACTGACTCCAAGAAAGCTCTAGCACTCACAACCAAAAAACTTCGCTGGAAATCAGCTACAAGGCCTAAAAGTCTATTTAAAGATGTAAATGTGTGTGAATAGCTAGTGCAGATGTTTTTCTACACCGACTGTACTTGCTGAGTTTCAGCATTTCCATAAAGCACATTAAAACAAGTGTGTGAACACTCTGAGATGAAAGTACCAAGCACTCCTGAGACTTCCAGTGGAAAGTAGAGCTGCCTGACTTTTCTCCAAGCAGACAGGAATGCCCATGATTCAGCAGCCTGAGTAAATAAAAGAGGTCCTTATTTCCTAATTTTGCTGGCTGGCCACACTGCAGCAGCCTCTGTGCTGCTGCCAAAGGGGATGCAAAGCTGGAACTACACCCAGCAGCTGAAGGACTGTCTTTGTTAGCCAGCCAGGCCTTCCTGACCATCTTCTGGCATCAAAACTACCGTATCCTGCGAGGAAGACCTCCATCTCAGGCTTGATAGTTCTCTAGTCTGTCTAATAGGATGAAACAACAAATTTTGCCTGGTCTGTGTTGGAGGAGGACAGCTGGAAACTCAGTTAGTAGCAGAGTAACACCTGTTCAGTCATATTTATGGGGGAAAGTGCTCACTAACAGAAAGTGAGGTAATACCAGGAGTTATCCCATGAAAGGGGAGGGAGGAAGGGGGAAGCATCAGAGCACAAAAGCACCTCTGTGGAGTCAGCAGCCAGCCCCTCATGTGCCAACCCCAGTAGTTGTGAGGTCTTAAAAGTGATCTTAGCCCTACTGCTGCTGACTGAATTAACAGCACTGCTTCAGAAAAACATTATTTAGTCACCAGGAAGGTTTTTGACATATGCATGCTTTGGCTGGAATAAGCTCCAGGACACTTGCTTTATCATGCCTTATTTTTCTGTATGATTTAAACATGGTTTTGCTGTCATTAGACAAACAGCCACACTCCTAAAGCAAATGTCAGCAAACCTTTATGTGCCATAATACATAAGGTTTCTGTCACGGAACAGAGTTTACAAATATGAACAAATTAATATTTTCAATATCCAGTAAGCAGTTTTCCATTTTCCCCATTTTGCTGCTCATGTAACTGGGGCAGAGACAAGCTGGAGATGTTTGCCTCAGGTTACAAATGTAATCTGTGCAAAGGAGGAAACAGAACCCATATCTCCCAAGTCTGAGCCATCCCTGCAGGAAAAATCCTTTCTCCCCTTGAAACGCAGAGCTGGCAAAATGCTTAAGCTGCTGGACCTGACCAGAAAAAAGCCCAGCAGTTCAGCAGGACAGACACCCAACAGCTCCAGGTCCTGCTGATATATTCTCACTCCTTTGCCCCCTTAACGGTAACGGCAGGCTGGTCACACAACTATCCCCCAGGACACCATCTGAAGAGCTAAATAGCAAGGTTTCTTTAACAGGTACAGAATTTATAACAACGGGTTACAAATGGCAGCAATAGATACTAAAAATGACAAATCAAGTAGGCAGCAGCACATAAACACATCTACTACCTACTGCCACTGGCATATAGATTATGAATGTACACATATGCATTGAGTTGTTGTATAGTTATTATCTGTTGTCCCACCACTAGCCAATGAATGACCTGTTCAGATACCACTGTGTACATGTATCTGTGCTCATACACACATATTGAAAGGGATGGACAACACATACAAATGTACAGCTTTGCTAATTTATTGGCAGACATGTTAAAAGATAGAATTTGAATTGTAAGAAAAGGACTAAATAGCAGGTAGGTAGGTCAGTTAACTGGATGTATAATAGAGCTCCACAGTTCTAAATCCTTGCATTTTTGTGCAGGTAATTGAGTGGAGTGTTTATTATATATCATATAGTTTACTTGTAATGGCCATTTCAGGTTTTAGTGCTGGACACATTTTATATTATTACCACCACTAATTGTCTGCAGGGCTACCTTGGAAATGAGATAAGGAATCTTAGGGGAATATGCAGGTGTGAATAAATAGTAAACGAAGAGGTTAGATATTGCTGAAATAAAACATTATCGTGCTGTGTGCTGAATACATCAAAATAACTAGAAGATCAAAGGATAGTGTTTAAGCATCGCCATGACTTCAGTAGTGGCCTAACATATATGTCACTGAAGCAAACTATAGGTTTGAAGCTTTTAATAGAATTAGCAGATCCTGTTTGCCTTTAAAGTCACCTTAAATAAAATATATTACATAGCATTCTCCATTTATTTTCAGCAGAGAAGTACACAGTTTTGGAAAAGCTGCAACTTTAATATAACCATCACATTTTTTTCACATCAGTGACCCCCACATTAAACTCACTCATTTGTCTCATCACTTATTAAATGGCTTGAAAACTAATACTCTGTAATGGGTATTCAAAAGAGAAATATGAACTTTAAAAATTATTTATAATTTACAGATGTTTTTGAAAATCTATCAATATTTCAAAACTGCTTTGGGAGCACCAATTAAATGCATTAACAGTTAAATTACTGGAGGAAAAACATACAGAGGTTTCTGACCAACAGAACTGAGACAGCTGGCAGGGAGGTTTCCCCATTTCAAACTTCATAACTAGAAGAAAGGCAGCTCCTAGAAACAACAAATAAGTCACTTTAATACCTCACAGGAAAAACCTGCTTGCTTTTATAAAATGCCTTTAATGCTTACATAAGTAGTTAACATTCCTGTATTGCTCTCCTAAGGTAACCTAAGCCTCCAGTTCCATTATGTCTTCTTCAGAAGACATATTACTATTACGTATGTAGAGAGGAGCATAAATGTTTTCCTTGATTGTTGCTTAAAGTTCATTTGAACAGACGGAGCTCAATGAATTCCATCTTCTACAGCCAAATTAAAGAAAATGCAAGCAGTTCACATTCTGCTCCACCTTTCAAATCATGCACAAACACCAGTCTGCAACTAGAAGAAAACAGAGCTACCCTATGCTTGTTTGAGGAAGCCAGTATTTTGTGCCTCTTTAGGCAAAGAGAAAGCATAAGTAATTTTCCACAGTCCTGTACATATAACTAATGACAGTCACCATCCTCAAAGCTTATTATACTGCTTTACATAATTGGGAATCGCATGTCACACAATTAATTTACAGGGCTTGTTTAGTTGTGACTATACAAGCACTAAGCGATTCAAATTAGCTAATTTGTCCACTGCTTAAATGTGACAAACACATTTACACTGTATTTCTTCCGCTGTTAAGTTGCTGTTTCTTTTAGTAGCTGTTTTTGTTTGTTTGTACAGTGTGAGTCAGAGACCACCAGGCTTGTTCCATCTGAAGCTAAGGTCAGGAAAAATCACCCTGAGAATAATTACATTTAGAGTCAAGATAATGGGAGAGCAAAAAACTCATTCAACTACCCTAGCAAACTTGCACATAATAATGATCTCCTAAGAATCTGTATAATAACAACCTCATGTACTAAAAGTAGTGATTCAGTCAATCAGGTCTTTGCTACAAAATAATTATTATAATTTGTTGCGCTGATAACAGTATTTATACTGCTTATTAAGAACAGCAAATGCCTGGGGATAACAGTTCAGGTTCCTCACTGGACTCCAATACTTTCCTCTGCATTCTGCTTTCTCTGGGTCATGCTCTCCCCAGGCAACACCATGAATAGGACCAGAAACCCTCTCCCTCCAGTCTTTCCCCATGCTGCAGCTCCTTTTGAAAGCTGCTGTAGTGTATAGAAGCTACAGAGACAGCTGCCCCTATAACACAGTCCCAGTCATCAAAGTACTTTGCAGTGGCACACAGGTATTAAAACAACTGCTGCTTTCTTTCCCAGGTCACAATATAAGGAGTGTGTCTGAAGTCAGAGAAGCGTTGTTCTCTTTCCTTCCCAAAATTAACGGTGCGAAGGCTCAGACCCTGAGAGCTGAAGGAGACCCTGCTTCGCAACAGCCTTCCAAGTCCCCATTCCCACACAGCCCCAGGACCCTGCGGGGAGAAGGGCAGGCTGTCAAAACCTCCCTAGCTGGAGGCTCAAACAAAAGATGGAGCTCCTGGGCAGGATTTGCAGGCAGAAACCCCTGAGATGTCAAGCGCCACCTTGGGTCCTTATTTGAGTATCGCCTTACTTTCAGCTAATCTACAGTTTAATCATGAAGGTCTGCAGAGATGGCTGCAGGGGTACCTCACTCTCGGTCGACTTCCCCTTCTTTTAATATGCATGACTCTCTGTCCCACCTGTGTCTACTTTTCAACCACCCCAATTCATTGCTTCATTGCCTCTCGACCAGAACATCAAGGCACTCTTTGGAGGGGGCTAAACTAGGACAAAGAAAAGAAGGAAGGCAATATGTGGAGAACTGAATGAAAAGAATATAGGTGGGGAGAACCAAAGGAGTGAATTATTGCATCTGAAAGAAAACCAGGCAAAGATATCACAAAATCTTTTATAGGGAATGGAAAGTAAAAGGAAATTAAGATCAAGCAAAAGCAATGCAGGCAGTTAACACTTTCAAAAACATATCAGTGTTATTTTACCGTGTGCTAGAATTAAATACAGTAAATAAACACAGAACTGCTTATTTCTTAGAATGACAGAGATGTGGTGGCGGTCTTATTTACACAGGTGAAAACTCCTGGACTTAGATCTGCAAAGGGACTTAGGTGTCTCCAGGAGCCTAAGAAGCGAAGAAAGAAGGATTCATGGGGCCCTGGGGGGGACCAGGAAAAGGTCTGCAACCTCACAGCATGGGCACTCAGCTGGGAGAGGGGGGTACTGGGCTTTTTATACATTAAAGAGGCACTGGATAAAAAACAAAAATAAACACAAGTTCCAGACTGCAAGAACCCCTGGACTTAGTGTCCTCATTAGGTTAACAGCTCCTTCTCAAATGTGCTCCTACCAGCTCTTTGCTTCAGCAAGCCCAGCTTCCATGGGAAGAAACCTCTGCACAACCAAAGACCCCCTGCTCCAAGGCAGGAAGTGTGGCTTTGAATCCCCTCAGAAGCTGGGGGGAGAAGTGAATGAAGGCCTCATACCACTTAATTCTCTACCTACCTGGCCCCTAAATAGGGAAGACAGGAACACAGCAATTTCTGTTGAAAGCGCCCACCATGTCCTGGGCTTAGTACAATGCTTTCTGTGCAGCAGGCTGATCAGAGATGATGGGCACCCAGATGTTCACACTAGTGTGGTTAGCACAGACTTCCAGGCCACAGAAACCTGAGAAACCTTTCATCAAAAAAAGAGGTGTCTACCAAACTGGGGCTAACCCAGAGAGGTAGTTTTTGGATAACCAATTCTAATTCTTACAATCTATCTACTTTCCATTTTAGGCTCCTTTTTTTCAGATCTGGCTGTTAGTGCAGATGTGCTGCACAGCTGTTTAAAGTGATGTCACTGAGCAAAGGTAACTTTGGTTTTTAAATCAAGTCAGTGCTCAGAATGGCAGACGAATGCTTACACCCATGCTGGTGCAGCACAGTCACACTGGGGACAGCCTGCTCAGGAGCCTTTTCACTGTAGTCAAAATGCCATGCAAAACAATACAGCCCTTTCTCCCTGACCCTCATTTTCTTCAGGTTCCTTGAGTGGGAACACATGTGGATGTCTATGCGTATGTGAGATAGGCACATGTTGGTAGGTGTGTGTGTTTTCCACTAATTTACAAGCATTTTAACCTTTAAGGGAACCTGACGAATTTCCCAGTTCAAAATGGTCAGAAGACCAAATCCTACTATGAAGCTGTCACATGTAAGCTGTCATACCTGCCACTTCCTATCTTGCAGAACATAAATCCCTCTATGTGGAATTTTGCAAGGTAGGAGTTGTATTTACAATAAACACGCTTCATTCAGACCTTTCATATTAATACAGGTTTATTTGGTTGATTTACTTATACAAAAGAAGGGGAAATTCTTTGCGAAAGGCAGTATTTTCCTTCTTTTCTAATTCCCATTCATGAAAGCCTGCTGAAACTCATATTAACTGTCTGAAATAGAGGCCTCTCCAGAAATAAAGAGATCTCTGCTTTAGATCTGTTAAAGCCTATATCTAAAACAACCCTTTGTAGCTTCCTCAGTGCAGAATGGAAGCCCGGTGTGAAATACAGTAAATTAAGCCTTCTGCTGTCAGAGCTGGAAATAAGAGTAGAGCAGAATAGTGGCTGGATTTGAAATTATTTCCTTTTTTTTTTTATTAGCTTCATTTACATCCTGCCTAAGGTCTTCTGAGCAGCTCAAGGTGTCTTATCTCTGGCTACCAGGGGGTATTTTGCAGTCAAAGCAGTTAACGTACTTTCTCTCTCCCTCTTTTTAAGGCCATCTTATCTTATCAGACAAATCTCTTCAGGCTGAGGAGAACCCATACTTATCAGTAGCTGTACACTGTATTGACAGCTCAGTGCTGCTAGGGACAAATGAAAGCTTAGGGTAGAGAAAGATCAGTTAACCTGTTCCACTCTCAATTTAGACTAATCTTTGGTTTGTCTAACTTCAGGAAACACTGTACATCTTTTCTGTGTTTACTTGGACAACAGCGGTGCACAATCACACCATCACTTGCTCAATCTGGTGCACAGGTACAGCCACTGTAATAATCCCAAAGGCAGACTGCCTGTTGACTTGTGTGAGCAGTGTTCTGCTGACCTCCAGCAACTCCTGCTCCAGCTGACCTCAGGGGTAGATGACTGTTCTGATAGCAACCAAGAGCTGATGGGATCGCCCAGAGAAGCAAAAATTGATTGTTGCAGAGACCCACAATTTGCAAATCGGCCTTTCCCTAGAGCAAGGGCCAGAAAAGGAAAGTGATCCCACATATGGTCTAAATGGAAGCAGTGAGACTGAAGGTGGGCATCCTGCAAGCCTGTTCTTGGAGCAGAAGACAAGGTGAAAAAGCAGTTTCTTTAGACCTGTCCTCCGTATCCTACCAGGGTGAACTCTACAGCACAACACAGTAACCAAGAGCAGTCAGCCCTGCTAACCAGTTATCTCCATGAAATACACAACCCAGCTTTCTCACCACAAAAAAAAAAAAAGATATAAATGGCAAGATTCCTCTTGTCCTTTGCCTGATGTCACAAGCAGCGAACCAGGTCTAAAAAGCTACAGCTGCTGCTGCTGAGAAATCAGTCACCACAATTTCAGGTGAAAAAAATACATAATTGAAATTAAATCTTGTGCTGGTTCTGCCTTCTACTTTTTTATGTTTATTTTTCTCTCCTTTTTGTATCCAAACACTTCATGAGCACTTTTATATTAGTGATAACCCTAGGCTTTCCCTGCAGAGAAGGTTCTCTATTAATTGTCCATTATCTTGGTGCGTCAGCACAAAGGACAGGGGAACAAATTCTCATCCAAATGGTTTCACCTCTGTCTCTTGAGAGTGATGCCCTTGTCAGGGCATTAAAGCCATGAAACCTGCCACTTATCAGAATTGTGTTTGAATCGAACTACTGTCCTTGAAAACAGTAGACACCAGATACCATCAAAATAAGCCACATTGGCAGATCCTGTTCCACCGTGACTTAGGCAACCTTTAGACAGCTTATATACACACCTCTGGTTGCATATGATCTGTAACATTACAGCCGTGGTTTAAAATCAGAAAGGCATGTTCTTCTTCATTTTATCAAACACTAAGCACATTATAAATAGGAATTGCCAGGATGAAGAAAACTTGGGCAATATCTATGTTAACTCTCTAGACACCATATTAAAATGTGGGTTAGTGGTATGTGTAGAGTTTCTGAAAAGAGGTGGTGGTAAGAAGATACGTATGGCATTTTTTATGAAACAGTTTGGAAGACTTCACCAGTTTAAATAAGCCTGAGGACACATTTGAATGTAAACTCACTGCTGAACCAAATTGTAAAACTTTTTAATTACTTCACATCACCAATTCTTAACAAAACATAACTCAAGCCTGTTAAAATGCTGAATTTGCTTGCTAGAATGCAACAATATTTCAGAGAGGTGTTTAGTCATTCTATTAAGCTGTTCAGAAACAGAAAAAAGAAACAGCACTGAAGTTACACCCACAGCTGCAGATCTCTATCTGTCTCTTTTTGGCAATCAATGACTGTCCTCGCTTTTCACAATCTGAAAGCACAAAGACGAGGGGGAAAAAAAGGAACTTACGCTTTGCTTTTAACAAGTAAACAAGTGTACAAATTAATTCAGAGAGCTGTAATTTTGAGAATTTTCTATGTTTAATGTGCATTGCAGTTAAACTACTTTTTCTGTACAAATTAATTTACTGCATCAGTGATCGATGTTTATGTTTAGGCAATTTTATTTCTCAGTATGGTAAAATTAGACCTAATAGTTGCAACCTGTTATGTCCAATCTGTCACTGAAATTCAAATTGCCTTTTTCCTATTATTCAAGGAGTAATTTGGAGGAATTAAAGCCATCTAAAACCAGAAGACAAACAATTCTCTGTAAGGACTCAATAGCCTGTGTCATCAACCTGCTCTAGAAAGCGGTAGTCCTTCCTCAGCAGAACCACTGCCACCTTTTCCTCATATTCTGAATGTTTCCAGCCTGGAGACCCCCCCAAAGGCACGAGTGTCTGAAGACGGCAGAATGCTGTGCCACTCCTTGAAGGGAACGTAAAGACAGTATGTTTTGAGCAAGTGGAAATATCTGTAACAGCTAACAGAAAGAGCCTTCTCTGCATTCAATAATTGCTGATGTTCACACGTTTTCAATTAGCCATCCATGTATCTAAAAAAAAAAAAAAAGTTTCTTCTTCATCTGGGATGAGTTAGTTATTGTCATCTTGTTCTTGTCAGTGAAGCACTCAGCTCCCACCGACAACTATTATTTATTACTTCCAGTACTGAAAAATTCTGGTTGAACTTTGTTTACTACCCTTTGCCTTATTTTTTCTTGCTTCAGTGGGATGGCTGTGCTGAATAAATTCAAGGTTATGCCCTTGAATCACTTGAGGTTTTGAGAAACCTCAAGACTCTTACCCCATCTTCCAATGTATCTTTGATCCCATTTGAATTTCTGGATGGCATGTTGTTTACTGCTTCTGTACCCATTTACATCTTTTATTCTTAGAAGCCTAACAATCCTCCTCACAATTAAGAAACAAATACTCTCCTTTCACATGTTTACCTTCAGCTTTATTTTTCTCTTTGTGTTTGTGTGTGGGAAGGACAGATTAATTTTTCTCACGCACCGAGAACAAATACTTTGCTTTCTGAATGCCAGTCTGCATCCAAGTTTTTGGTCTTGTTGGAGATACATGAAATAGGAACAGTGAGATGAGGGATAATGTTGGGTTTGAGGAGATTTTGCATCTTTTCCAGTCATTCTGTTTTACACTCTATCTTTGATCACTTTTAAAATTCCAAGTAGGCTCATTTCTTTGCAAGATTGCTCAGTTCATCAAGCTGATGAACAATTTTGCTACTAGACTGTACTGATTAATGTGGATTAGTCAAGTGATTAATAATTTTACTGTTTTGCAGGACTAAGCTGCCCTTAACGTCTTGAGTTTTGATAGTATTTTACAACTGGAACTTCCTTAGATGGATGATATGTAACTTCCCAGATTCTCAATGCTCAGCAAAGTGGCACGACCTTACCCTTGGGTTCACTCTTCTGTTTTAGTGCCCATAAACCATTCTCAGTTGACAATATTTGAACTAAGACCCTCGGTTTTTGTACAGCAGTTGGCTGCTACCTCCTCTTTCTCCTAGTTATTTGTTTCATTCCTGTGGTTGATGTTCACTTATCTCAATGTGAGGTAAAGCAGGTCTTTTTGCTGATTCTGATGGAGTTTCTAGAAGAAAGACCTGAACTTCTGTTGATCCCTTGGCAGACAGCATAAAACAAATAACAACATCATCTACAGGGGTTCAGGTATGTATATAACAGTTAAATCATTTGATGCAGGATGGAAAACAGACACTTCATTTCTAGTATTTGAAGCACAGACCATTGTATTCCACGATTACATTTACACGCTTCCTCCTGAAGTGGCCAATGAATCAAATCACTATTTATCATCTATTGTACAAGATTTCCTGACTCTGCTTGTGTTTAGACTTCTGTTTTGCTGATAATGGACTTCACAGTATTGTCAGTCTCCAGAGGAGCATATAAAAACACCATCTATTTCTAATTCTGAATAGTGGGCTCTGTGTTAGGTAATGTATTGGCCAGTAGGCTGCACTTGCTTGCTAATTACAGTGGAAGTTTTCTCTTAAAGAAAACATTGCATTGTAAACGGCATGGAATCAGCTTTCTTTCTAATTGGAGCTTTCTTTCTAATTCTCCCAGTACTAAGTTTCCCCATAAACACACTCTTCTATATTTGGATACTGGATTTAACCGTCTTACAGAAAATAAGACTTGACACAATTATATATTTATTTGATCTTTTCTAAAGCACCAATTGCAAGCCAAGCAGTATAAAGAGCCAAATGCAAAACAGTAAAAGTAGAAAGCAAAATGTAATAGCATGTTACAATATGCTATACACACAGAATTCAAAAGGGACCTGCCAGCCCCAAAAGATTCAATTCCTGACTAGTTAGAGAAAAGAGAAAAACAAAAGGGTAGCAGATGCAAAAACAAAGGTAGGGAGCCCATAAAACAGTCATGGATAGGCCAACTGAAATAAACAGGGCTTGCAGCTTGCCTTAAAGGCAGCCAGCAAGGGGCTCTGGCAGGGAGTTCCACAACCGAGGACAAGAAAGACTTGCCTTCGGCCCGCGCCTGACTCAGCCCAGGGAGAGAAAGCTGACTATGTCCAACTGCGAGCAACTGCCAGACAGGGACATGGGGTGCAAGGCTGCTGCCCAAGAACTGGGGGATTAAAATTTGAACAGCTACATGGATGGGGCTTTATTTTTTCATATATCAGCTTTCCACCCCAAAGAGGCTCCAGATCAATTTCAAGGGAAGCAATTAGGAGCACATTACAGTAGTCTAGCCCAGATGACTGCAGTATAGTCTTTGTCCAAGACAAATACGCAAACTGTTCAAATAAGCTGGAAATTCATCAATGAGGATGTAGAACTAGGGCCCTTCTTGCTGGGGAAGTAACGTTATGGTGTTGGTCAATATTATTCCCAACATGCATCCCAACATGTACAAGCCTGAAACTCTGTCTCTCCGCATAGCGAAACACTTCCTGCTTCTTTATTTCATGTTCATTAAGAAGGCAGCCTCAAGGCATATCACCTAAATGTTTTGCCCTGTTTTCCACAATCTTGTGGCATTGTGCTACAACCAGTTTCACTCCTCTAAAACATGTCTACTGGAGACTAATGTTACATGCCTGCAAATATACTGCAGACCTCCTGTAAGCAAGAACAGTTCACAGCAGACCAAAGAAAATATCATACATTGTAATGTCTCCAGCCAGCTAATGGAACTCAACCTCTAACTCCCTTGATATCTCACATCCCACATAAAGACAGAGGGAAAAAAGGAAATATAATAGAAGACTGCCTTGTGGAAAAAAGCAAATGCTCATCTTGGAATAAGGTATTAACCATTTGGTCCAACCATTTAATTGCTCTAGGCCAGATGCCAGTTTTGGGTCACCTCTTTTGGGCCAGGAGCCCTCACTTCCAACTTGAACACAGTGGCAGCTTGAGGAGTGAAGAGCTGGGGAGTGAAGGGTGCAGGAGGAGCATCCTGATCATCAGGGGGAGCCAGTACCAGCTGTTCCTGCCGAGCTACAGTCCCAACACAGGGTGACTTCAAAAAATTGGTAATCCGGGCAGGATCATGCTGTGGACTGGATCTGGCTTGCAGGACATTTTTCGGACCACTCTGTATCAACTCCAAAGCAAAAGCTCTTCTCTGGCTTTTACAGTGGCAGAAAAAAAAACCTGGTTTGTGGCTTTTTATCTCCTGGGCATAAATGTGAACAAAACAACCTGAAATGCAGCCATGCCAATTAGGTTTTTTATTCCATCTGATCCTAACATGGCTGCGAAGGAGACCGATAACCTTACGGTTCGATCTTCATCTTCCTGGTAAAAAGGAGTATGAACAACATCGGCAAAGACAATTGCTGACTTTGTATCAAGGTGCAGGCAGCCTATATTAACCAGGCAGCCTGTAACAGGAAACATTTCCAGGAATTTTACATGTGTTTTTATTACTGCAGGATCTGGATTTTTTGGTGTTATTCAGTCTTAAGCTGAGATTTTAGAATGCAGTGGTACAATACTGTGTCTGCTACGTAGAGAGTGGGATGGCTGAAGAAAGGCTGTATTCTCCCCGAATTTTATACATAAATACTTGGCTTTTGTTCCTTGGCTCTAATGTCTGCGACTTTAGCCCAGGCTTAGCATCCCCACATTGGAGCACTTTATTTCCACAGAAAACTTTCAGATCTCTGTGATTATTTGATACTGCCTCTGAAGTATTTTAATTTGCTGACTTTACTTCACAAGCTAAAAACTGTGTTCCACTGAAGAGGTGGTTTGTATCATCTTAGATTACCTTACATGAGGTAAAAAGAACCCGTGGCCTTGTCACAAGCTCCTACTCATATTCTGTGAAGAATTTAAAGTGATCATTTTCATAAGCTAAACTATATTCCTTCCGTTGCCCATGTATTTCATTGCAAAAAAGCCACTATTCTGTGTGGCAGGCATGATGTACTGGTACTCTGAGGAAACTTCTAGCAAGTCATTTACGTCAATGAAATATTAGCAGATGCATCCAAAAGTTACAGAAGAGGACTAGCAGAAAAAGAATTGGCCAACCTTTTGAACACTAGGCTGTTTCATTTGACTTATGTTACCAAAATACTTTAATATACTAAAATCTACAGTCTCAGAACAAAATCCTGGCTCTGCTGAAGCCAATGAAATTTTGCTATTAACTTTAACAGGACCAGTATTTTAGCTTTGGTCTGGATCTGGTTAGATGCAGGGTTTAAGAAAATGAAACTTATTGCCTGGGAGTCCAGCAGTAATATTCAAAACGAATGAGCTATATTACTTGGGTTCATGAGGAAAATACAAAATGAAAATTATAGTAACTTTTCAAGGTTTATTAACTCAAGTCCCATAGCCTCGAGGGGCTATCTCCATCTGCCTTATTTATATGCTACCATGACGGTTCCTGCTCTTCAGTAAGTTATGTTAGAAGAGTCTTTGTATTGTAGGATTTTAACTTCCCACAGATAAGAATTTTCAGCAAAAGCACAATATGATTTTATTTTATACTTGCTAACTACGAAATTTTTTTTTTAACCAAGTATGAATACCTAACCAATAACTTGCATCTACAAAATGCATTCTGAAGCAACTATTTGGAAAGCTAAAATATCTATGAAAAATAATGTGTACGTGTATTTTATATGTATATAAAAATAAAGGCACATCCAAAAAGAAAGCTTTCCCTTCTTCCACAAACTTCCTCAAAGAGCCTGAATGCAAATTACATCTTTAACTAATTCCAGATAAAAAATAAACAAACCCATATTTCTCAAGTCACTCTTCCAGAAAAGCCTGCAAGGTTAACCAAGCCAGAGCTTGCAGATGCATTCCTAAAGCAAGAACCCCTCCCAGGAAAACTGCTCCCAGCTCCATCCCTGGTTAGCTGGCTGGCTGGCTGGCTGGCTGGAGGCATCTCACAGGGTACAACTGCAGCGCTACTGCATCGAAAGTGGCGGTCTCTCAGCTGGCCCAGCAGTATGATAAAGAAAATACAGATGTTAAAACATAATTTTTATGGACACTAGTGGCCAAACTGTACCTCTCCCACAGTTCAGCTAAAATGAGCTCCGCAATGGTCCACTATGCAGTCGGACGTCAAGTCTCTGTGTTCGGGTGCAGTTACGAGAAACTTCTCACTCTGCATTTAATGGCCCCGTTGCAGGCCCAAGAAGTACTTGCAGAAGGTCCTTAAAGAGCTGTTTGATCATATGCCATGGCTCCCCACTTCCAGTTGCAACTGCCTTGAAGGCTAACCAACATGCATTGTTTTGCTAATCCTACATTTCCTTATTAAGAGTTGCCACGAATATTTATGGAGTCATGAAAGGGAGATAGATGGCTTGCAAAATGATCAGAATGATTCCCATGTAGTCTCCAATTTATGAACTCAGTGAAGTCCTGCTTTATAGCCAACGCTGAAAAACTTTCAGATGTGTCTCTATAGTTCCTCTCATCTTTTCACCATCACCCTACACTTCGATTAAACTCACAGTGCCAAGAGGATCAGATTGCTTTGGTCAGGTTTTCAACGCTAAATATTGAAGATTTCCTGTACTCCCAATCATTTTGGCAAGAACTAACTTGCCCTTTTCTACTGAAAGAAGTGCTGATCAACTATTTGACTCATATTATCAACATTTTTCTTTCAGTGTGAGACTTTCAGTTGTTCAGAATTTGCCCTTTTACGGTTTATTAACAGTGCATGTGACTTCCTGAAGTTGATCTACTAATGGGTTTTTTTTGCTGGCCCTCCCAATCAATTTCTAACTGGGACCCAATTTGCATGAAATTCTGCTCACAACAGTTCTATTTTCTCCACCAATTATGTGCTTGCTTAGTTAACTGCTCCATTTAAAAAAAAACAAACCCCCAAGAAAACTTACTGGCTTTCGGTCAGGCTCTCAGTCATCACACTCACCCAAAGTGTTATGCAGCAGTTTCTTTTTTAGTCATTTACACTCTTTTTGTCCAATTTACTTGTTGGATGTTTTAAGCCTTCTTCAATTCAAGATGCAAGATTATTCCTATGAAGTATGTGTCTCTGACAGACATTCTACTTCTCTAGTGAGGATTTTGCTATCACATTTTGAAGCAATGTGGACTAATTCTTGACATTACCTTACATCAGTCTTATATCAATATAAATTCATCGACTTCAAATGTGTTACTTTTGTCAGACATCAGTGTGAGACCTGTGCGATCAGATTAGGCACACAAAGACAGCTTTTCATTTTATAGAGCTGTCTGAAAAGCTACCACTTCTTAAAGATGTGTGGCTCTTGTAAAAATGCTGCTGAGCCCTTCAGATTAAAACATATTACCAATATGTATATTTTAACCACTATAATGATAATTATTATCAACATCAGTGGCAATAAGGAATAGACAATGATTTTGCATAGGTTTGGCTCTTCTCTCCCAATTTCCACTTACAGTTGCCAAACTGCCTGCTCTGTTTCTTATGTAAAATTGCAGATGTCTTCTTATTAATCAAGAGCCTAATACACTCCAGATGAATAAACAACTTCAGCACTGCAGCACGTACCTCACTCCTTAAACCCAGGATTTATTGGAGCGCCTGTTCCAAGATCTCTTAACTTAAAAAAGATGGTTTATTGTTCCTTGCTTCTACAGCAGGGGCCTAAAAAATGCACTGAAACTATGTCTTTGTCCCTTTGCAACATTGTATTCAAAGACATTTCCAACCCTACAGTGTAACATTATTCAAATCCTTTGAAACCCAAAGTAGTCACTCAAACTCAATCATCCAAATGCAGGAAACTTCATAGGGAATCGAGAGCCAGGCGACACATCCGTGATGACTGGGCTACAGCGGTGGGTATCCCTGAGCCACCTTTAAAACATGACAGCACATTCTGAAGTGCTATCTTAGAGCACAGGGCACGGACTTCTTTCTTCAAATACCCATTAGTAAGGAGGAGAGTATAAAGCACCCAACGTTTTCCTTCTACTAAAAAAGCGGTTTAAGGGAAGTTATGCAGCTCTGTATCAATTCCCTGATATTACATGTTTCCAGTATCTTGCACCAGAGTTAGCCTGTAACCCAGCTAATCAAAATTGGTTTAAAGATTTCTATTTCAAATTAAAATCTTCCAGACCTAAACTATTTTTTGTACTCTAATTTACATTCCCTAAATCAGAGAAAAACGGGTCCTTTCTTTGTAATCATGTAGAAACAGGAACAGGAAATAATGATTAGGGGTTTAAAGCACATACTAACTCATGGATTGCTAATTTTTTAATTATTGTTTGAAAATATTGGCACCCTCCTTAGAACTTCCACATTACTAATGTGCTTGCTAATATTGGACTGCTATGGGTGGTTCTATTAATAAGATGTATGTATATAGAAAGCTGGAAAAAAAGTAAAGGTTATAATATTAGCATACCTTACTCATTTTTAATTAAAGAATTTACAAGCCCAGTCTTTGGGGGGTTTGGGAAAATAGTGTAGCCAAATGAGACCAATTAACTTCATTAGCTTCTGCAAATAACTACTTTTCCGGCACATTTCTATTTTTCCATCTGCTTCACAACTAAACATGTCTACAAATTAACATTTTATTTATGATTTAAGGTTCCAATTCATAAAAATTATGCATTCATTGCATGCAGTTTCCTGTATTTACTGAAAAAAATCACTAAATTATATATATCTTCCATTCTTCACTGTATTTTTTCCTCTGAATGAAAGAGAAAAAAAACATAGAGCCTGCAACTACAAAAAAACACAACCCAAATCAGGGTTGAATGGTCGAAGTGGAAACATTCATACTACAATGGGAACTGGACAAAAATCTATTTTAAAATGACAGTTGCAAAAACTCAGAATAAAGAATATGATAAAACTGTCATTAAAATGCCCTATTGCTACTAGTGAGTTGCACATTTTCTTGAGCCATTTGTTTTAGGTTAGCAGTCTGAAAAGTCTTATCACACACAGCACTGATTTTACTCATCCACTCAACATCAAGTACAGCACTGACCACCGAATTGCCAGCACTTTTCACTTAGGAAGAATTTTACAGTGGCTACCAATGTTGATACTAAAAGTAAACTGGTTATTACAGTCATTTAGCAGTCAAGAAAATACATTTACAACTTTGATATCAACCAAAACCGCTATTTTACCTCAGCCTCATCATCATTATCTACTTTATTTATGATTATGCAGCAGCTTCGAGTGTGAGCAGTTTTAATGTAGAAGGAAATCTTCTCTAATGAGTCATATTATTAAGACAGTTTTAGAAAAAACAGGGAATTTTATGAGTTGGAGGAGGGGAACAATTAGGAGTGATTTACACATCCAGGGAGGAACGGACACACTTTCCTGCTGATTTTGCTTCTCGTATAAGAAAGTCAGCAATCATAGTTCAGAAAACCGCCTTACTATGAAGAATCAAATAAGGAAAAGGAAATATTAAAGGGGAATTTTAAATTTAAATTACAATTTCCAGGTATACCTCCTGCAGATGATATACCTCATCTACTTCTCCTATTTTGGCTACAAAATCATGTTATATGTAGTTACTACACTGTGATCCTCTAGCTGAGGTGCAGCCAGGGAAATCACTTCCTCTCTTCACTAAGTTACTGGGTGAAGAGAATAAAATGTGCCTGTGAAATAATTACACAGAAGGTCCACGAAATATCTTGATTTGTAGGGTGAAATTTAATGCCACTGGCAGCATCCATAGAACAGTTCCACCCCAAATCTCTGCAGGCTGACTCTGTTCCCATTCTAGTCAATGGAGACAGATGGAGGCTCTTCACTGGGCACTACAACTCTACTCTTTAAGGATGGGCCAAACTGTTTTCTAGAAGTGTCTGGTTCCTAATTTAGGAGAGCTCAACCCCACTTGAAATGGCAACCCTTAGAATTTTATCTTCCATCCCCTTCGCTCTCTCCAGAATATCCACTTCTTCAGTTAAAGAGTGCCAAAAGCAAGAAAAAGGACCACTAGTCACTCCAAATCTCTAACCAAAGCACAAACAGACAATTACGCAGCTGGAACAGGAACTGTTAGTGTGATAACATACACCAAACTAGAACAGGTTGCACTGCTTTTAGGGAGGGCTTTTCAGTTTCTCTCAGACATGAAATTTACTGGTCTTCAACTGAATGAGACTGAGCAAGTCACACTATGTATTTGCTCAGAATACACAGTTTTGCTGTTTACAGAATCATAGAATGGTTTCAGTTAGAAAGGACCATCTAGTTCCAATTCCCCTTTCCATGGGCAAGGACACCTCACACTAGACCAAGGCTCTGTCCAACCTGGCCTTGAACACTACCAGGGATGGAACATTTACCACTTCTCTGGGTAACATTAAGCAGAGGATAAGCAGAGGATAAGCAGAGGATAAGTAGCAGAGGAGGCTACTATGGCTTTGTTAACTTCACTGTCATGAAGCTCACCAAAGGTCTTTTCCCTATACAAATAAATAAATGCATTTACTTCCTTATACTCAGTTTTCGCATTCATATTATCATCACTGCATTACATCTTCCTGTTACCCTAAAAAGCAAACTGCAGAATCCAATCCAAAAACATACCTTCTACTATGTGCTTCTCACCAAACTTTAAACAGAAGATTGCAGCCTTCCTTGTTTATCCTTGATTGCACAGATAAACAGAGTGCCCAAAAGGTAAATCTCTGATTTAATTTTTAACCTCATGCTAATGTTCAGAACCTGAACTTCATGGGTGTTGACCTCTTGTTTTCGAGGAACATGTTTCCTCCTTCCCAGCTGCAGAAGAGACGAAGCAAAACCACTGCAGGACAGGCTAAATCAAAACACATTCCTCTTCATTTAGGATGCTGAAAACTCTTGCATTTAACTAAATCAAACATAATTTTGACTCTCTTTGACTCCCTTTGGCAGAAGGACTCCAGACCAGTCATCTAGCCATCAGAACTTGCATTCAGCTTAACCACCACGACATCTGAGCTAACTGGCAGATTAAACTACAGGAAGTGGAGCTGCTTGGAAGAGACAATTTAGGCATTGTACAATAGCTAGGAAAAAAAAAGTTAAACCTGTATCTTGTGACCAAGCATAGAAATTCTGTTATTGTCTTCCAAAAAAATTTAAAAAGTCTGCTAAACAAAGGAACAAGTACGTATCATTCATCTATTGCTACATATGAGGTACACAGATAGACAGCTCTGTTAACATCCTCCTGCTCAAAACCAGTACATAGATACTAGTGCGCTGACCAGGCTCAACTTTCAAGCTTTGCATTAGGTTATTAAAATTCAAAATTAAAATATTATGAGTAATAAATATTTATACAAGCCATCTGAAGATATAAAACTGATTTTAAGTGATGGCATTGATAGTAAAACAGCATGAAGTCTGTTTATGATCTTCTGCGCACAGGTCAATGCATTTGTTCTTTGTCTGATCTGTGTGGATGCTACAGTGAGAGAAGATAAATGCAGAAAAGAAATGAAGACTGGGGAGGTGCAGTGGTTGACAAGTGGAATTCTAGAAGTTACTGTAAAGCAGATGTAAGCATACTGATAAATATCTCTTTTCCCCACAGGCAAATTTCACAGCTGGGATTTAGATGAATTTCTATTCAATGAACAAAGACTTTGCCCATCAGCAATAAGATGGTGGTACGGTAGAAATGTCAAACCAGACCTCTCTCAAGTGGATCCATTCCACCTACTCCTTAAACCCTGTTCTCTCCTCTGTATTTCCTATTTCCGCCTCAAAGCAAATTCACACTTCTTTTTCCAAATTGGCCTTTTGAATGGAAGGGAATTAAGAGAATTAAGAGCTACAATGTTAAAAGGCAAAATATACACTGTAAACATTCATTTGCCCCTGGAATATATAGGAAAGGATATAAAACATATGCAAATCAAGGCATATTAATAAGCACCTTCATTTAACATAATTGTTCATGGAAGCCCTTTTGGTCGATGCCCTCTTGATACACATCTTTCTCCTCATGCCTTCCTAAATGATTAAGTGAATACTATATAATAGAATTCACATGGGAGCCCAGAATACATGCTTTCCTCCTCCAATTTTAAGTTATATACACTTCTCAATCCATTTTTTTCCTAGCTTTTCATTTCTGTGATTACAAACCTTCATCTTACAACTCTGTCATATTCTTCTTGCTAACTCCCATCCTCCGTTCTCCCTTTTTTTTCAAGTACCCCCAAAGGTACATAATAGAATGGCAGTACACATTAAAAAAAGTAGCTAAAAGAACTGTATTAGCACAGTGAAAACCCCACATAAATGTTATGCAAATTTGTTATGAATCAAACCTGCAGTGCAAATTTACTACTTTGCTGAACGATTATAAAATAGCGATTTGTCTTGTATACATTTTTAATGTATTACAAACCATTTGTATTAGATTGTCTGTTTCTGTTAGTCAGATCATTCAAATTTTTAAGTGCAAAGTAAATATAAAGTGCTACATTTTTAATAACATGCAGTCACACTACGTACTTTTCTTGCTTTCCACCTCCACTGTGGTCCAGGAACACATAATAGCTGTTTTTGCCTAGTTATCTAATCATTATACTGAATGCGAACCTGTTTGCTATTACTTTACATTTCACAATTATCATTGCAAGAGCTGCTTTCAGTGTTCTAGAAACAATTGTGAATCTTAGCAGCTAATGGCATCTCTTTAAATTTAATGTTTTGTATGTGCACACGAAAAGGAAAAAGGGAAAACAGGCTTTAATATTTTTGCTTGGTTGTATATAAAATTACATGCATCTGCAACACAAACATAAATGTATTAATTATATACCTACTACTTAAATTCTAAGTTCTACTCAGTTCCTGGAATTGCTTTCCGATAGTGGGCAAGGTTAGTTCCATTACAATTATTTTGCTTTTCTGTGCCTAAAAAATAACCCAATGCCAGTGTATTCTACTGCTTATTGCTCACTGTGCATTTTCTTTCTCAAATGAGACAATTATAACGGAATTATGAGTTGCGCTTCCTTACAACTCATACTGGCCTTGATAAATGCTAAAGTGGCCAAATCTGAGAAATGAGCTCTGCTCTTTCTTCATCAGAAATAGGCTGAAGTTCCTTTTAAGGCATTAAAAAATTTTAGTTGCATAAGCTTTTCTGAAATAAGCTTCTCTAAATACATATAACTACTGAACCCCACTGTTTCTCACCTTTTAAACACAATACACTACAGTGGTATTTTCATGTTGTGATAAATGTTATCACCTACAGTGTTATTGCAATATATAATCTATGATAACATTGTCACAGAACACACACATTTATTATAACAAAAGAGGAAGGGGAACGAGAGTGAAAGTATCATGGTTAAATGACACAGATTTGGAGTTATTTTGACTGAATGGTCATCCCAAGTAGAAGCAAAATGCAGGAGCATAAGCTATACAGTGAAAAGTAAGACAAATAAGAGATCTGTAAGAAAATGATTGGGATCTATGAGCCATCACATTGTCACAGGACTAATTAAAGACAGTAACACTGTGAGACACTAACAGATTTGTTCCCATCAGTATTCATCACAAAGTGGATTTGATAGGTATTTAATTGAAGAAATCAACCAAACTGAGAAGAGGGGTACCAAGCAGGAGAAGTTGAAAGCTGAAAGAACCTAATTCATATAGGTTGAAAAGGGAAGACCACAGATAGGGATGAAGCAGTTCAAACACATGGGTGCATCAAAGAGAAAACCATGAATTTTCCAAGTGGACAAAAATGAAGTAATCTGTGCTTTTTTTTTTTCAGGTCAGATAAGAGTTTATATTTCAGGGCAACTAAACACAGGAGCTAGCTTCCTTAAGCATATTCTGGGACCCCTTACCTGGAAATTTCCAAAGGCAAGTCAAAAAACCAAGAGCAAGGATAGTCTACGTATGCATGATCCAGCCTCGTGTCAGGGACTGGAGTAGATAATTTCTTCTGGATTTTCCAGTCCTGTTGTTCTTTGATCTCACTCCTGACCTACTTATTTCAGCTATTCTACCTGTGAAACTGTCAGGCAAACAGACATCAAGAATGATGTTTTAGTAGAGGGAAAAAATTAAGCTTCCAAAAAGGCACAAAAAAGAAAAAGAATAAGCATTGTGCACATGGCATATAGCTAACAGTTCTAAAGGAACTTGGGTATAGAGCAGTTAAACTACCTTGAGAATATACACAATTTCAACAATAAAAACAGCACCTCATCAATAAGCCTGGGAAATGCAAACTTGTGAGCCTTACTTTCTATAAGGAAAAGTGTTTGAACTGAAAAATGCAAGCAGTCATAGGGTGGTAGGTCACTGAGGAAAAGGAGATAAAGGTCACTTTGAAAATGCCTGTTTGATAGGCTCTTGTCCCTTAAGACCTGAAGAGAGCACAACTCATTTAACAGAGACATGAACATATGCGATTGCATAATGAATATTATTATTTAGCTTGGAAAAGGCTCAAACAGGTGACTAAAAGAAGAAAAAGTATCTCCCCTTAGTAACCTCCTGGGCCACCCAGTCAACCATGAAAGAGCTCTTCTAGCAGGTTTAAGAGTAGCAAACTGTTCAGTTTTATTAATTTGAGTGTGCTGGCTAATTTTTTTTATAATGGTGTTGGAGAAGTAAAACTGTCAGTGGCTCTCAGCAAGATGGCAAAAAAATGCTACTTTTGATATGGGAAAAAATACCTCAACTGACCTCACCTTTCCTGAATGCCACCTTCAGAACACACAGAATATAAATATGAGTGCACCCATCTACAGTGTCTGTGCAACACTGCAGTAGTAACGTGGGCATTTCATGCCTTTGTAATATTTTCTTTTAAACCTTCAATAAAAATACTGTTGAAAGACTGACAATGTAAGCATGGTATTTGCCAGGATATGCAGTGCCATGCAGCAAAGAAATGCTTGGTCCAGAACCTGCTCTCTCTCCCTTGACAACCCGGGCTGAGAAGATTTCACATGAGAAACCTAGTCCTCATTTCAGTCCTCAGACATGAGACCAAATAGGACATTCTCCAGGATGCTCTTCGACAAACATTGTTTGTGCTGATGTTCATTTAGCAGCTTGCAGAGTCTGGGGAGGGGGTAGCTGCAGCACAAAGAAGCAGCTGATGAAGGCACTGCATCCTACATCGTATGTCTACAAACTTGACTACGAAGCTCAATTTGGACTTCTGAGAACAATCTTATCTCTTTCATCAGCCTCATGTGAGTCCTGAGGTTATCCCAACTCTCTGAATATGCTGTGTTGCCCAACACACTTTACTATCTCCTAGATTACATAGCAGAGACAGAAACTCCCAGAATGTTCTCCTGTACTCAGTGATCTCCAAGATTTTATATTATGAACCTCATATTAAGGTGTTTATAATTCAGCTGCTTAATTCCCAAGGAGCTAAACCTTGATTTAGTCACTTTTTATCGTGTCAGAAGTATAGCTTTTTCCTGTCTTATTTTTATTGCATAAATACATTTCAGTACTTATCTGCACTAAGCACGAGATGGAAATTCCAATGCAAACCCGTGTTTGGGAAAATAATAGCAATAATAAAACCTAGCTTTTATGTATCATTCCTCGCTTAATAACATTTAGTGTGTATTTTCATCAGCATATACCAAGAGCTTTTTAACAAGGAGGACAGTATCATTAACCCCATTTTACAAATGAGGAAGCTGAGGCACAGAGCTGTGATTTACCCAAGAAGCAAACTGCCAAATGCCACATTCTATCACTTTAGCCATAAGAGGCCTCATCACAGACACCTCTCTTCTTGCATGTGCTGTTCAGAGCCAGGTAAAGGCAGCCCTCAGAATAAACCCCACGTTCCTCCATCACAGAGGTGTGTCACTTCTCTATTGCATGCTGCATGGGAACCCTGGCCATGCCAGGAGACCTCAGTACTGCCAGAAGATGGGCTAGTCAAGGACTTTGCCATATGTAGATGCTGACAATGCATCTGAAATACCCATTGCAACAGGACAGACATGACCCTCAATCCAGCCCTGCTCCATGATGGTATGGCTACACTTAGCGGTGCTGTTAGCTTAATCTCCAGAAGTAGTGTATCTCTGTTGTTAGGACCTGCCCAAAGCTAATAAAAATCTTGTCTGTCATTAGCTTGCCCCATGTCACCCTGACATGACTAGATTGCTCTGGGTTCTAGGGGCAGCCAGGGCTGCCATTACATGCTGCTTCTTATACAAGTGAGACATGACCTGGGAGAGCCCCAGAAGGACATCTGTGCAAAGCTCATAAAACGTTGCATCAAGTTTCATAATCAGAGCACACATCTGAAACATACACTGTCTGGTCTAACTCCCATTTGCAGCTGAGGATGTCAGCCATGCCAACCTACCCTGGAAGGGTTCAGCCTGGTGCATTAACCATGTAAGATAGGAATAGATACAAAAATAACATAGATATCACACAGAATAGTATTAGAATTTGCTTTTAAACCCCTAATCAAAGAGGTGGCCAGTTCAGTCAGATTCATTTGAAAAACATAAATCTAGGCCTGAAAAGTCCATGAGCACCTGAAGATATGCTTGAAAGCCACAGGAGGTCCAGTAGACTTATCAGATACTGAGACCATCCTAAAGAGTCAAGGAGCAACAGGTCATCATTTCAGTATCTCATGTAGCTGGAAGAGTAGCATTACTTTCTCTCCTTCCTCCTGCACAAAAATTGAACACTTCAGAAAGAAATAACAACTGATGACCAACTATTATCTGAAGCATTTTATTAACCCTGCTTTGTGACCACTTCCACAGTCACTTATGGTACAAGGCTATCCATAGCCTGAAACTTAAACACATGCACAGTATGTTAGAAACATCCATTCATCTATTCATACAAGCCCCAGAAGGTCCCTGCACAGATGAAATAAGCACTGAGGTTAAGGCAGACACTATTGGTACTCAAACCTGTGGCTCACAGTTGTCGCAACAGCCATTAAGATTTAAAAGCAGATTTGTCCAACTACCTCTTGCACAAATACGAGTTTGTGACCGGTGTACTCATAAACATCAACCCATTTGGCACAGCCCTATCCCTTCAATGCAGCCACTGAGAAAGCAATCACAGATAGCTCTTCTGTTTTATGGCCTCAATAGGAAATTGTGGTTTTACTGCATTCGGGGTTTTCTTTACTCTTTTGAACTGTAAGAATTGCGCTTGATTTAATCTGTACTTGTATCTTTGTGAATGTATATATATAAAATGAAATGCTTCCAAGTTTAATTCTGACTAGTTAGCAACTAAAGGATCCAGAAAATTTTCCAGTTAAGAAGGTCATTACCAAATACCAGATTCAACCACATGAAAACTTACTTGGCTAATAGGGGAAAATCTGTTCTAGTATTTGATTAGCAGGACAGGACTTACAAATGTAACAACCATTCTGGTGTCTCTGGTAATTGAAGTGAGCAAGCTGAGTTAAGCTTAGTAAATTAATTTAATTTGTGATTATGCAGCTAAATCAGTCTCTCAGTACAGAGAAAGAAAACAAAGATGGTTAAAAAAAAAAAAAACCTAACCCTTCACACAATCATTTCTGATAATGCAAACTTGAAAAAAGGGATTTGCATTGAAATAAAAATAACTGGTGGTAACAATCAAAGATACAATAAGATATGCAGGCAGTGACATATTTAACTAGGACACCCAAATACCTCTGCCTATAAGATCTTTTTTTCCAGCTCTATATTACTCTGCCAGATTTTAACTATTTGGGCTGGAATTTTTCATACTAGGTATCTGTCTCAGGGTACATTGGATTTCTTGGAAAGTTCCTTTTAAGTCAGCTCAAATGTCTCTGAGAAGTCTGGAAAAACATGTAGTCTTTTTCATGAAAAAACCCCAGCCCAAAAACAACAAACAAAAAAAGGTCTGAAGACATTTAACAGAGAAGTTGTGGAAACTGCATCCTTACAGAAAAGGCTTAAAATTTGGCAGTAAACTCAGGCTGATATCAGCCACATGTTCTTAAGAAAAACAGTGCTGGTTTGACTAAGTTAATACACACACATACACACACACAAAAGCACTGCCTGCACACTCAGTACAGATTTGTTAGTGTTTGGTAGCTAAACTGCTATGGATTTCTCTGTAAACATGTCACAGATCCGGACAAGAATTTCCTCACTGTTGTTCATTTCAGGGACCGCTGTGATGCTAAACAGATAACTGAACCTGGGCAGAAAAATCTCCTATTTGTCTTACAGTTCCCACTGTTGGCAAACAGGGAGGACAGATGACAAGAAGGAAGGAAACTGCTTCACCATGAAGCAAAAATAGAAGGTCTGAGATGTCATGAATATACGAAGTGCTAATGAAGAAAAACCCAAACAACAGACCCTCACTCTGATCAGCATGCCTTTATAATAAAGGTGACTCAGTTCTCCACGAGTTAAAAGTGAATTATAATGACACTTCCCTTCATAGGATAAAGAATATTTGCAGATCACTCAACTACTGTCATGATGAGTACCACAGAAAAACCCATGAAGAAATGAATTAATCTGACTTAAGTGCCAGGCTTCAATTGCAAGAAAAAGTATGGCATAGGGCCACGTACTGAACAAGGGAAATAAAACATAAGCTGCTTATCTTGTGGCACTTTTCATGCTGTCCAATGGAAGTATAAGAATTCCTGCAGGGAGAGGAAAAACTCCACACACACAAACACACAGACATGCAGCCAAATAACTGAAAGGTGTACCACAACACATATGCACATTTAAGATCAATATCATATGTTTTTTGAGTTAGCCTTATAATTACATAAATAAAAGATACAAATACAAACTGTTGTAATATATTGTGCATTTACAAAGGCAGAAGTGCTTGCACTAGCCTTAGAAATAAATGGCTGTTTATTTTTCTTGAGACTACACATAAAATTCTTTGGGCTTCCCATCAACACAACTTCGATATCAAGTAGGACATGGCACAATGGACAGATGGTAGGGTTATCTGCTCAATAGAGTTGTAGCATTTGAAGTCCATTCTGGAACTTACTGTTCATCCTCAAGACTCCTTCTTCTGCACTAGATATTTAACATTTCAGTCTGGCACAGACTGTAAGTATGTATCTACATTAGTATCACTGCTGTTGTCCAAGCCTCAATATAGTAAGAAAAGGGAAGAAAGGGGAATACAGAGGGGTACACAGCCAGGAAGTGAGAGAGAGAACAGTGGAATGGATTCTACCTGAAACTAAACTAAATCTTTTGCCAGCAGAATACTGTCCAAGAAAAGCCTCGCAATACTGAAGTCATTGAAGAACTGAAAAATCCATGATGACTTACACAGTGAAGCATATGTTTTGCAAAAGTGCCATGCCCTACAGTGCTACATTAGAATGATTCCTTCTGACCTTCAAATGAAAATTTTGAAGTGCACTTTTCAGGTTTCCTTACCTACATATATTATTCAAAAGATTACAGGATTACATACTTATAAAGATATTATTTACCTTTTTTCTCCATCTGGCCTAAGAGGTATTCTGCAATCAGGGCAACCACAAAAGTACTGCACTAAATTCTATCCTCTTAAATTAATGAGACAACCAGCATAGGCAGATTAAAACTTATGACCAGGCAGAAGGAGACAAGACAACCTCAGTAAATATTTAAGCTATTTGCCTGATCAACCATTTTAGCAACTATTCCTTCACTGCTAATGCACACATGCCATTGCACATGTGTATAGAAGCACACAGCTAAATGTAGCTGTGGTTTCTTTGAACTACTGCACATATTTCCAAGCCTCACACACCTCTATTACCAATTCTGACTTAACCTTATCTTTTTTAAAAAGAATTACTCTGAAATAAAAAAGAATAACAAAATAAAAAAAAAAAGAAATAAAAAAAAAGAAGAAATAAATAAAGAAAAAAATGCCAGGTTTGATGCTAGTCAGCTTGTGCTGCTGCCTGCAAGGGCGAAGGGTCACAGCAATGTGTGAGGATCACAGGGTTGGGTGACTGGAGATCACCCATGTTGTGGAGCTGGGAAACTAAGTCTCTACGAGACCTCCTTCTGCCACTCTGCCCTTCTCTTCGACACGCACCACAAACACGCAGTGATCCATGAAGGCAGAGGGAGCAGAATGAAAGAAAGGTGAAGAATTGACAGCATCTGCTAAAGAATGTCCAGAGAAACTGCTGCTGAATGGTGGATGTGCAAAGGATGGCATTCAGTAATAGACTTCCAGTGGAAGAAGGAAGTCCTTTTGAGGTGATAAAATAAGAGTAAGAATGTGTTTGGAGTACAGTGAATTTCCTCTTCAGTATTACATCTGCATGTGTAGACTGTACAGGAACAATGCTGTACAGCAACACACTTAATTGCACTGGAATCAGCAGCTCTCCACCCATGTCAGTCACTTCATCCAACACACATGCGCGCACACTCACACACACAACTCACATACACATGCTCACACACAATATCTCTTCCTCTGCTCCACAGACAAGAAAAAAATACTAATTTAAAGCATATCAAAACACATTTTTATAATGTATAAAGTTAATACCCAATGGACTCCTGAGAGATACATGCAATTAATCCCAGTTGTGAAGGTCTTGATATTAGCTCTTCACTCCTGGGATGAATTTAAAATCCCACAAAAGCCCATGATTTATTTCCTTCCTACACAACAGCAACAAACACTCACATAATTTTTAAGTAATGCAAAATATCACTTTAAAGCCAGTCATACACATCTGAGTGAGAGAGAGAGAGAAGGGAAGGGAAGAATTAGTTGTTTTGAGAGGTGAGCACTTAAGGGTCCATTCCACCTGCATAATTCCCATAAATGTTATGGTTATGAATTGAACAAACAGGGTGAAGAACTGTTGGCACAAAACCTGCCTTTCATCCACTGCCTATGTTTTAACATACAGTGCCTCTTCTAATGGCTAGTTAAAGGCTTTTATAATGTAATGCTCTTCTATTTCAAATTTGTACATCAAGTAGATGCCATTATCAAGGTGCCTTTCTGGTTATGCAGTTTTAACTCACTACCCAGTGTGAAGCTCCATGATGATCATAGAATCATAAGAATCATAGAATAGTTAGGGTTGGAAAGGACCTTAAGATCATCTATTTCCAACCCCCCTGCCATGGGCAGGGACACCTCATGCTAAACCATGTCACCCAAGGCTCTGTCCAACCTGGCCTTGAACACTGCCAGGGATGGAGCACTCACAACCTCCCTGGGCAACCCATTCCAGTGCCTCACCACCCTCACACTAAAGAATTTCTTCCTTATATCCAATCTAAACTTCCCCTGTTTAAGTTTTAACCCATTACCCCTTGTCCTGTCACTACAGTCCCTAATGAATAGTCCCTCCCCAGCATCCTTGTAGGCCCCCTTCAGATACTGGAAGGCTGCTATGAGGTCTCCACGCAGCCTTCTCTTCTCCAGGCTGAACAGCCCCAACTTTCTCAGCCTGTCTTCATACGGGAGGTGCTCCAGATGTTTGCAAAATACCTAAATCTTAAACTTCCTATGTTGTGTGGAGGGAGGGGACTCTGTCAAAAGCTAGTTAACTTCCCCACATTTTCAGAAATTTCTCCACTTACAGGAGATTGTGATATGATACCTCTTCAAACTGTTCGTACTGGATAGGGAGTCAATCATTCCATGAACAGTATCTGGCAAACCTATTCAACTCATAGATTCAGGACGTCATCCCATAAATTTCTGGGCTGCACAAGACCACATCTTATCATTCATACCTGTGCAGCTCCATGACATACACAGTTCACTAGTACTGCTGGAGTTACCCTTCTGTATGACATTACATGAGATTGCCTCAGCAGCAAATGATGTAACAAAAAAAACAAAACATAACCAAATCAACCCCCCCAAAAACTAAGCACTGACCAAGCACAGTAGATAAGAGCTTAAGTTTCATAGAAAATAACATGCATTATTTCATTTTTATAGTGTTTTATTGCACTAAGTATCATTAAAATTAATAAGACAGAGGTTTTTTCTACCTTCTAAAGTCTTGCTACAACATGAGATAGAGCTATGAAAATCATTCTTGGGCTGACACTACCTCCCTTTTCGTTTACTCTGAAAATTGTACAAAAAAGAAAATATACTTCCTCACCTCTGCAGTTTAGAAAGTGATAGTGTTTAAGGCAGTAATAATGCACAACTGCAAATACAACAGCACTGTGGCAAAAATAAAACACCATAAGCAATGGAAGTTTATTCTAAAATGGACACAAGAAGCACCCTTAAAAACACACAAAAATAGTATTTTTTTCTATCATGAGGCATTGTGCAGGATACTTGAAAGTTTCAGCCCTTAATCAAAATCTGCAGTTTTGTATTTATGATTTTAAGTCACTCACTGCTGAATGCCAAGATAAGAGTATAAAAAAGGCAAGTTATTCAAGTGAGAAGTTCCACAGAAACTTAAACATCCACAACCATTTTCTTTCAACCTGGGGCCTATTCCTGCCATCAGTTTGCAGGGACTAGGGGGCTAAGTCTCATCACTGCTAACATGGATATCTGTGCACGGTACATCTAAAGTGCACATAGAGGAGAGGGAAAAACCCTTCTATTTGTTTTACTGACCCACAAAACCCAGCCACAGCTGCAGTGAAATTGAACAGTATCTTGCATTTTCATCCCTTAATTGGGAGCCCAGCACATGGCAGAATTCCAAGCCCTAGCTCAGGCTGTTTATCTTCCAATACTTTTAAGTCACTTACTAGCCAAAAAAGAAATTACAATGTGATTTAAAGGGAAATCAGTCAGATTGCAGGCCCATTCCTTGCCTGCCTCCTCTCTCTCCTCCTTCTTTTATAAAAATGGTTGTAACCGTACCATAAGTCTGATCTGCTCATCTCTGAAAACAGCTGTCACACTGTGCTGCAAGAGAAACATTTGCAGAAATTTTTGGTTTAGGTTTTAATTGTATCCTTTCTTTTAAGTTCCCTCTCAAAAATCCCAACAAATTTTCACATTTTCTCATCTTTAAAAACATCTACTTCCTGTGTTATGTTTTAGTAACTAAGTTGCAATGGCTTAAGAATTTCATACATACCGTTCAGTGCTAAAGCTCAGTTTCTCAGACCCACCTCTCTGCAAGTACTTCCCACCATCAGACAGCTTCTGCTGCAAGTTATCAAGATGCAATGGGTCAAAGTCAAAAGACATTCCCCTCAAATGACATGCCACTGACAAGGTCCAGTATCTGATGTCTCTGGTGCTTCACTTACACACCACCTCCCCTTTTGGTGATTCAGCGGGAGAGGGCATAGAACCTCACCCAGCTCACAGAGGCTGAGTATCAAACTGGCAGCTCCCTGAGTAAGAGATGCCACTGCACACCCACAAAGCAAAGGAGAGAGGCACAGCTGCACCAGTGCTTCCTGTTGAAACTGGGACAATACTCGGCTTTCAACACACTTGATGAAGAAGGTAACAAAACTGCTGCACAGACATCCAACAAACCCGGTGAGCCAGACAGTGAGCTCATCCAAACTACATTACAAATGATTCTTCAGCTGCTAATGAAGAGCTTTGCTTCTTTGTTTCCTTAGAAATAGAGCTTGTGATTTTAGATAGATTACAAAATTTGGTATCATTTTAATTCACCAACAGGAAGAACTTTTCCAAAAACGGATTGTGATACTCTGTGTTTTCTAAAACATCATGAATGTAACAGCAATTCCAGAGCATTTTGAACAGTGAGTGTAAAATATTGTTACTCAGTTTTCAAACACAAGGAAGACCTTAAGTATATTTGACAATTCCCAATTAGAAAGATTTGGAATTTGTTCAGAAACAAATGAACTAGCTGCTTCTTCAGCTGAAGTTAGCAAAGCCTCACACAAAGCGAAGTTGGGAAAACTTTTTACTGGATGCCTTGACCTTGTTATACAAGCAAGCGGTACTCCAACCTAATACAAAGTCTTCCACAAGATGGTGAGTGCACATCATGTCATTTCCCACTCCGAAAATTTTGACAGATACAAATAACATTCCTGGAACATAAACTAGAATTGTTTGAGGCAGAAATTTCCCATTCTTGCATTATGGATAATACTAAAAACATTATATAATGCAATACTATCTTGGAGTTCTGATGACAAGCCACTTGAGCTATACTTTTTTCCTTTATAATGTCACCAGAACTCTCAGTGGAATTATATATAGAATAAATGATAGGCAATGGTGAATTACAAGGCCATAATACATACAGTAAGCACCTAATATAGTCTTATAAATTACAGACTTTTATAGCTTTATATTTTACAGTGTAATGTCACCCACCACAGTGACACAATACTCCAAGACATGATATCACATTAAAGAAAAAAAAGAGAGAAAAATCACTAGCAGCCCTTATTATGGAAAAGTAGAATTACTTTGGAAGTGTACAGATTTGCCATTTTAAAGGGAGATGCAGAGATCAAAATATGGGCCTGAAAGAAGATATGTGCCAGACAATGACCATCTCTGTTGTTCCTGTACACTGTGGATAAAAAATATAAGTGTTTGCCTAACATTAGGCACTGCTGCACAAGAGATCCCAAGCTGGATTCTGCACACAAGGGATAGGGCAAGGGGTGCTTCACATCATTGAGCAGCGACTTCTCCAGCTGATTAAGAAGCGGCACTGATGGGCTTCGCTGGGATTCCCATCCAGAGCTCTTCAGCCTGACGAATAGCATTGCATTTTGGGGGTCTAAAGGATAATAGTGAAGTGAGGGGCTGGAGCTGAGGGAATATTCTATTCCTGACGCTCTGGATTGGGACCACTTCTGAGGCAGGAAATTAAATAACTGAGAAGTTAAAATAGAGTATTTTCAGTCTGATTTCCCAAAGAAATGAAGCATATAATACCAGATAGCATCTATCTGCCTGTGTATACCCCACTTGATAAATTCTGGATCCACTAAGTAACTGCAACACAATCACGTACAGGAAAAAAGGACTCCATGCTATCAAGTTCCTATAAATTCCGAGCAAACAGTCAGATAGAAAAGAATCATTCTCTCAGTGTCTTCAGAGGATACAACTGCAGCCCTCCTAGATGCCTGTCATTAGACCCTGGAGAACCCACACCATAAAGGGGTGGAGCGAGGGAGCAGGGAAGAACAGGATGAAGAAAATGGTCTCCCTGTAGAGTAACTCAAGAGCAAAACAACATTTACTCCATGTTCCTACCATATTAAACACCAGAGGATTCCACTGTAAGCAACAAGGATACAGGAAACCACACAGACCTGTTTGTTGCTGACAAACAAGAACACCAGAATACAAGTGAAAAGGCACACCCACTCTGCCCTTCTGTCACCAGGAATCAGTGTGTACATGCTTGCTGCTCTCTGAGGTGGGCAAAAAAGAGATCACTGATGTTTTATAAAGACACTCCTCATAACTAAACTAGTTAAAGGTGAAAATACTTAGAGAAGAGGAGAAAAAACAGGATGACAGCAAGACATAGAGAGGCATGGCTCCTTCACCTGAAACTACAGCATGCAGTCCTGGGCGGAACACTGCTCATATTAATGTTTAGATTAAAATAGGAGGACATCATACCATCAACCTGTATTTGAGATACACTTCTAGCGGCTGATTTGAGTGTCCTTTCTGCAATTCACTCCCTGATGGTAACTGGGAGTTTGGATAAAACAAGAAGAGGTTTACGTGCATACTGCTTACCTTGCCAGCCAATAACACCTTTGCTCCTTCTCCCTAACTGCTGTGACTGGTAAATGTGGCTGAAATAATTTCTGCTTGGAAGACCTAACAAGAAACTCTGAGCTTCCCTGGAAACTGTCCAACCCAGGCACACTAACCAAACACCTCCCAGTGAAATCAAAGGTTGACTCATAAAGGACCTGGTGGAAATGAGAGAAAAAGACTCTAGATTTGCCTGTTAGTAGTCACTTTTCTATCAGTAGAAAGACCAAGACTTAGGCAGACTAGCAAGTGTCCTACAAATGAATGGACTACACCATGTACCTCATATGAAGTGTATGCTGTGCTGCCAGTTCAGACAGTGTCTTTCTATTTAATTCTGTGGTTTAAAAATTTCTGTGTTGTTCTACATATTGATTCCTTTCATTGTGGAAATTGTCAATATTCAGAAATGCTGCTAGTTGATAAGACAGAGAGGACTCTAACATGTGGATGAGACCCTCACTTATGACACTGTTATATGATGAGGCTGCTGAATGCTTTGCCATTCGTACATCACAGGCTTCATTGAGAGAAAAAATACCACTATGGCCTGGCAGCACACTGTGCAAACAGAACACAGCCTTTGTTCAAACAGAATGCAACTTCTTTTTTCAGTTAAAATTTACTCCACTGACAAAGCAAGCAGTATACGCATTTCACAGTCACTGTCAGGTGGGAAACAGGGCTAAGTCTCCCAATAGCATATCTAACCAGCTAAAGAGAAATAATGACTTAATTTTGCCCCTGAAAGTATCTACTTTGAGCCCAGGGGTAGACATGAAATCAAGCACATGGTTATGATACAGCAAAAGTGCCAAAATGAAAAAACAAAAAAAGAAGCGTGAAAAAGAAAAAAAACTATTTAATGGTTATTCAAGTAGTTTAGAATACTAACAACTGAAAAAAATAGTTTCATATCCAGCGCATTGGTTTCCCACTTTGCTGCAACTCAACTTTTCTGCTAGAAGACATGAAAAATTACATTCCCTGCAACCACAGAAGTGATGCATCACTGTGTAAGCAACCTCTCTCCAGTGGAAACCTTGCTTGTCTTTGCTGGCTTCTAAACAGGTGCTCTGGTTAAGAATACAGGGTCATACAACTGCAACTGAGGCAAATTACAAATACTGAGTTGCATTCAACTCCTCTGAATAATCCTCACCACATTCCTCCAGGGTGAAAATCTTAGAAAGGATAAGAAATAACATTACACTCATTTGGAAAGGCGGAAAATGCAGCACTGGCCAGCTAGGAGTGATGCAGTGCAGCATGCCACCATGCCAGAGATCAGAGTTCAGGCTAGTCTTTTAGTTTTGAGCCTTAGGGGAGAGTGGGTACGGTTCAAAAATAATGTGTTTCAGTGTCTGAGAAGGGAAAGCCAGTGCAGCAGCACTCCATCTGGCAGGCCAACTTTGCTCTGAAGTTACACAGAGAAAGAGAAGGACTTTGCATTCATGGTGGGGGCTGGGAAAATTACAAATGTGGCCTCCCCGGGAAATATATTTAAGATTATGCTGATGCACTATCTGAATCCTTCCTAAGGAGGCAAGAGAAAATTTAAAAGTTAAATCGAGTTGTCCGTGACATGCTCAACACCATTTAATGGGAAACTCCTGCTGCTATTATTCATGAGAGACACATTTCTTACCAATACAACTAAAATAAATAAAAAATTAAAAAAAAAATCCCTAAGTACAAAACCTTTCTCTATGTGATAATGGGTAGTGAAGAGGGCAGATGCATTTTCATGAAAGGCACCACATGGAAGAGAAAATTTCTCCTCTTTTATTTTTAAAAAGGGTGCCAGATGCAAATGTTTCACTGGACGCCTATAAGTACTTAAAATACAAAACACCTTCTTCAAATGCATTAAGCACACTGTGAGGCACTTTAAATACACTTGCTTTGTCAGACAGGCAGCTGGCCCCACTTTTGTAATGAACAGGGAAACATTCTGTCCAGTGAAAGTGTTACCAAAATATAGCAGGAGGCTCAGCTTGACTTGCACTCACAGATATCAAAAGCAGGTTCCTCTCATTACTTTCCTTAAGGATAAAAAAATACCAGCTGACTCTCGTACTCCAGGAAGGCAAAAGTAGTTTAGGCTTTCTTTCTAAATGGGTCTCTCTTCCCTCTCATCTCTGAACAGTACGGCCCCCTCCTTCCCCAGCCTTTCCCAAACATGCACCCTTCTGTGGGTGATCAAAAGCCTTCCCTGATCTTCAATTATTCTGCCACAGTAAATAGAAGGCCTTCAGAGGACAGAAGCCGCATCAGCAAAAGCATTAGTTAAAACTGTATGGGCTCTGAAACTTTTCACGCCTGCGTTAGGTCTAATTAATTTTGTCACCTCGTACACTTCTGGAGAAAAATGAGAAAGAAAAATCACCCAATAAACCAAGAGAGTTAGCCTTTCCAGATGTGAGATAGACCTTTTGTAAGCCCATGACACTTAAGGCCACCAAACTAAACCCAGTGCAGAGTTTGCCTCATTTACTGAGAAATGCCAGAGGAAAATACTTTCTGTAGAACGAGGGACAAATTACCTTTAGACTTCCCACCAAAACACAGCGAAACCCCAATCCCACCTGAAACTGTACTTTAGGTTTTAAAATGCTCTTACAATTTCCCGAGCTGAGAATCGCTTGCTGTTCATATCCCTTTCCCCTCCTCCAAGGAAGTTAAAAGCAATGTTTAGAGCAAGCTCTATGCATGCGGCCACACCTAAAACACAAGCCAATGCCTTCCCCCCTCCTCCCCCAAATCCATGAGCGGCCACAGCTGGAACTGTTTTACACGGGCCGGCCAGCGGAGCTGTGTGCAAGCGTTCGCCTCCTCTTTGTCTGTAAAGCTGAAAGACGCTGGCCTCCTCCAAGGTAGGGCTGCGTCCCCTGAGGATGTCGGGTAAACACGAGCCTGGCCCCAGCTCCCTCCCCATAGGGTCAGGTGATGCCGTGTCAAAAGCCGGCCACGGAAAGATCTGGAAAAGCAGCCTGCAAGGAGAGGCTTTTGCCTTACTGGAGAGGACAAAAAGCACACAGTTGGGTTTCAGATTTTCTGACTGTCTTGGAAGCTTAGTAAAAACATGACCGATAGAACATGAAGGCTCCTACTGTAACAATAGGGTGCTTTTAAAGGTAGGTTCTCCCTTGCCTTGCAGAGCATATTG
>NC_137737.1:112679183-112726683 GCF_963264785.1 Psittacula echo
TGGTTTGAAAAGCTCTCATCCATTGTACGGCTACTTAATCCTTTTCTGATGTTTCATCTGGAATCTGCTTAATTGGCCTGTGAAGAAAACTCACCTAATTATTTTTTAAAATGTGACATTTTTGGTTTTGTTTTGTTTTGTTGAATTTTTTTTTTTTTTTTTTTGCTAAATGGCTTATGTAGACAATCAACTTCTGAAGACAATAAAAGTGTAGCTCTGTGTGTTATAAAGTATTTATGATATTTTCAAGGAATTTTTTCACCCAGGCAGAAAATATCCTTTTAATAAGCCCTTTTTACTGCAAGAAGCTATTATTGGTTGCCTTTTTTATTGTTGTTTTCGTATTTTCAGCATAAACATAATAGGGGGGAAAAGGAAGAGAGAAGAAAGCAGTCAGAAGACAGACACAGACAACAGAAATGTTATATAATCTGATAAAATGATGAATAAAATTAAAACTGGCTGTCAGGCAAAATGAAAAGCAATTTTGCTTACAATTTTCAGAGTGGCAATGGAAAAGCAGCCAAATCTATGTACTGCATGCTGCCTATAGTTTATGAGTGCACACAATAACCAAAAAGGTGTTTTGATTAGAAAGAATGCAATGATGAGCACAGCCTAAAATACTGAATAATGCACTCAATACCATTTCTCCTCTGAAAGCCTAGAGGAAATGTTTGAAAGCCCTATTAGAACAACGAACTAACATTAGAACTCACTGGTTTTGTATTTGGGAAATGCAGAATAATTCCTACTAGAGACTCCATTAATTAGAACAAATCCTAACTACTGCCTGAGGGCTGCCAGAGACAAGGCTGTACTCCCTACCCTTGCATGAGCAGAAGTCTTACTGGGGTCAAATGGATTCATACAAAAATGCAGAAGGTAGCATTTAACCCTCTAAAGATTATGGTGCTGTATGCTTCCAAGTTACTGTGTAAATCACAGCAAAACCCAGGTACCAAATGGCAAATAAAGGGGAACAATGCAATAGACATTGGATTTTTCAAAGGAATTTGGTGAAGAGGTAGGTGCCGTATCACAATGAAATTTTAGGGATATTGGGTCCTATCTCCTATAAATGCCTAACAACAAAATCCCTATCTAAGACTGCTTACCCTGCTCATCTAGCTGGAATCCATCTGGAGGAGAAAGAGGGAAGGTAAAAATTATATGATCTTTTCCTGTGCTTCAGCACAAGAGTCTCTTGAAAAGAGACATTCTTGTTTGTCTCTCCATTCTTTTTCATGATTCAGGGAGTTACCTGGCAGAACCAAACAGGATTTAATCCTTCTCTTTGATGCACTTGACTTATGAGTTTTTTTCCCCCTCATCTTCTTACACAGATTGTCCACAATTTGCATAAATGTGGGAGGGAAGCTGTCCTTTCACCCTGGGTGCCTGGTGGTAGTGTTTCCCCATACCCAGAGTGTTAAATCAATCACATAATAAGGAGTCCAGGAACAGAATTTTTCCACCAGGTGGGAGAGACCTTTCCTCTGCAGTATGGCATCATCTGCTTCCCATAATCTTTTGGAAATTTTATTTTAAAAATATCCTGCTCCTGCAAGGACATTTTGGTTATTCCATGGTCTCCCTCTGGCATAGTATAGTTGTGGCTTTTTGTCTTTCAGTACAGGCTTTACAGCTTTCAGTGTGAGGGAGATATTCCACAGTTATGCTGTTGATGGAGTGTGAAAACCAGACATCAGTGGTATCATACCCTAAGATTGGTCATCTCAGTGATGCAGGTCCACTCTTGACCTGTATTCCTGTGACAATGCTGCAAGTATCTTAAAAGATGAGACCTCCTATCTGACAACAGTAAAATCAGCACCAAAGCCAGTAACTAACACTCACTGTCTGTTTATGGTTCACAAGGCATCACATTGTTAATGAGCAGATAAAACAAGAAGAAGGGCTGTTCTTTGTTTACATCACTCTCCTCATAAGCAACAGATGTCCTGATAGACTAGACTGCATTGGCTTTGTTGGTTGAGAACCTCCCGCTGGCCCTGGATGAAAACCAAGCATCCATACTGATTTTAATACAATTGTCAGCTACTTTTGTTACTACAAACCATGAGCTGTTGCTGACTCATCTGTGGTCCCATGGGCACAGAGGAATTAATGTATGGAGTCATGCAGTGACTCCATGTATTGTTTTTCTCCTAGGGTGACTACTGCTTGCTCACCCAAGACTGCTTTACTGTGGGATGCCACACAGTTTCCTGACATCACCCTTCCGAGTGACTGCATACATGAAGAAATGGCCGTCAGAATCACATTCTCCTGAGTTCTGCCAAGGACAGATTTATGCGTGCTTTGCCAGGACCAAGATTTGAGTGAAGACGAGCCATCCCACACCTAATGCACTGTACTTGCAGTAAGTCTTGGTTAGTTCCCAGAGGCACAGAAAGATCACATTGTCTCTTTCCAGACAGGCAGAGATGCCTCAGTTCTGTGGTGGTGTGCTGAGGTCCTGCTGGGTTTCCATGTGTTGGGCTACCCAGAAAAAGCCCATAGCCAAACAACTTTCTTATGTGATGTCAGAGGCTCTCACAGTTCTATACACAGACTGAGTATATATATATATATGAATATATAAATTTATATAGATTACCTTTATGTTCTCCTACAGAATGTCATCTTTAGAGATGATGAAATATGCAGAAATGCTGTTACTGGATTCGATTTTATACAGAAACATCATTGCTCTGTGTTTTGTCATCCACTTCAACACTCACATTCCCTTCAGCCATTGGTTATGGTGCTGCTCTTATCCACTATTCTTACTTAACCTGGGGCCTATACGTGACAGAGGGCAGACTTCCTGAGGTGCTTGACTCAAAAGACACTCCTCTGGTTAGCTCCTGAAAAGATGGCAGGTGCCCTTTGTAAAATCTCCAGTTCTATGAATTCTGTTTCCCTTATTTTATCACAGTTCAGATTTGTCAGCTCTGATGCTGCAGGGCCAGTTTGGTGTGGGTTGTGTTTTGGCTGAAATGTGCTAGAGGAGGAAAAGAAAATGGAAAAGAAAGCTGTAGGTGAGGTAAAGGAATAATTGTATAGCGTTTCAATGGCATTTGTATACTGATCCTAATTACTGCTCCCATTTTCACAATCCCTGGCAAACAGCTTTATAAACTGAAAAAACAAGCTCACATATTTATTTGTTCTCACACAGGGCTTTTTGTCATGACAGTCTATAAATGCCTACCTTGACATGCCATCAAGACTTCCTCACTTAAAATATTTTTCTCAGCCTCTTTGGCCATGGAAGCTGCAGGTGTCAGACAGTGTGGCTTTGAGGAGGGCATGTACTCCTCAGACATTCAAAATCAAGCATTCATTACGGCATATGCCATCGAGAATGACTTGTTTTTATATTCTGCTCAGTGAACCAAGATTACCTACTTCACTGCAAAGAACTGTGTAGCAGACCATCTCCTTTGTTTATTCTGTTTTCAGACAGACAAAAAGTAAGCCTGATGAGTGACACACAGATGCCTTAAAAAGTTGTCAACTAGAACCATTCTATGGTTTCCAACTCCAGAGCTTCACCCTGTCTCTGATAACATGGCAATCGCCTACACCTCCAAAGTGAAACTGCCTTACATCTTACCAAAAATGCTTTTCCCCCTTAAAATAAGGTGGCAAGGCTAATTTTCTTGTCAGTGCAGGTTATAGCTTGTTGGTCCAGATCACATTGGCAGTGGGAAGTAATGTAATGCTCCTTTTTCATTTCTGCTGGCCAGCAATCACTTCATCACTGAAGCAGAGTGCTGTATGAGTCTGCCCTATAAAGCCCTGTCTCATGAGCACTGTAGATGTCCTCGAGGCATAAGTCTGATAGTAGTCCAAGTAGCTGTGAACACAACCTGAGTGAGGCAAAGGATAATAATAAAGATGGCAGAAGTGCCTATACTTCACCAGGTTATTGTCTTTTGGTTTTGTTTTCTATATTTAAAAAGGTCAGTGTGCTCCAGCTTTAAAAGAATGATAAATAAATCAATTATTAGAATTTCATCAGGAATTTTTTGAGCCTTATCTTTAATAAGATCTCACAAAAAAAACTGTTAGTATACCCAAGTTACTATCACTCAGCAGCTGAGCTAGCTGTCTACAGCAGGGTCCTTTCCATCACATGGACACTTGAAGTTTGGGTTGGCGATACTAATAGCACACCCTTGAACTGTGTCTCCATTCTTCAACATGACACTAAAAGTGGACTGTGCTGCTCTGGAGCATTTTGTCAGCTCACAGTGATTGAAATATCCTCCCTGAGGCTCTTTTCTCCTTAATATCATGCAGAATTTCTGCCTTCTCTTTTAAAAGAAATTTCTTTGTTTAACTTCTCTAGGGTCACTGTATACTGGTACAGAAAAACAAGTACAAGACAGGTCTCTCTTTCATGTTAAATTTCTGTACATTTCAATTCTCCATAGAAAATTATCATAATTTCTGGATCAAATTACCTGGTTTTAACTACTGACAGGATCAAATTAACAAGAAAAAATGGAATATAAAATGAAACACATTGTAATGAGGGTGGGACACACAGAAGTACTGCTAACAGACTGAACTCTCTTCTCCTGTTCAGAAAGGTACCTGCACATTTCCCTACCTTACAGAAGGCCAGTAGTGAACAGACAAATTCAACAGGCTGAACAACGCATCTGAATATAACTATACCTCTGCCTTCGGTGACTGAAGGCCTCTTGTCTCTTGGATTCAGTCATCTGCCAAGTTCAGAGGACACAGGTATAAAACTACTATTTTCTATAGAAATTTGTATTCAAGGAGTTGACTCTATGAAAGGACTGTATACTATGCAGACAACATAGAACATCAACAATCAACAAGCCGAAACCATTACATTTCTGTCTTTTGCAAATCAAATACACAGACTTGGCACATGCACACCATGTGTTAAAGCAAACATAAAATATCCAAGTTACTGGGGATCTTGCCAGCCTGGAACTGACATAGCATCCTCAGAAAGAGAAGTTGTTTACTCAAAAGTTGATACAACCCTCTTACTTACAGAGCTAAACTATCTCTCTGTGGCATTATGCCATACAATACAGACGTAACAGTTACTGCTCGCTACTGCAAGGGTCTGTACTCCCTTAATGCACTTCTTAATCACCTTATTACCTTTTGATACCCAGAAGGGCATCTTCAGCAATACAGGGGCCTGAATGTCCATTATCTGCTTGTGCTCAGCCTACCTCTAATTCAGTACACAAGCATTCATGAACAAAGTGTTTCTGAACAGATTCAGCTGAGGTTCCCAAATTTATCAAATTATTACACTGAGCACAAGGTCCTTTCCTCAGGTATTTACTTCTTCCTTTGCTCTAACAAACACCAATAATTAACAGCAAATAAAAGGCCAAAGAAAACTGCCACAGTAATATTTAACTACTAGTTTTAGAGAAAAAGTTAATCTTTGTGTATGTTGAATTGACTACATTGAAATCCAGAGTTCTATACAATTTGATGGGTGGACCACTTGGTGGATAAAGAACTGGCTGGATGGCCACACACAAAGAGTTGTGGTCAATGGCTCGATGTCCGGCTGGAGACCGGTAACGAGTGGTGTCCCTCAGGGAGCGGTGTTGGTGCCGGTCTTGTTCAACATCTTTGTCGGTGACATAGACAGTGGGATTGAGTGCACCCTCAGCAAGTTTGCCAATGACACCAAGCTGTGTGGTTCGGTTGATACGCTGGAGGGAAGGGATGCCATCCAGAGGGACCTCGACACACTTGTGAGGTGGGCTGATGCCAACATTATCAAGTTTAACCATGCTAAGTGCAAGGTCCTACACCTGGGTCGAAGCAATCCCAGGCACAGCTACAGGTTGGGCAGAGAAGAGATTCAGAGCAGCCCTGCTGAGAAGGACTTGGGGGTGTTGGTCGATGAGAAAATGAACATGAGCCAGCTTCAGTGTGCACTCACAGCCCAGAAAACCAACCGTATCCTGGGCTGCATCAAAAGGAGCATGACCAGCAGGTCGAAGGAGGTGATCCTGCCCCTCTACTCTGCTCTCGTGAGACCTCACTTGGAGTATTGTGTGCAGTTCTGGTGTCCTCAACATAAAAAGGACATGGAACTGTTGGAACAAGTCCAGAGGAGGGCCACGAGGATGATCAGGGGACTGGAGCACCTCCCGTATGAAGACAGGCTGAGAAAGTTGGGGCTGTTCAGCCTGGAGAAGAGAAGGCTGCGTGGAGACCTCATAGCAGCCTTCCAGTATCTGAAGGGGGCCTACAAGGATGCTGGGGATGGACTATTCATCAGGGACTGTAGTGACAGGACAAGGGGTAACGGATTAAAACTTGAATAGGGGAAGTTTAGATTGGATACAAGGAAGAAATTCTTTACTGAGAGGGTGGTGAGGCACTGGAACGGGTTGCCCAGGGAGGTTGTGAGTGCTCCATCCTTGGCGGTGTTTAAGGCCAGGTTGGATGAGGCCTTGGGTGACATGGTTTAGTGTGGGGTGTCCCTGCCCATGGCAGGGGGGTTGGAACTAGATGATCTTATGGTCCTTTCCAACCCTAACTATTCGATGATTCTATGATTCTATACCCTCATTTCAGATGCTAGTTCTGCTTTCAACATCACTTAAAAACATAGAGATAACAGTCCCGTTTACTGTTTTGTCTGGTCACATTTATTCATTCCAATATTTAAATCTTTAAAGTTTTCTAAGTTCATCTGGAGCAGTGTTGAGGGTGGAAAAACAGAGGACTGTTTTGTTAGCTTTCAGCAAGTGACATGGGTCTTGGGCATTTCTGTATCCTTTCAGCTATTACAATACTTATGCAGTAATTAAAAATTTTAGCATTCGTGTTCTACACCTTACTTACAGAATTTGCCACCCTTTCATTTCTTCCACAAAACATATTTGACACATGTGCAAAACCACTTAGACTTAGAGATCAATTTGCAAGTCATAATCTCGTTTCAACGAGTAGCACATTATGACCAGTAAACTAAATGTTGGGTATACTTTTATGAATACCTATTTCCAAATCATTTGAACAAATTTATATGTTACATAGATATGAAAAGAGGCAGAGTTAACAGATGTTGCCCTCTAAACTTTAAAGCCTCATCCATTACTTCGGAGCTACAGAGGTAGGTATTTAAGATCTCAAATAAAATATATATTTCAGAATACAATTCTATAAATAGTAGCAATTTTTTAAGGGCTTGCTATACTTATGACACAGAAAGATTCCCAGAAAATGTCTTCTGAAATAGAAGCTTTGATGGATAGGACCCAGTAGTTTAAATCAATATGCAACCTTGTAGCAAAGCAATGTTGGTGCAAGTTTTATATCTTCAGACCTTACTTCGTAGTCAGGTTCCACAAAGCCTAAACTCAGAGTTGGAAGAATTCACTTTGTATCCCAAATACAACAGTACAATCTGTCATGGGAAAAGGACAATGTGGAAACCAGTGCAGTACTGTTACAGCCATATGCAAATCCATTGTGGGAGTGATTGGTAGTATAGCATGCACTATGACTTGCTTCTGTTGTAACAGTGTTAAGTGGCATAACTAGTATAAGCAAAAGGCTAGCTTACAATTCTGATTAAATTAGTAGACCTGCTTTGTACCAGTAATTTCATCCTGGAATGCCATATATTCCTATTTCCCACCTAAGCCAACGGGAAAAGGGTAAAGAATAGTTAGAAATGCACCACCAAACAAACAACCTCCACATCCTCCATTCCTCACAGCCCTAATGGAAGATCTCCAGTGGCATTTTCCTGCACTTGAAGCACATGATACTATTTAAAAACAATCTGAATAGTCAACATGAGTAACCACTGTCTTTTATGCATTACTTTTTCTTTTAAAATAATATGTGCATCTCAATGCCCCAAATTTGGAAGCGGAGCATTCCTGAATAACAGCTCCCTGGTATACCATTTCACCTCATATGCAAAAGTTTCCTTCACTGATGGCCTGGAAGAAGTAGTGGCAAGCATTAGGTTGTGGAATGGTCAAAAGACCAAAGCAATGTGGAGGATGTTAGTATTCAATGAAATCACTTACCTTTGCCTGTAAAGTTAAATCCTTGTCTGAAGTTTACTGCTTTTCAGTCTGGGAATAATTTCTTTTTGCTTCCTCAGCTTGGAGAAAACAGTGGTAATTCTGGGTTCAGGCTGAGACAAGAGACCATTAAGTGTGCCAGAAAGGTGTCTTTTAAGGGAGGTAACAGCTGAGCAGAGCATTTCAATATCACAACTTCAGATGCAAGCGTGTATATCTCACCTTAAGTTATTATTTTTAATTTAATTGTTAAGTACCCTTAGATCTTCCTAACCTTTCTGAGGTACTGTGAGGATAAATACATCAAAGGCCTAGGGCAAAAAGGTACTGTCAACATTGGGAGTTAAACCCCAGACAGACAAGTTTTGAAAGACACACTCAGTATTTCTTCACCAGTCATTGCAAAATGGAAGTTCAAATTCTTAAAAAAAAAAAAAAAAAAAAAAAAAAAAAAAAGAATAAAAGGAAAAAACGAAAAAAAAAGGAAAAAGCTGTATGCCTTTCTCTGGCTGAAAACACTGAAGTAACTAATTATCTACATGAAGCAGAAGATAAGATACTGTAAGTAATTACTTATGAAAAGTGACACTAATTTATCTAACTCATCTCTCACCTGGTCCCCTCCACATTCAGCTATGCACTCCCTGAACCTTTTTCATGTAGGTTAGCTTTTCAGGATCAGTAACTTTAAATAGCTTAAAATCTACTCATGGCTTAACAATCATAGAATCATAGAACAGTTAGAGTTGGAAAGGACCTTAAGATCATCTAGTTCCAACCCCCTACCATGGGCAGGGACACTTCCACTAAACCATGTCACCCAAGGCTCTGTCCAGCCTGGCCTTGAACACTGCCAGGGATGGAGCATTCAATGGAAGAAATGAGTGGACTTCAAACCTATTTCCTTTATAAGGGAGCAATGGCTTGCATTACTTTTCTTGTCAGCAAGCAAGTAGAATAATTTCCCCAGTTTCGTCTTCAAATCTGTACTGAATAACCATGTCTGTTCTTTCATTTAGGAATCTTCTGAAAGGACAGGCAAATAATTGTAACACAAAAGTTCTGAAAGTGAGAAACACAAGTCGCTGATGTTCAGATTTTTGCTACTTGTAAGTTATTTAAAAAAACCACCAGATCAAACACACAGTTATATCATTTCCCTTTCTACCAGCACAAAAGTCTTCCATGTTCTCAGCAAATATAATACAGAAAGGCAGAAAGGTAAGAAATTTAAAAAATGAATGAGAACTGGGGGGAGAGGGAGGGGAAGAGAAGTTAGAAAGACATGGCCTTGAATAATCACGCAATGCAGAGAAGGTTAATATTCTGTGAAATTACTTACCTTTATCTGCAAAAGTAAACTCTAGTCTGAAGTTTACTGGCTTTAAGTCTGGGAATAATTTCTTTATATTTCCTCAACTTAGAGGAAACAGTGGTACTTGCAGCAATGCTAAAAAAGTAGTCTTAGTGAGTGGGTTTAATTTTAAATATGAGGGAGGAAACAAGTCACCAAGTAGGCCTTAGACTGGAAATAGGAACTTTAATCTTTCGTCCTTCCTGCTGTAGCTCACGGAAAACAGTGCAGACTGGCTACAGAAGAATCATGCCAAAGAACATACGAGGGATCATTTTATGAGACAGTTGTGGAGTTGCAATTCTAAGGTAAAGTAACTTTATTTAGCTATCCATCTTTGAACGATTAATTCACTCACTGCATGAACTTCAAATGAACTACACAAATCTGAGCCAGGTCTATGTTTTATAAAAAAACCAACAAAACCAGAAATAGGGGAAGAAGTATGAGATCCTGCAGGCATTTTGCTCAGACAGGCTTAGTGTTTCTTAAAATATGGTACTCCTGATTATGCTCATAAGGTCTGGAAAAGGGTAACGCTACAGTCTTTACTTACACAATAATATAACATTACATGTGTTATTTTAGAAGCATTTCACCACTGTCAGCAAGCTATCCACATACAAAAATAGATACTTTTTGGATCCAGGAGATGATGTACAGTTTCTTGAGGAAAGAAAAAACACAACGACCCCCTCCCAAAACAACTGTCCATGTTTCTCAACCATTAAATGTTAGCAAAAATGCTAATTGTAATACTTTTAATTGAAACATGCAACATAATTATATTGGAATTTTAACATTAAACACCTTTACAGGCAACTGCTATTATACAAAAGACAACTAAAGAGTTCTACGTTGGAGCCATGTCCCTAAAGCCAATATGCAATCTAATTAACTCACAATGACTCTTCTTTCAATCTGATTTTACTGCTTATTGAGAAGCAGGAAGAAAGAAGAATCTTTTATTCAGCATTTTAAGCAATATATAAGAAAGAAGGAGAAAGACTATAATAAACCACTTGGAGCCAGCCAAAAGTTGCAACATCTTTTTACAGGAAAAGATGCTTGGTGAAAATTACGGGTTTTTTTCCATCCAAAAAGACACTTCTTCAGGAGTAGAGGAAATGTTAAGAACCATTTTTACATTCAAGGTAAGTTTTTCTCAGTTCCAGTGTCACCAAATACAATTGCAATGTGCAATCAAAACTTATTTTTAGTCATTCCGAAAATAGTTAATTTTCTTTTTCGGTTGTTTGCAAAACACGTTGTTCTCTGCTCTTCCCATTCCCCCTCCTCAGATGCAGGCATGTAGTTCTGATAAAACTATATACTTCATTATTAAGAGAATAGCTGGCAAACCTATAAACTATGCAAATAACATTTGGATTGCAAACCACGTTTACTACACTTGGCTGATGAAAGAATGATTATTCCATTCACTAAGATCATACTGACTACCTAAATACACAACATTTCCTGTACCCCTAATAGCTTCCACAGTTTAGGAAACACATTCCACATATTACAATAAAAGATTTCACATCCAAACTTTTCTTCCACAGAGCATCCTGTATTTATTCATCCTTGAATTTTATGGAAGGAAAAGGAAGAACGCTGCAAGCATTTTACAGCAATTGTACTGGGGTCTGTTATAACACGTGGTTTGACTTTTAAGCTATCTAACAAGAAGCAGAACCCCGGACTCAACAAATATGTATTAGAAAGCATACATTATGCCCTCTATTGAAAATTACGTAATTTGACAGTAAAATGTATAAGTAAGCCCATAATTACCTTAAGCGTCTGCCACACAGTCAACCCTCTGGGCTCACAAGTCAAAATATTGTGCTAAAGCTCACAGAGAAGAGAGGCAAGGAGAAAAGGGAGGGCCAGGATACGACTTTAGGGTTAAACACTACCCTGAGCCATTTCCTCGACCCCGTGATTCAGAATCGTGTGGGACTGACAATGCTTGCATGTGGAACAGTTTCTACAGCTATGGCTGGGTTATCAGGGGCAGCCTCCCTTTGTGCTTGGTAAAAGAGCTTATGCTGTCACAGTCATACCATTTTGAAACACAGAACTGCTGTGACTACTACTTACCTTAAAAAACAAAGCATTAGCCACATTTTAGCAATGCATGTCTGGAATAATCCACCCATTCACATCTTAAAAGTTGCCATGCAATCTGCTTTTTGTGGACAGCAGAGATCCTGTGGCATTTTTCACAAGAGCAGGAGGTTTGCCACATTTCTCTTGGCCAGAGTTTCCTGTCTCCCCCTACTACGTCTCATGGGTCTTAGCTGCTGCCTTCTGCAAAGCTGGCTACATTTCATGTTACTGTAGATAAATAGTTGTAAAATGCTATGTCGGAGCATAGAAGATGAAAAGCATTGTGCAACTGTTACAGGCATATCAAATAGAAGGTTTGCCCCACATGCAAAGAACAACACTGACACACTGAACATGTATTTATTAATCAGTTACATCTGCTAGGCCCTTTCACCACCCTCACAGCATCAGATCCACTAACTGAGGTGCAGTTTCAAAAACATTGTACGAAAAAAATCTGTGGGACTCACAGCATACTGAGATTCTCTTTGATTTCATATTCAAGCCTATGAATTTTGCAATAGGTAGAATTTAGGCTTTAATTTGTATTGGGCTTCCTTCCATGCCCATAGAGGAGAACTGCATAAGTAATTTTTAAGCATTTCAGGCACTGTCCAATAACTGAAATGCAATAGGAAAGTCTATAAGCTTCTCCTGAAGGCAACTCAGTATACACAAACTCACCCTCAACAATAAATCAGGGCCAGCTATGCCTGCATTGAGATGACAAGAACCATATGGTCTGTGGAATACCAAACATTCTTTTGCCCTGTTCTATGAGGGGTAAATGTTTCTACCCCTTGGGAACTTCTTGTGATTTTTCAGTGGTATTCACTGTGGTGCGTTCCTAAAGAAACATTACACAAAAGCTGGAGCATTTATTAAAATGATCAAAAAGTGATCAAATCAAGAATAAGACTGTGTGCAACTGTGCAAGTATCAAGATGGACTGCTGACCTGAAACTGAATCTGCGTTCTTGGCCCCTACAAAAACCATCATCAAGTCCAGCAGAGGCTGTAGAATAAAATTAAGTATATTGAGTATGTCTGCTATTCTTGCTGAAGTACCCAACAGGAATAGTAGCACTATTCACAAGATCCTAGAGGCAGAAAGGGAACAGAGGCAAACAGCAGAGAGTGAGAAAGGAGGGAGAACAGACAAGAAGCAGAGAAGCAATAGGATACTCCAGCACTAGAGAAAATCATCTGCACCCTTCTCAGTGAAAGGAAGAACTGCAAGGATACCTGACCTGCTGATACTGGAAAAGGCAACAGAAATAAAAGCAGACCTCCAGAAACACTCAGTAAGAGAATGGAAAATATAAAGATAACAAGAACAAAAAAGTAGAGCCTCATAGCAAGAATAAGCATACCAAATAGCAAGAGAAAATCAAATTACAGGTGAGGAAGGTCACAAAAGATAAACTGCATTCTTCCATTTTCCCAACCTTTGCTTTTGAGAGCACCTGCTATCATGGCAGACAGAGGAAGCTTTTGTACTTTGAAACTAACCTGCCATGGGAAACTGCTTGCAAATTTAGGTTTAATACCACAGCCTGTCAGTTGTTTGGGAAGCCCTATTTGGAAATAAGTTTGTTAAGCACTGACTAGTTTGAAATGATAAAGAGTGTTGGAAAGGCAGAGACCTGAGTGGCACAGAGAAGAATTCTGAGAGTAATAATACAATCAAATGAGAACTTGAACTCACTAGCAGAAATCCTGCCCTCAACAAACATAATAATGACATTTCCATTGGTTTCAGTGAAGCAAAGATTACAGCCAACAACTGATGGACTTAAATTGAAAACAATCTCTAGGCAGGCTACACAGACGCCTGGTAAATGAAAGATTGTCCTGTAATGCAAAATATTATAATCATAACATGACAGAAAATGCAAATATTAAAACTTTTTTCAGTATTTCAAATGCAGTTTAGAAAAATAATTATACAGAAACCTATGGTTATTGACATTAAAATAGTTCAGGACAAAGATGTGTTGCTTAGAAACTGAATTTACAGGAAAAATTGAACACGCTCAGTGCTTTGCAAAAACCCAAGCATCACTTTTGGCCACTACTGAAGTCAGATAATAGCAATAAGAAATAAGCGCATACATGCGAAAAATTATTGATGTTAATTAACGTGTTAACGATAAAACTGATGTGTTATGCACTCATGCTGAAGCCTGCATTTGTCAGAGAAAGGTAAATTAGCAACTGCTGTTTAATTTCCCTATGCTTTTGCTTTTACAGCTGGTAGAAGGTTTGCAAAGTACTTGAAAAACTTGACCCTTCTCCAGCCTCCCCCGCATGAGTCACCCAACCTTCCTTCAGTCATTAGACTGCACTTCCTGCTGGGATCCAGCAATAAAACAAACGAGAGACACTGGTTCTGGTCATGGTGAGGGAGGTAATAAACCAGTGACAGGTATCCTTATGAAATTCAACATTAATTCAAGTATATTATACATATCGACCAAGTGCCAATTCATGGCACTATTTATCTATGTAGTATCTTACTATATCTAAAGACATTTTGAGGCGCTCAATTCATTCCTTGTCCTGAAAGCATGCCTTGTTTACATACAGGCAAAAGAATTTGCTGCATTTTATGTGCTTCAGAAATGCTAAAGATAAAAATATTTAATTACTTGTACATGTATATATTTAACATGATTTTGATAGTGTATAAACTTAACATGATTTTGATAGCATATTAAAAATAAATTTAAAGAAAAAATTCACAGATAACGTTCCAGTATTTCATGTCATTATCAAATCCACGTCAAATATTCTTTCATCAAGGTTGAGATTTTTGGAAGTCAACTGCCAAAAAAAGTTCACCTTTTCTAGTTTGCTTCAATTCACCATAACTCTCAGTTCCACCATGTTTTTAATATATCCACATTCCTGGGCAAACTCCACTTTTGTCTCCCCAAAAATAAATCCCAAATGAAGCATCCATTGAGAGAAGTGATCATGCTCAGTCAGCCAAATTTAATAAGAAATTTACCCTTTTCTGTACACAGATTCTCCTGGTATTTTAGTTCCAAACTTGCCTACTATTACAGTAACTGTGCTAAGAGAACTGCTGTCTCCATAAACACCTTGGGTTCATTCCACAGTGCACACAGGAGACACAACCCCTTTAAACTTCAAGGAGATCCCATTGCAGTGTAGAAGAGAAAAATTCAGAGATTATGGAATAATCATCTCCAAATCGATCAATTTCCCCCTGAAGGTAAAAAACTGAAAGAAAGAAAAAAGTTGAACAGTTCCAGCTTGCCTTCTTGAAGGGAAAGTACCCCCAGGGCATGTTGTAGAATGATCCCCATCTCTTTCTCCTGATGCTTATTAAGAGGTCATAGATCTCAGTTACACTACAGCATTCCCAAATGATATCTCCAGCTGAGGACTATGACCTCTTAGTACAAGTACAGGGATACAAAATTAGGAATATTAAGGGATCATACTAAGAAAAAGTCTGCCTCAACTATCAGTCGTTTTGGTAGAACAGTTGGAATTAATGGCATAGCTCATGTCTTGTAAAAAACAGAGGAGTTCTAGCAAAAGGCACTGCAAGTTCCAGTGTTTCCCATAAGTGCAGCACCTTGTGCCAGGGCTAAATTTCTGTCTCAACATCAAAGTGGATTTCCACAACAGAATATTCAATACAAAAGGTGTCTTTCTCAAAAAGCACAAGGTACGGCTCAGAACACTCTGGGTGAATTAAGATGTGCTTTCTCTTTGTCTTAACCCTTTTCCCTCTAACAGTCACAGTATGGAAGCAGAAGTGATTACTTAGGTCATTACACCAAGACCAGGCAGGGCCTGGAATGTCTTGAAGGACCTTTTCACTGCAACAATTCAGTTTTTGTTTGTTTTGGGAGATTTTGGTTTGTTTTCAAAAAAAACCTGGTTTATTACACCCTCCAGATGATGCTTGAGAGGATAAACTGAGTCCATACAGGTGGTGTGTTAGTGAACTACCACATCACCTGGAAACCTTAACACTCTACAGCTGATTGTATAAACATAAATTAAGGTTCTTCTGCAACTGTATTAAGCAAAGCGTTACAGAGCTGTGTGGCATTTTGTTACATTTGGCTTTCAAGCTATGAATTTAACTGCTGAACATATAAGTAATGATAATCTGTTGTACCTCCCATTCTGTTCATTTCTGAATGGTAATTAAAGCAAGCACCAATAATAAAAACAGCAAGTATTTCAAGAAAATTATTTTAGAAGGTGCAGGAAATTCACCACTTAAAAAGACTAATTTGTAATGGCAACAAGAGCCATTTTGTAATACACCAACAATATATTATAAATATTCCAGTAAAATAGAAGCATGGAATAAACAACAGGTATTTTACTCTACAGTAACTGATTCTCTGAAACACTGTACTGAATACATACCATAGGTGTGTATATGTGTATACATGCAAGACAATCGTTACTTTATTTTTAATGGTGTGCCTCCTCTTCGAATCATACACATGAATTCCCATTGTACTGGGTAAAGGTCAGGGTAGCTCTGACCCTGTATCAGCAGCAGCTTTACAATTCAAAGTCTGTATTAGTGAAGACTGTAAAAAGCAAGACAAGCTTGGCCACAGGATCCATATTGATTACAACAGTAATTGGAAGCAGCATAGTTATCATAGGGTAAGTAATGACTACTTTTTCTTCTTCACATATGTGCCAGTGTTGATGATTCCCCCTGCCCCCTCCCTTCTCTCCCCTGCAGGCAACCATCTTCCTTGGACAATAAGAATTCTGAATTTCAGCTGCATAGATCAAATAGTGATTATAGTACTGCTCTCCCAATACTGGACTGAGCTCTGGCAGTTCCATCCTCCACAGAATGCCTGATAAAGGTCAGTGGATTACCTCATGTCATCACCTGACAGATATCAGAAATTGGAACCTCTTCTGAAACAGGAGGGGGGATGTCACTCGAGCACTGGGAGAGCAAAGTTAATATTCAATGGGAAAGTCGCAGCAGCCAAACGGTAACACAGAGAGGTACCCTGTACTGCCCATTTGGAAATGCTCTGTGAGGAAACGGCTTGACCTTTAGAACACCCAGCAATGGCTATAAATAAATGGAACAACAGACTGCCAATGTAGTAAAGCAAGGGCAGATTTTTAACAGAATGCCAGGGAGGCATTTGAACTAAATCTGAAAAAACTAGGGAGCTCTATGGGTAAGTCAGTGCTTGGAGACAGGGATGATGATGTAGAACTAACTTGATAACCACAAAATGCCAAAGCCCGAATGTTATCATGGCCCCTCCCAGATACTAATGCTATTGCACACACCCACAATGGCATGTTAGGTATGCCCAATTGATGCTTTCACAGTCCTAATGTCAAAAAAAGCACCAGATAGACATGTCCTCTGGTATAGCTTAGAACTGTGACCATAAGTCCTACTGCTGTGCATGATTTGGGAAGAAGAGACTGAAGTAAGGCATATTGTTTATATAAACCTCTGAGGTACTCAGATTCTGGGTGACAGGCACATGGGGTCTTTTAAACCTGCAAAACAGTGTGCTGTCCTCAATATTAATTCCTTATCTGCACTGAAAGAATATTTACTTTAGAAGCTTTGAGCAGAAGTGATTAAAAGCATGGTTCGTATGTGTGATGCCCAAGTCCTGGGATGATGTGATTCATGTTCCAGACAGGAATATATAGCTCGTGTGTGTAACACTACTTTGGCCAAACTCTTCTGCCATACACCATTTGCCCATTAAGGCATGGATTGCTGCAAAATGAGTCCTAAGAGCCACAGACATGATGCTAGATTATTTAAATGTAGAAGACAGTTGAAAGACAGTTGCACCAATAACTACACCTGGTAACAGCTACATTGGGTCTGCCTACACAAAACCCATTTGCCAACTATAGTCTTCAGCTGAGTGGTTTCATGCTGCAGGCAAAGCACTTCCTAGGCCAAGAAGGAGGTGTCTCTGTCCATGGTACTCAGTGAGTAAACTGCTTCCTCATGGGTGGCACCAACACCAGCTTTGATCCGGTATCTTCCCAATCATGTTGGGAGTTCAGGTTCACACGGTTGTAAAGTCCTTGGTGGACACATACAGTAAATAAGCCAACCAAACCTATCCTTGCTAGTATGTGCTAAAAGAATCACCTGCCTTTTTTACTGGTGGAAAATCAGGCTAAAAAAAAGAGGAAAATAGGAAGCAAAAATTAAAGGGGGAGAGGGGAGAGGATAAATGAAAGATACACAGGAAGCACTCAGCCCCTTGGAAAACACCACTTGCTGCCTCTCCCACCTCCAAACAGAACAAAAGTTCTCAAGAGTTCTGGCATTTACAATTTATGCGTATGAACAGGTTTATTATGGTGCTTTCCCAAGTCAAGAATAACAGTTCCATGGTACAATCATCACCTACTTTCACTTGCAAAAGGTCACCGACAGACAACTCAGGAAGTGCAAGAGGCTGCTTTTAAAACACTCAAGAGGTGAAGATCTACTGGTTTTATGACTGATTAACAATCTCAAGAGCAGAGATTAATGGTTCCCAAGCAAAAAGGGGAGGAGTTTATGCCTCCTTGCCCATGTTGGCTGTTCATCATGGAACTACTGTCTCTCAAGGTAAGCCCAGGCTTTTGAAGAACAGCTATGCAGCCTACTTTCACAGCTTTCAGCTCTAGCATATAAAAGTTCCCTCCATATCTGAGCAGTACCAAGCTAGCTACAGAAGTATTTATACAGAATTTTGATATGAAAATCTAAGAACACAATTATCAAGACCTTCATCATCGTCCCTAGGAGCATGCAGTTCTGCATACAAAGTTCTGTATGGCAGATTCTCCAAATTGCTATGACTTTAGCAGACCTTGGCCATTCTGTTATGCATGTAAAGGCTTCACACTGCTCTTTGAATTCAAATTTATGATTTTTGGAGACAAAGGTTGTAGTTACCACTCTGTTCTCCCTCTTGTCCAGGCATCAAGGATTTGAAGTTGCAGAAAGCCAACCATATCCTGGGCTGCATCAAAAGGAGCATGACCAGCAGGTCGAAGGAGGTGATCCTGCCCCTCTACACTGCTCTCGTGAGACCTCACTTGGAGTATTGTGTGCAGTTCTGGTATCCTCGACATAAAAAGGACATGGAACTGTTGGAACAAGTCCAGAGGAGGGCTACAAGGATGATCAGGGGACTGGAGCACCTCCCGTATGAAGACAGGCTGAGAAAGTTGGGGCTGTTCAGCCTGGAGAAGAGAAGGCTGCGTGGAGACCTCATAGCAGCCTTCCAGTATCTGAAGGGGCCTACAAGGATGCTGGGGAGGGACTATTCATCAGGGACTGTAGTGACAGGACAAGGGGTAACGGGTTAAAACTTGAATAGGGGAAGTTTAGATTGGATACAAGGAAGAAATTCTTTACTGAGAGGGTGGTGAGGCACTGGAATGGGTTGCCCAGGGAAGTTGTGAATGCTCCATCCTTGGCGGTGTTCAAGGCCAGGTTGGACAGAGCCTTAGGTGGCATGGTTTAGTGTGAGGTGTCCCTGCCCATGGCAGGGGGGTTGGAACTAGATGATCTTAAAGTCCTTTCCAACCCTAACTATTCTATGATTCTATTCTATATGGATCCTGGATCACATTATTCTGAGAGGATGTAATTCCACAACTTGCAAACTCAAAGAAGCATCACTGAACTACCATGTGTGTTGGCTGGCACAGGAAACTGGAGGAGAGAGTCTGCTTTTTCACTCTATCAGTCAAATAGAACATAATTTTGTGGAGAAGTCAAAAGCTTGTGGTCCAAAACAAATGGAGAAGTAGAAGCATATCTTTGTAGTACAACTGGGAAGCCCTCTAAGGAAAAAAAGAGACCTAAGCTCAAGTCCCAAGTCCAAGCAGTGTTTGTCTTTCATTCAATAACTGTTTAATGTAAAATCCATATGCAGTCCTTGGTGCAGGAATTCTCAAAAGAAACAGGGTGACTCTCTCAAGTGAAGTAACTGGACTTGGCAAACAGTGCTTGGCAGTGTGCCACTAACTGCAATGAGGCAGATGAATATGCTTTTGGTGCATCACAGATTTAACTTCTTAGAGTCCTTGTCCTCAGAAGCACCTTCATCAAGCTCAAATTTTTCTCTGTACTGCAGAAATCACCAAGGACTCTTGCCCTGCATCTTTTCTCAACACAGGCAGTGGAAACTGATAAAGCAATGGCAAGATCTGCAATGTATTTGGGCAGCTCTAGGATTATTTTGATAGCATGAAGGGCAATTCTAGCTAGGATATCAAAGCATGACACCAAGTGCTCACAAGATTTATCTTGTAGTCTCACTGTGCACCACATACATACTTTGGGACAAAATCCCCTGGAAAGTGTTCAAGTCTTCCAGTGAAGGAGACGGTTCTGTCATTACCAACTCATTCAGAAAGATGAAAGATTCCTGGACACTAGGAAGAAGAGAAAAGAGGCAAGAGAAGGAAAGCATTACAGTGGAATCTCTATTACCTCCCATTTGGTAAGTCCATGATCACCCACGGTGCATGCTGTCTGTGAAGCTGTTAGGTAGCACAAGCTCTTATTTCTAGACATGCAAGAAGGTGTTTCTCAACCACACAGGAGGATGGTATCTATGAAAATTAATTTTGGTCATAACCAGAAACACAGAAGTACTGACTTTGCTAGAAGTTCCCAGCCTAGTGATACTCCAGTGCTGATGGAGAGCAGCACTCAGAACAACTGTGCCCCAGTATATCTGCTGGAATTATTTTCATATGGATTCTGAGAGGAATCTCTGAGGCGAGAGAGAGCAAGATTGCATCTTCTCATTGGCAGGGGACACACAGCTAGAGCCAATAACCTTTTCAACATCAGAAAAAACTTAAGGGGTAACATGTATGGCTGTCAGCTCGACCTGACATACTTACTCAACCTGTGAAAGCTCCAGCAGCGAGCTAGAGCCCAAAGCATAAAACTAAGTCCACCTAGTCACCTAAAGGTAAAATAAATATCCCCAGTGGAGAAATATCTCATGTCTTTTACCTCAGAACACCCTTAGCCTTGAAGGTACTATGATTCAGTAGCCTTCTTTCAGACAAGTTTTACAGCCTGTAATGCCAGTGGGGCTAGTAGGGAAGTCCTGTAACACACACTAGGTCTACTGACATTCAGGTGGAAGATGGCAGTTTTGTGTACCAACATGTCCATTGCTGTTGAGTTATTCAACAACTCAGCCAACTAGGCTGGCAACTTCACTGCAAGGCAGCACCATAGGATGCTCTTTTTTCTAGTATTACTTCGGTTGTGGCTGAGACTTGCAATGCCAAGGCGACCTACAGGACCTTCAAAAGAACCAAGCTTGAGCTGAATGTCTCTGAACAGAGTCACCCAGCAGAGAGGCAGTTCTTATGTGTACAGAGGAGACCACATAGAGTACAATTCAGGAGAAATAGGATTGTTCTCTATAGGCTGTGAGGGGAGAGGAGATTGTAAATCAAGCAAGAGAAGATTAAGGAAAGCATCTGACAAACTGTGCGCTACCAACAGCATATATGGCAACATTGCAAAAGGTTAAGTTTCTTTTCCTGTTGGCAGAAGTAGGAGAGAATGCGTAGTTGAGGATTTAACAGTAGTGCACCACATTTGAACCTGCATGCATGTTTCTACAGTGGGATCCAAACTGATGCATACTAGAAGGACATCAGGTTCATAGTCATGCTAATTATATCCTTTACTTATATACACAACTTAGAGGATGACAATGTGCAAGTGGCTCATGAGTATGAAATGGAAATGCTACAGGAAGGATAAAGTGAAAAAAGCATTAACATCAAAGAGAAACACTATGAAATCTACATTTTTGTTGTCAATCTTTTGGAATGACTAAATTAATATAGTTCAGCATCTTATCTGCCCATGATTACAAGCATTGCAAAGATATTTTTTTTTTACTTTTTCCCCATTTATCTATTATCTGTATTCCACAAACATCACAGGAATTGTCAGCAATTAACACAAATAAATCTTCACCTTTTCAGAGAAAGCTTCAGTACATGAATTTCAGATGATAGCAAAAAATATTACCAAATAGTTCACGAAGGGCCTGTTCCATTCCCCATTGAAGTCAATGGGAATCTTTTCATTGACTTCAATGGATATTGGATCAGACCCAAATTGAAAAGATCAATAGTGCACACATTACGATGAAAGAGCAGCTATATCCTCCTCTAGAGAAAGAACATGAGTTCAAGTCAAACAACAGATTACAGAAAGGAACCAGTTGGGGAGAACTTTTTTCTTCTCCTTTGAAAAATTCTGCAAGAGAACAGCAATTCAAGATCCTCAGAACTAAATCTCACAGCCTTTAAGTAACACTTCTCTTCCACTACCCTAGGTGGGGTACACACATTACATAATGGACAGGTAATTCTTCAGTACCTGAGATGAGGCCCAGATGGAAAGATCATATATCAGGGTAGATATGCTCTGCCCTCCTCCAGAGAGAACACAGTTGACCCAAACGACAGAATATAGTAGAGAAAATTCAATTTTGGTAAACCTCTTGCCTATCTTTAACAACTTACTGACAAATACCTCAGGGTGCCTACTTGTTTCACTGGGACTCCTCCAAGAGCAACCAGAGCAATTACATAAAACTCTGTTGCATCAGAAGACTGTGATGAGAAACGGAGGTGCAACCACACCTACAGGGTCATGCTTCTTTTGAAGACTTTGAATCTGAGCATGGCACCCACAGGCACTGGTGGAAGCCCAAGAAAAAGGCAAGAGTCCAGGGAACTTGCCTAAAATGCTAAAGGGAATCTTTATTTTTGTTTATATGTATTGTGCTTCAGAAGAGAAAGGTAATCTGCTTGTCTGTCAACTGTTTGCCACTGATTAACTAAAAATAATGTAAAGCAATGAGGTTTTCTTAAATGTTATGTCCTTAGTTTTAGGCCACACATGCAGCTTAAGACCCTGCATTGAATTCACCTCACTAACAACCTCTTTAGTATTTTTTGCTGGAGAAAGAAGAAATCCTCAACTCTGGTCATTCTATCCAGACCCCTCTCTCAAGGTAAGGGTGTATTTTGGCCATTTACATTTATAAACAGAGGACATTTGGCTTTTTGTCAACTTGGTAGTCTAGAAGGATGTGCAGTTTAGGTTTTCATTCACTTCATTAGCTTTCAAACAGTCTGATCTCTATCCACTCACAATCACAAGTTTCCTTGAAAGAGGTAAAGGTATTTTTAGGAGAGTTAAAGAATTTCCTTCAAGATTTATTTTCATTCCTCCATACTCTGACATCGTGCATGTATTCCTGTCTTTACACATGCACCCCAAAATGGCTAATCCAGTATCTTTGTTTCCATTCTTACTTAACAACATAACTCTCAGCAAGAACTGCTGTGTTCAGAAGCAGTGCTCCAGGACTCTTCCTACTTACTGCTTCCTCCTCCTGCTTTTCTTCAGTTTCTCAACCCAACTGTGCAAGCACTGTTCAGTGCATTCTGCTTGCAGCTTTAAAGCAGAGAAACAACTTAGCACAGAAGGTGGGGCATAAACTAACTAATCAGAAAGGAGAAACAGCCATATCAGATCAAGGTGAAAAAAACAGGGATGAATAAACGGGGTCTGAAGTAGTAAAGGGGAGACACAGAGGACTGGGGCATGAGGAATGCTTTCTGGGAGAGGGAAGGAAAAGACAAGCTAAAGCCACTAATTTTTCAATACAGAAAGAGCAAAACAAAGAAGTATGAAAAAAAGGAGAGAAAAAAAAAAGTTTTTTAAAGTCAGGAGTGAATATCCATACTGCCAGAAAACACGAGCAATATAGACAAATACATTCTAGAAGTTTGCAGCAGTAGGGAATAGCAGAACTGACTGCATCTGAAGTTAGAAAAACATTTTACAGGCAAGAAAAGAGAAAGCAATATATTATTAAAGTGAACATTTGCTGCAGCAGATTTTCACCTTCCATAATGTGAAGTTAGGATTAAAGCTATTTGACAAATTCACATTACTTTCTCAACTTTCCTACTGCTCTTGCCCACTTATTCCTCTTCTGCTCACCTTTTCTTCACAATTTGTCCTCAAGAGCAGCACTGCTACTTGACTTTTATGTTATCCTGCCAGGATGCAGCCTATGAATGTACTGGAACCAAAAATAACTCAGAAAGCTCTCCAAACATGACCACATGTACACTTTCTAAAAACATTCCCAAACGGCAAGGATGGCTTTCCTTGTTTACAAAATCATAATAACAAAAGGTTTTTAAACACAACTGCATGGCAAAATGAATACATTTTCCACTGTAGGCACTAAAACTAAAGCACCATTTAACAAAGAATAAAACCATCTTTCTGTTGATACTGAGTCTTTTTGGACTTACAGTGCCTACTATCAGAAGACCTACAAATCTAAAGGGCAAAACTATTTCAGCAGATTTCATGTGGTTTCCTTGGTGAGGTGGCTGTCTACAATCATTTCAGAGGAACCTGGGCTGGCTACAGGTCCATTCATGCAGCTCTTCTCAACTCAGTAGTATCTGATCAGCACTCTGTTCCACCCTCTGACTGAAGCTGAGGTTTTATTTTCCCCTCTAACAATTTGCTTAATTCCTCTCAACCTTCAGTTACTGATTACTGTTCAGTCATTTGTTGTTAATGGATTAGACTAACATAAGATCCAGCCCAGATCTGCAACATGCAAATCCATTCATTATGCAGCTGCACTTAAAGTCAACTTACAAATAACCTCTGCGTTCACAAGTGACCTAAGAAAATACATGTATAAGCAAAGTATGGAAAGCTGTACAGCATGAATATAGAAAATACACATAGCAGTTAGGCACCAACAGCTAATGAACACTTTAAATAGAGTTACAATGCAGTAATTATCCATATATCCTTCAGTATTAAGGAAATCTACAGTGCCCCATTTGCAGTATAATCCTGTCCCAGAATCTGTTTATAAAAGTCTCACCCAAGCATTCAAGTGCACAAATAAAATAACTGAAAAGGAGGAGGAAGATCAGAAGCAGAAGAGATGGGAATCACAAACAGAACAGTGCACAAAACCACAGAGTGATAAGTATTGTTTACCTGTCAGTTGACATTGATTAATCTTGTGTTCTGTGATATCACTCAGTGACTCAAACACCTGGAGGCAGCTGTCACAGCTGTGCACAGCTTCTTCTTCTAGCTCCTCCCCCTCATCCGGCCTTTTCTTACAGTCTAGCACTTCATCTTCTGCCTTGTCTTCTAGTTTACAGCTAGGGTCTGAAAGAAAATCAAGACCATGACGTCAGGCGTCTAAGAAGAGAACCTTTAAAAACAAAAGAAAAAAGTCAAGATAGGTTCTTGTGGTAACGATGAGAAGGAGCATATCTGGCATGACCCTGCAGGGCACTGTAGATTTTATTGCTAAATAAGCTAAAGAGGCTTTTTTTTTTTTTTCCCCTTATTTTTTTTCTAATCTCGATGAAAGGAGAGTTTCCCTTCTACTCCCACAAATGCAGCTCTCTTTCTCACTCAAGCAATTCTTCCATGCTTCAATGTTAGGTTTGTCAATTTTAACACAGCTATAGAAGCTGCTTTGATCACTGTAAGAAAGGATGAACCACCTATGCAATTAGTTTCCAATGAAAAGAAAAAAAATCAAACCAATGATTGTGAAGGAACTTCTTTTCACTGTTAACTACAGTGTTTCACAGGAAATTCGCAGAATTAAGAGACTAACAAATTTGAATTTCATAAACATGAAATTCATCTTGATTTTACAACCCACTCCAATACTCCATCACACACTATTTGACACAGTTAAAGTGCTGGAAAGATTATACTCTGGGTCAAAATGCTACACATACTTTGAACTTGTGTATGACTTAAGACAAACCAAATAAAGTTCCCGTATTTGCCAGATGACGGAAAACCGGAAACTAACTATTATAAAACCTAAACAGTACACAAGGAGGGCTTTGTCTTTTGACCCATTAACAAGCATTTTGGGGTTCGCAAGACAGCTCTAGCATCAAGGAGCAGTCCTGAGCCTAGCTGACACTTCTACACTGGAAGACATGCACAGACTCATCACCATCCCCTATGCACAGAGAAGCCACACGGCTTGCTGCACTACCTTGGGTCTTCAGATGACCAGTGCAGAGTAAGATAATGCTAAGTCTAGAACTTTTCCTCCTCCTCTGAGGAATGGAGCAGCTTAACTTCTGACTTTTTGCCCACTTTAGTAAAAGCTTCCTTCAAAAGACAGAAATAAAATAATGTGTCTTCCCTAATAAAGCAAACTGGCACTTAACTTTGTTTTTCCTTGGGAACCACAGTACAACAAGTGAAACACAGAAGAAAAATGGTTGTGTACATTCCAGCAAAAGGAATGCAAGTGTTTCACCACTTCTCCCTTTTCTGCTTTGGCTGCCTCATCTTTTCTTTTAGATATTTGAGAGAGCTGAAACAAGTCATTTCAGAAAACAAACTCACATAATAACAGGAGATTGTGCAAGTACATTTTAAGATGTTATGCTCTTTAGCCAAGCGGATAACTAACCAGGAGTCGGCTTCTTGTCCACAACACAACAGAGGTGGTATCCGTGAGCCCAGTTTATTTAACGTTTCAATTGATTAGGATCATGCACAAAAGGGAGGGAAATGGAAATATGCTAATACTAAATCCATATTACAGTGGGGAAGGGGTGAGGAGAAGCAGTAAGGTGATCCTACTTTAAAACACTCTTAAATCCTCTCTTGGCACCCTACAGCAATATGCACACAGGCATTCCTTTATCTGCCACTGACCACAAAGCATAGGTGTTCTTGCTGCCCACAAGGAAAGTCAGGGCTCTCGTCATCTTTCTACATCCACACTGCTGCACCCTGCCCTTCAACTGCTGAAATACAGGCGGACCTGCAAGCAGAGACTGGAAACGACCTATGCCAGGAAATCTTCATCATGCTATGTGGCTTGTGATCAAAACCAAGGAATTTCTTTGACAGGTTTAAAGGGAAGAATTTATTTTAAGGAAATTGTATTGCACAGGAAACCAGATTAATTTTTAAAAATAAAAAACACATTCTGAAGGCAAAAATACATTTGCTGTGCAAAAGCCCTGCCTATACACAAGAGTACAATCCTTACATGACAGATTACATTCACAAGGCTATTTCAAGAGTGAAAACTTCTACTTGGGCAGCTACTTCCAACCAGAGGAGTAGTCTGCAAATGTACGCACCAAAAAGAGGTGCTAATAAATAAAACGACTTAATGGCATTTTAGCTATTGTCGAATGATCTGAGTCTACTATCTTTCACCGCCACTTTATTTTCCAAGATATTTTGCAAGATTAATTAAAGTGTTTAGGAGATCACAAGGTTATAAGCAGTTCAGAAAAAAAATAATAATTGTCTTAACTGTCACAAACTGACCCCAACATCATTAAACACTTGTTGGAAGGCAGCATGTGCACATCGCATACTATTAGTTGTTCAGCTCAAGCTCCCAGTTTCATCTCATAAAACTGACAGCACTCAGGGAAATGTGGGCACTGGGTTTGAATTTTAACATCAGTATTTAAATGCTGCACATAAAGTTTACAGACCTGTTTGTTTTAAAATAAGGGTAGTGCCTGCCTCTGCTCTAAGTACAGTGCTGAAGGAAAGAAAAAGGAGGGGAGGGAATTCTCAAGACTTATTATTCAGAAACATATTTTACAGGAATTCAGCAATACACACACACGTACATAGGCACACACGCACTCCTTAGTGCACAAAAGCCTAAAGAATTGCTTGATTTAAAGCTTCATACTTAGAGACCAGTTATTAAAATTAGAATCATTTTAAGACTAATAAATGTTTTGCTTCTCCTTCTGCATTTTCAGATATAAACTCTACAGGGACAGAAGTCAGTCAAGCTTATTCCCTTCTGCTGCAACTTTAGAATACATGCTCTAGCCAACTGGCACATTTGTTTTTAGGTCAACACTTAAGTGGGACCCTCTGGGACCTAGGTTCAAGTTTAGCCTATGACAGCTTTTGTGAAATGAGTTCTGGCAGTCTCAGCCCCTCTCAATGAATGCATTTCCACTGTGATCCACTTCCGTGAAGAGATGTCACCACCAAAATAAAAATATATTTAAAGAGAGAACATATCATTTGGACGCTTTGTAAATAGATAGCTTTTCCATTACAAAAATAAGTATCCTCCATGAAGAGCTGGTCTAACCTTAAACAGTTACTTTAACTGAGGATAAGCTGTCTTGTTTGAGCTGCTCTTTTGAAAGACTAGACTGAAACTTACTTTATTAATGCAATATGCAGTCACCTATACTTTCTCCTTAACCTCCTGTTCAAAGCTCATGATCGCATACAGGAGCAAATGTCATTCATCTCCCACATTTCCTTCTTCCCGATAACTGCAACAATCACAGCTACAATTCCCTCAACAAAGACTGTCTTCATAGTAAGATTACCTTTCCTACATCTGCAAATGCCACTGTCACTTCCAGAGGCTTTCCTGCCCTATTTCAGAGGCTGCTGTGCACAAATTGAAATTTGACAATACATGTCAGCAACAATATACACATCAGCTCCGTCTGCAGAGATCGCTGAAAATTATCTGGTATGGAAAGGAGGGTTGCTTTTTGCGGACATAAATAAATTCAAACTATTATGTTGCTTTAAAAAAGAATAAAATAAAAAAGAACTCAAGAATACAAAGAACAGTTGTCTTCTGTTACTGATTACGTTAACATTATTTATAAATGGAAATTAAAAGAAACATGATTTTCTCATTACTATGTTCTCTGGCAGGTGGTTCTTCTCTTTCCTTCTTCCTCCTCTTCATAAGGGATGTTATTGCTGTAACTTGGTCTAATAAAACTGCAACTTTGGGGAAAATGAAAAATTGCATTGGCTTAAAAGTGTTGGAGGCAATAAAGCCATGGACTTCAATTAATTTCAAGTATGGGAGCGGTTTAAGGCCAACCAGCAGAAATTCTATTCTGCCCATGTAAAAATGAGGTTTCACCACATTTACTTTTTATAACCCATATAAAAGTCAAGTAAAAGTAATGAATATCTAAAAGTCATCTCAGTGGACTGGCAAAGACTATCTGTATTCTCGAAACTCATCTTACATATTTCTGCCTATGCTACAAGGATCCATAGCTAATCACAACTAAAACACCAAACTACCAAGAAAACAGCCTCCTTTCCAATCCATTTCACTGCCTTGCAGTAGGACCTCCTTCCAAGCCACTTCTGCATGGAAAAGTGCTGGCAAAAGAAAGGAAAACTTAGATCATGTGGTTATAATTATTACCAGGCAAAGAATATTTCTTCAGCTCAGTGGTAAAGTAAAACTCTGTCGCTCTCTGCTCCCAATAGTGTCCATCGCAAAACAACTGCCTCATTAAATCTCTGCAGTAAGATTAATATGCCGTAGCTGCACTACATTATAACTTGGTACTCTATAAAAAGCACATTTAATGGTTAGAGCCAGAGCTTAGATACAAAGTATTACTATAAAAACTTCTGGCAGTGTGTACACAGTGTGGGCCTTCTGCACTGCTTGCTCTATCAGAAGGTTTTTTGTTTTTTATATCAGCACTGCATTCTCGCTATAGAGAAAAACAAAATGTTAAATCTTGCCTAGAAACAGGGAACAACACAGGACATGATGGGAAATAAATAACCAGCAAGACAACTTAACCATTGAGAATTATTTTACGACAAAAATGCAGAAAAGCAACCATTCCTTGTCATATTGATTTCCAGTTTTGAAGTCCTCTATTTTTCACTCCATGTGTCTACAGCTATACAAGTTTGCTTTTTTTTTTTCCTCAAGCTTGCAAATAGCTAAATGGAGGCACAAGTACATTTGGAATAGTTTGAGAAATCTCCCATTTAAAAAGATCAGAGAGCTCTCTCTCTTGTTTCTTCTTTTCAAACAATATAGTTTAAGAGCAAAGCCACCAGAACGTAAAAAAGGCACCAAACACAAACTCACAGGACACAGACAAAAGAGAAATACAAAGTCTTCTAGCTGAAGAAAGAATTAAGTGCATTCTTCACCTTTGTAAAAGGAGTAACTCCAACTGTTCTCAAACAAATTACCTACATGTATTCAGAGATGAATGGCCTTCTAGGAATATCCTTAAGGAGTCAGCTCTAACTCCAAAAGGTGACCTCAGCTGAATGAATGAGACCATTCAGATGAGTCAGACCTGCTCTTCAGATAAAATTCTGTGGAATCAGTACTGAAGACTTTTTGGTGCTTTTACAAAGTACTTTTTGCTTTCTCAGAACCATGTTAATTAATCCCTGACTGGTAAGAAATTATACAAAAAGAAATTATACAAACAATCCTGAAAGAAATTACCTTTATCCACATATCTTACAAATATGAAAATAGTTTCACTGGAATGAATATTTATCAGAACTGCTACAGGGTGGGGTTTTATGTGAGGGATATAGAGAAGGATTATTTTTAACTAAAAACAGAAGAAAAATAAGAAAAGCATGCTGCACTTTAGAAGCATTTCCCTTTCAGTTAGCTGATCGACAAAAGACAGAATTTCTAATTCTCAGAATTTGAAAGGTGATCGTAGAGAAATATTATTTTCCATTGCAAAACCAAGAACGCATTCTACACTGAAACAGAGAAAGAAGAGTGCAGGCTTTGTAAAAACACCCTGATACAAAGATCCCTCACACTGTTGTCAAACAGTAAGCAAGCACTAATGAAGGAATTCAGCATTACCAGTCTGTGCGGCTGTATGTCCCACACCTGCCTGCTGGTCCTCTGTTTCATTTTCTTCTACTGTCAGAAAAAGGTAAAAACAAAAACAAAACAAAACAAAAAGATGTTAGGTAGGTAGCTGAAGTGTTTCAAGCATCTTTACACCAGCTTCAGTTCTGAAAGCCAGTAATGCTTGCACAACATGGGCAAGAAAAGCTGCACTGCAAAGTGCAAAAGTATAGATCAGACCAAAACAGAATATGCTGATGTATGACAGCTACAAATCTGAGAACAGAGTGACCAAATCATTTTCAAGGCTTAAAAAAGCAAATCGAATTTCCTCTGGGATATTTGTCTTCAATGCATTCTACTGTATTTGGTTATGGAACTAAATAAGAGAATAATTCAGGGCTTTAAGATTCTACTTGCTCCACACAGATAAGAGAAAGCCTTCTCCTGACAGACGGGAGAGGTGTGTGTGCTAATTCATATATAAGCTTTAAAATATAACAATAATCCTATATTCAGTAGCAAACATCTCAGCAGTGCAGACAGCCTTGCAAAGGAGAACTAACCCCATGCTGTTTTACTGGATACACCATGCCAGCATCTTTCCCTTGGCTCACAGTTTTCCAGAGCAGTAGAACTAAAAACAATACAATTCTTGTCAGATTCACTATTCAAAACTTGTTGGGCAAGAGTGAACCTAACAAGAGCCATTCTGCTGCTACTTTGAAAAATTAGAGAGCGCTGTTCTCATACGCTCTGATACGATGCCTAAGTAAGATTGACTCTCCCAAAGTAAAAGGGAAGAGCTAAAAGGCAGAACCATTTCCTTTTTATTCTCCCAAAGACCGAGTTCTTTGAGTTAGAGAACAGCGGAGAGAAAAGAATTCATTCTCCCTCCACAGGGGAAAAAGCTGAAAGGGGAAAGACTGCACTTCTGCAGTATTTCCACTCCCAAGAATTCAGACCTCAAAAAAAAAAAAAAAAAAAATCATGCAACTGAGTTAAAGCGCAAAGATTTGGGGTAATTTTCCTGGTTCTTGGGACAAGAGAGTGCAACACTTAGGGTCACATATAAATCTAGACAGAAATTCAAAAGAAGAGATACATATACACACTCCACAGGTACCTCTTTTCCTCCTCCGCCAACCCCAAGGCTTCATACAACTGGTTGTTTCTAGAATCTGAGTTTCTAGAAAAAAAACACCAGTTTTCATAAGGACACTCTTAGGACACCAAAAACTTGAAACAGTGCATATATTAGAAAGAGTCAAGTACAATCTCCAGGGGACTCTAAACAATCTCTATCCCTGCCCCAGAGCTGTGGCTAGTACATGTACTCTTCTCACCAACAGAGATCTGATAAAGTTTCCCCAGCCCTGGAGTAAGTCAAATATTTCACTAAATATGATTTTATGAGCTGACTGTTTCAGTTGAACTTGCATTTTGCAGCCATGAAGTTACCACTACTTCAGCTATGATAATACAGTGTGATTTTCTTTGTTACGCTGAAGCAGTCATCCCAGCAGTCCTCACAGCTAAAATAAACTGGTCAGGCAAAGAAAGCAATGGGAAAAGCTCAAGTAAAGCTGAGTTTTGGGGAACACATGGTCAAACACTAAGCCAAATGGAAAGATTTTTCACTAGGGCAGCACAGATCAGTAAGACTCCTTAAGAAAGAAAAATAAGGAATAGAAGTAGTATATTGTTAAAAAAAAAAAAAATAAATAAAAGATACCACCTATTGTGACCCTCTCAAAACCCCAGTAAACCATCTGCAGACCAACCTGACCCTGTTTATGCCACCATCAGCTGTTGATCTCAAGAATAATCTCTAGAACTGTAAAATGGCTCCACTGTTCCATCCCTCAAGAGGAAACCTTATTAAAGGCTCTAGACTTATCTGTTATCTACCTCAACCACAATGCATGTCCCATTTCAGTCAGAAAGACAGTTTAAAAACTCTACCATTTCTTAAGTTTCAAGATAGAATTGAGATGACTGAACATGAACTTTTCAAGAACTGACACCCAAGTGGGAAGCTTGAAAATAAAGCAGGCACCTGCTAAGAAGTAAACAAGATCTGTTTGTTTGAAGCAACTCTCCACTTGTAAGTATATACAAACTAAAAATGCAGTTCATCTTTTCTGCTGTTCTGTACTGCATATCTACTGCCACTAGCTGCAGTACCAGCATCTCTCACTGCTACTGAGAAGTGACTGCGCAGCGAAATGTGCTCAGCTTCACACTACTGACTGAGAAGTACAGCAAATATTTCGGGGTCTTAAAACAGAAAAGTGAATGCTGTCTAACACTGGTTTTGTATATGCAATTTTGTAATGTGAAAAGATAATAGTGTATGCCTTATGAAACCCAATGTTTAAAACTTTCCTGCTAGGCAGGGATCTGAAAATTCTGAGAGAGCTGAGGTCTGCCTTCAACAACAGCAGATCACTATGTCTTTATTACACTAAAAAAGGAAACAAGTACCAGAGCAGGTAACTTTATGGTTAGCATCTTTCTAAAGCATTGTTCAAGTCCCTTGAGGATTCTCAGTCACAACAGAACCAAGTAGGTCACAACAGGACAAAGACTTGCTAATAATATTCAACTAGACTGATGTATTTGTCAGGAAAATTAAAACCTCATTCAGGAGAAAATATGGTAAAAGGAATAAGAAAATTACCCCACAAAACCGACTGAATTGGGAAAATCTTTGCACTAGCACAAATCTCCTTTTTCCTCTGCGTTGTTAGATCATTCCTCCAAGCTAGCATGGGTATTTGTCACATTAAGTAAGCTACAGCTGGTAGCATCAGATAAGCTCTCAATTAGCACTTTATGCCTATCCACAACCAGATTCTGAAAACTTAACTGCTATTTCACCTCTTAGGCCACTGTTAAACTCACCTGACCATGAAAGGCCGTGTGACATGCAGCCAACATTAACTTCCCTTAAACATTAAATATACTATTTCCTTTCAGCAGAGGAAGGCAACTTTAAACAGAACCATACAGGAGAGAAATGCTTTAAACTTTGCTAACCAAAAACATCTCTCTAGTACTAGCATGAAATGTAACTACAGAAAGCCACAAGGATGATACGCAGCTAAAACAAATAGCACTATTATTGAAACATCAAAATTACTGATGCTCTAGGACTCTAATTGTGCACAATGAAGTCATCTTTGTGATAGCATGTACCACCTCCTAGCATAAGGTAAGATAAATTCTAGATAGAAAAGTCATAGAATACTAGTAAAGACGCTGCCTCAGGAAATCAGAACAATAGATTATGAATTCAGACAGTGAATAAGTGATGTTACTGCTGAGCAGCACTTCTGGATACATTTGGAATAATGTTGCCACGAAAGCAACAATATTCCTTGTCCCTACAAATTATGTGTTTATGACCACAGGTCACCTGTTTTGTTAGCTGTGGAAATATTTCTCAATTGACTTAGCTGTTCCGTAAAACAACAAACCATGGAGTCCCTACCATGTATTTTCTCAGCACAACTTTTGAAAAACAATACAAAGAGGAACTCCGGCTAATAAAAATTTGAAAAAAGCCCAAATCACCACAACCCTGGCACCACACTTCTTGAGGGCAATTAAAATATCTAAGTAAAGGAAAACAGAATTCCAGCATATCAATTCTATCTCCCACTATAAAAGCTTGCGGGTTGGACAGATACCAGGTTTTAAAATATTACTGCAAAAAAAAGTATCTCTAAACTGAAGCTATATGTATGTGAAAGGTTAGGACATTTCAGCTTGGGTACAGCCAGCATCCAAAGCAATCCTGGTCTCACTTCACTCTCTCATGCTTAGGCTGCTGAATGTCAACATTAAGACCAACTACTCCTTTTTAAGGGGGGGGGGGGGGGGGGAAGCCAAAACCAAGAATACAAAACCAACCAACAGATAAATACTACCATCAAGGACATCCAACAAGGAAAACCTGAGGGAATTTTGATATAGAGGTCCCAAACTCAGAATTAATCTCCTGACTGCTCTACAGCAACACCTGCTGATCAATAAGGATTTTACCCCTTGTGCTTAGAGTCTCTTCATAGGACACATGGTCAGCCTTCAAAGGAGGAAGATTATTTTATAAAGTTAGTACAATATATACACAGATTTTCCAGCTTGCAAAATATCATTCATATTCTGAGTAACCAGGATTCCCTTTCACTGAAAAGTTATTCAGTAGATTTAGCACCCCAAGGAAGAGCACAAGTAATTTCTGGTTGATTCCTGGGAAAAACCCTGTATGAAAAAGAAATGGATAAAATTAGAAATGTGAAAAAGGACATTTTCACTGAAAGGGAAGCCTTTGGAGAACTCTGGTGAAGATTCATGGCTCCTGAACTATTACAAACCATAATAAAATAAAAGCAAAAGATAATTGAAAAAAGTCTATTTTCTTCTAGTCTAGGTGGGTTAATAAATTTTAACAAAAAAAAAAAAAAACCTGCCCCAAATGCCTGAACCTCTTTTCAGCTTGTTAAACAAAGCAGGAGAAGCCACATATCCCAAAAAAACCTATAAAAATAGATTGCTATTGATTTATTCCTTCCTAAAACCTGTTCCTGGAGAGATGTGAAAATAAACCTAATATAGCAACCATGACTGTCAAGATAGGAAGTTTAGAATATATATTTTTGACTTGCACTTTGCATTTCCTATAATTCAATACTTAATCTATACAGTTCCATTAGCATATGATTAGTAATTCAATTTAGGGCCATCTTTGCACAAAAGCCTTTTTCTTAGGATGGTAACTTTGCCAAGTGCATCTTCCATCTACATGTTTGAATAATTTCTGCAGACAAGTAATAGAGACACTAGCTCTATTAGCATAATCAATACACAATTTACTGAGTTATCCAGACAGAATAGAAATAAAACGTGTGTGCCATTATTTCAGTACCTATAAATGACTAATTTCTGGAAGTATCTCTACATTTCTCTCCTCCTCATGGCCACATAAAAAACAAGAGGACATTCATACTGCCACCATCTACAGGTAGATATTAAGTATGATTAGATAGATTAACCACATAGCAGAAGGCGAATTTAAGAGCTAGTTACAGGACGTGTTGAGTATCCTCTAACTCTATTAAAGTCAATGGATTTTGAACATGTTTCGCAGTTTGCAATAACATGCTATGGAAATACATCTCCATAAGGGTTCAGTCAGGATAGAAAACTCAAATTGAACAAGTTACAGAGAAGTACTAGATGCAGCATGGCACGTCAATGTATCACCCACTAAGGCTACACCTTCCTCCTCCTTCTATCCCTAGGTACCACTGATGGTCTGAGACTCACCTTCTAAACTCTTTTAGCCAGCGCACATGAGAGCAGGATTTCACACTTGACTATGCTACATGTAAGCAGCAGTTCAGTGGGTGACTCCTGGAAGTCAACAACCATTTCAGGCTGCTTTCATAACGTCCTTTAAGAGAACAAATATTCATAAAAGTTCTCAGTAGTTCTGAGAGTATTGTTTTCTAAACAGCTTCACCTAGTATCAACATACATTTATCAGCTGCTAGCCAGCAACCTGACTACCATTTTGATTCCAAAATGTATATGCACCCAAAGACTTTCGTGTGAGCTGAAAATGAAATATATTTGGATATTAACATTTTAAATATCTACATTCCAGAATTCTACTGAAAATCAGTTCTGTGTGTAGCCATAATTGTACAAAAATCCAACTAATCATATGCAAGAATATTTATATTTCTGATTTGGTTTCCGCTGTACTGTGACATACCCGTTTTCCTATTTCTAACCCTGTCCCTTGACATTTTTTAACTTTTCTCTTGATATTGGAAATTATTATTTTCCTTAAAAGATTCCCGTTATATAAAGCATTTTTGTTCGTGCATTTAGTTTTTTTTCAGAATACAAAGCTCCTCATAGCATTCGTATTTTTTTACTCCTCTCTTTAGTCTAGCCCAACATTGTGCCTGGTTCTTCTCCCCCCCTAACATTCTTCTTGTAGAAAGACTGAATTAGGAGTTCCCAATTAGACTGCAGTGGTCGGAAAATACTATTCTTTTTCTAAAATGAAGTATTTTCCTAGGCGGCACATAAACATAAAAGCAATAAATTTACTTAAGTGGAAAGAAATTATGCTTAAGAAATCCTTTGGATATTCTTCCAACCCTTGATCTCACGATGACAGTATCCAAATGTGACAGCCTAACGACCTCCTGTTTTACAACAGTGTGTGCTGAAAAGGCAGAAGATGCTTTTTCCTGCAGCAGAGGAAGATTCTACAGAAACCCCAGAGCTAGGAGTGGGGGGATATCTTTTTCTGGGTAGCTGAGGTAGATTAATTAATCCTGCCCAGAATGCTAACTTTGCCTCCCTGATCATGCATCTTTTAACAAGGTTAAGCCACAGCTACATGAGCTACTATTGTGTAAAGTAACTAATTATGGCATGATATATTTTTAAAAGTAATTTTCTCCAAAGATTCTTAAAGCTTTTTACAAACCTCAAGTAAATTCCAGACTTTTCAAAGACTTTCTATTATGCAATGTAACATTACAATGGATCCTCAAATCAAATCGAAGTCCACAGTGAGAACAGGCAAAGCAAGAGGGAATCTCTCTTGAGGCCTATTCTTAGTACCACAGTCAGGACTTTCAACTGTTTTGCCTATCTTAAACAGAGTACTCCATCCTCCATTCCTGACAATGTGACAGTGGACATACAGTCCATTTTGAGGAGAAACAGAAGTTGGGGAGGCTAAGATAAATTCTAAGCCTAATTACCAAACCCAGTACTTCCCATGAATGCTTGCAGAGCGATGCCTCTCAGTGTGCTGAAGCTATCGATCACCTAAGCTTTCGTACTCTTTCAGAGGGACACGACTAAGAATTTCTGGTACTTCTACAGACTTGTATTTCAACTGTGGTTAGAAAACAGGAAATTCATTAAACACTGTCTATGAAAGCCTTAACTCAGCAAGAGGAAGCGATTTGAATCAAATTGATACGTGGAACACAGAACCTCAAAGTAACCAACACCGCACAGTTCTGAAGATAGGTGGTGTAAGGAAGGGCTATGAGGACATATAGTAAAGGTTACTGTAGGTGATCATTGTCTTTGAAAGTTAAGTCACTTATATGCCTAATATAAGGCACTTAAACCGAGGAGTCTGGGTTGTCTGACACCATTCCAACACCAAAACAATATACAGACTCATGTCTTAGCTCTATTACCTGAAGACATACATTTATCTGAGTCAAAAAAACAACCTCCTTTCAATTGAGATTATCCCTGACTTACCAGAGATCTCCAGCTGTTGTGCACCGGGGCTTTGTAAGGGTTTGGGGTTTCTTTACACCTCAAACTCTCTGCTCTGTTCTAGATTACTTTGTCATGTAAAACAGCACTCTGGTGTATATCCACAAAGGACACAGAACTTAGAATCCTAAAAACTAGTGAGGGGATACTGCATCTAAATTGTCAGAGGTTCTGCTCAGATGCCACCCAGGTCAGGCAGTACCCATGGCTTTATCACCCAGGCTCTTTCAGTGCTGTGCAGCTCAATGTTGAAATCAAACCAAAGCCCCACTGCAGCTGGCTGGTGAAAGCTTTGTACACAGTCTTATGGGCTGGTTCTTCAGAGTTTACATACTCTTCCCTGATTGCTATAAGATAATGGCATAAAATGCGTGGGTTGAAATAACTCTTCCTTTCCCCATTTTGCCCATTCCCACTGGTTTGATCACTCACCCAGGATGTGGGTGGCACCACCTCAACTTTCTTCTCTATCTGAAGTATTTGTACTCACGTCATGAGCTTCCTAACAAAGAGCACTTACCCTCAGACTTGAGGTTCACTCATTCAATGCTGATGAAGCTGCTGTACCTCATCTACAGTATTCACTGAACTAGAAAGAAGGAGAATTAGCATGATACCTTATCCTTGTGGTTAGGGCATCCACATGGGAAGTGGGACACAATGACTCCAGTTCTAGTTTCATTGAAGTAATTCATTAGAATTAATACTGTAGTACCTGGCAGACCAGGACCCTACTGGTCTCCTCTTTCTCCACTGGCACTTGAGCCACTAAAGCCATGAGTCTTGTGTATGAATGCTCTTTCTCACTCTCGTCCAACAAATACTTAATGACACATTTGAAAAGAGAAATGCTGTTGACAAAAATAAAAGGGAACTCACACTCATAGGACAATATGCTGCTGTGTAAGCACATGATGTACTATTCCTTGTGAGAACTCCTGCCTTTAACATCCTAGCAGAGCAAATAACTTTCCCTCTTCAGTAAAGGGGAAAGGAAGAGCAGCAGCACAGCCCCTCAGTTCCTTCTAACTCAGGAGGAAAGGAACAACCTGTTCCCTATCTCCAAAAAGCTGGATCAGATAAGTGAGTGCTATAAGATACCCTTCTGCACCTAATAAAGATAGCTCCTCCCCTGTTCTAGATGCAGGTAAAACATATTATCCTTTACAAGTTTTTCCTACTTTATCCTTAAGGTAAAGAACATACATAAACCCCTCATCTACCTATGAATTATATAAAGAATCAAGTGCCTGGTGCAAGATGACTATCCCAGTGGGCAATCAGGCACTTGTAAACTGAGCACTGCAGTACTGCAGCGTCCAAGTCCTTTTTTTTTTTGGACCTAGCCTTAGAACTTTCTGACTTTTCATCATTGATTCACATTTATATCTGGCGAGCAAGTCTTCTGCTTAATAGATTCACCAGAAATCATAAACCCAACCTTTTGCTATGCTCTAGCTCTTTATAAGTCATGAAATGCAATACCTTCCTAGTGATTGCATACACGGACCAATAGTGACCCATTTCCTCCTCCCATCTTCAGAGCGAAAATGTTTCATCAGGCATGGATCTTGACATCCTGTTGTCCTGGAACCAGTGAATCAGAAAGTTCCTTCCTTGCAATTGTATTCTTTAGAGGTGGAAAATAATTAACTTCCCCACCCCCTCCTCCTTCCTACTGCCACTATAGGAGTTAGAAATTAGCTTGACTTTGTCTGGAAAAGAAAAAAAAAAAAAAACAAACCAGCCATCATAATTCAGTGCCAGAGAAAGTTTTGTTGATCAAAGCATAGCCTAGTCTTTCCAAGGACACTGCTTCACTGCATCCCATCATCCAGTCCAGCAGCACAGCAGGTATTTTATTTTTGTTTTTAAAGTTCCTTTCAAGAAGCTAATGAGTCAATAACGGAAGTTGAACTGGACTGGTCACCAGATGAATTAAACAACAACAACAAACACCTAAAAAAATCAATTATCAAGGAATTCAGTATTTGAAATAAATTTTTCAAGCAAAACACAACCTAATTATAGTAAGGGCACTACAAGTTTCAGGGGACTGTATACAAAAGCCATCTATTGTGCAGTTAACCAAGACATTTAGATTTTTAAGCAGTCTAGCTTTTCCACACTCGTGTAACACCAAGCAGCTGTGTAAGAAACTAGGTTTTACCCTTCCTGTTAGGTAAGGACAAAATTCCTGTTCAGGTTCATCACCCTGTATGAGAGAATGAGCTCTCAAAAAATGGGGTATGTGAAGGAGGGAAAACACTAAGGCCCTGACTATCAACAACCTACCCATTTGTCCTTATGGCAAAAAAAGTCTTCTGCTTCAGCCAAGAGGCTGTTTCACTAATGCACACTACGTCCAAGTTTGTAAGAAAGCTAATTAGCTACTGACACTGTATTTTTAAAGAACCACAGTAAGCCACTATCACATTAAAAAAAGAAGAAAGTAGAGGGGCAGGGGAGGGGAAAGGGGAAGTGTCACTATACCAAAAGATACAGAAATTACTTTAATAAATCTTGCAGGACTAAAGATTCTAACCTTAGAAAGAAAAATTGCACCCAGTTGCACCTATATTTAAAAGTGAAAGTATCAGATGAATCACTTACTCAAAAAACTTGCTCCCATGACAAAAAAAAAAGAGTAGGGAAAAAAAAAACAAAACAACCCATACTGAAAACATGTCCCCCAAAATCTAAAATTTAATTAAGTATTAACTTGTGCAGAATTGGTAAGTAACAACCCTACCACCCTTCTGAGTAGACATTATATGGATTCATCTGTGCAAAGAAAAGTTGCAGTATCACATGCATAGCATCACTCTAGCTAAAGGAAAACCTAAAAGGCTCAAATACGCACACTCCAGAAGAACTTGAATAACCTAGACTAAATCCTGAAAAAGGAAGAAAAAAATCCTCTAGATCTTTTGCTCAATAATTTTATTGCATATAGTGAAAAATGTGTTTGAAACCAAAGGAATGTGAAGTGGGGGAAAAAAGCACAACCAGTGTTAACTAATATTGCAAAAACAGAAGACAATGGTCCTGGTTCAAAAATCCATTGGAAGAGAACAATTTTGTGCAGTCTTACTAATACACATTCTAAAGAATATAAAACAGATTCTTTTGGAAAATAGGAGGGCTGGATGAAAATGTTAATTATAACATGTTGTAATAATGATACCCCCAAGATCAGCCCTATCTTTTTTGCTACAGCATAGTCCCTAGGCATATGGCTAACTATTCCTTGATCGTTATCTTGGCTAAAGCTAAAGCTACTGAAGTTTAGGAGGCTCATATCTAAGAGAATTTCTTTCATCTCTAATAATTGCTAAACTAGCATAATTACTCATACTTGAGGTGAAATAGAACCCAAGTTGTCTAAAATTAAAGCTAAAACAAAAACAAATCTCACCACCTCTTTTAGTGTTTGCACATTCATCTTCTGTCAGAATCCTATGTCAAATGCTGCATTATGATTTAAAAGTATTCAAAAGCTCCTCTTACACTATCTGACTTTTGTAGAGAGAGCAACTGAAAAACTTCAGTGCTTTGTCGTTAACACACTCCAAAATGTATTTGAAAAGAAAAGTACATTTTCACAGCACCAAGTAAAACAGTCACAGTTCTTCATGGTTCTGTATGTTGTCCCTTCAGGGAAAGGATATATATGCATATGTATATATACAGTGCTGATTTAAGAGCAACAGCGCATCTTCCCCATCCCCAGCTGCAACTGATTTTATGTTCAGGTAGACTTACAGGAACCAATGAAAACCATAAAATGCAGCTGTGAAAAGATGCTAAGAGGTCTGTCTTAAGGTACCAGCACTTATACTATATGTTAATCAATCTAAAAAAACCCCTCAAAATATCTTCAGTGTTTTACCTGCCCATGGCAGGGTAGGGGTGGAACTAGATGATCTTAAGGTCCTTTCCAACCCAAATCATTCTATGATTCTGTGAAAAAATACTGAATCCATATGGTCTTTGTAAAGTGTTAACAGTTTTCCTAGATCTTTTCCTCATATACAATTACTCAAAAGCAAGATTTCCTTTTTTCCAAAATGCACAAGTTTCAAAATACTGACTCATGTTTCAGAACAAAGAAATGAGAGCTATTAAACCATTGTAAATTAGACAGAATGAATTACAGAGCAACATAAAGCCTTTCAAGACATCTTAGATCATGGTGGATAACGTTATCCTACACATTAGATAAGTGCCTCCATATTGACAGCTTCCCTTGTTATACAAGTTAACAGCAACTCAGGAAAACAAGATCAAACCGAATGTGCAGCACTTCTAAGCCTTTTCTTATTATCTTTGCGAGAAGATTTCACCTTTATGAAAGCTAGCTGCACAACCGGTAGCTGTTTAGACGTTCACTCCTAATAGTATCTGCTCCTAAGCAGCAGACTGCAATGGTCAATATAGCTCATGCTGGACCCCAAAATGAGTGGGTAACATTACTGTAATCCTACAGCTAATCAAGACCATCAATACCAGTATGCATTGCCAAAATCAATGAATATTACTAAAGGTTAGGGATGCTTTTGTTGTTACGGGGTTTTTTTGATATATAAAGGAGCTTGGGCATGCTTTGGCCAGTCAAAAAGAGAACACTATAAATAGCCTGCATTATAAAAAGATCCTAATCTTAATTCCTCTTGTAATTTGTTTTTTCATGTACTCTTTTATGTTCAATATCTTAATTTCTGCCCTTTTTTGGATGGCCAAATAGAAGCCAGCAATTCACTCATGCATCAAACAGATGTTTTTGCTTTTCAGGCCAAATGGAATCTTACGAATTTTTTGTTCCCTCCCTATAAAATGATGATGCCAAAATAACAGTTTCTGAAAGCGTCCAGTTCAGAAAAAGTTCTTTGGAGCGGTAACACTGAAACTTTAAGTCAAGTTCACAGAAATCATGCCAATACTAATTGCTGGTTTTGTTTATGCTGGATTGATTATAGTCTAATCAGCAGACAATCTAATGACTTTTGAGTCTAGTCCATGCAATTTAGAACCCAGGGAGGGTTGGGGCTGAGAATAAACATTCAAATAGTTGACAGTTCCACAGAAATGTAAAGGCTACTGTTTGAAGGGGATCCGAATGTCAAATTGTCTCTGAACTACTTCTGCTATTAAGTAGGATTTTTTGGGTTGATCCACTAATGTTCTACCTGCCTTGGTACTAACACCACAAAACCTGCACCTCTCTACAAGAAACATCCTTTTGCTTCATATTTATGATGAGAAAACAAGTCACATTAGAACATAGGTACCTTTACTCAGGCCGCCAACACTTTGCATGGAGTTGCACTTGTAAATTCAGGCAGGATGGAAAGAGTACCTACGTTTCCTCAAAAAGAGGGAGCAACTTTAAGAGACATTCCAGGATTGCCAAAATATTCCAAGATACAAGCCTTTTTTTAGCAGAACATAGATAAGTAAAATACAGCCAATAAATTTTTCCTTCTCATCTTTCTAGGAACTAACATTCAGTAATTTTATTTCTGCAGTCAAATGTGGAATGCAAAATTATAATGAATGAAAATTTACTTAAAAGTAGTAAAAAATATTCTTTGGGGGAGCTTGTTTGTTTTTTTAAAGAAATCACTTTCATAGATCAGCGCTTCTATTAAATGTGTGCAGCTGTTCTAGATTCCTTGTGATAGCTTATCTAAAACATACATCATCAGTTTCAGTAATTTTAGCATAATGGATATTACCTGGCTTTAGCTTAGAGAAACCTGGGCTTAACATTCAGTAGGACTACATTTTCATTCAGGTTTGCATAAGGAGTACCCGGTTTTCTTTGCAAGTGACTATATTTTTTTAACTTTGTTTCTAAACAAACTTACTCACCAAAAGCCGGTAGTAAGGGCAAAAGAAAAACCTCAAACCCTCCCAAACGTAAAACCCCATAAACCAGAAAGGGAAGGGAGAGGGAAGGTGGTCAGTAACCTAAGTGTGATATCTACAAAGCATGCCAAGTCACAAAAAAAGGTTTACCATTCAAATGGCCAAGTTAAACAAGATACAAGCGAGCTGCTTTCCCCTGCTCCCTTGCTTTCTCATCACAGGGGGTCTCCAGCCTAGTTTTGCTTAGGGAACAGCATTGCCCTTAGGTGTTAGGAGTTTAAGGAGTCATAACAGTCACCCTTCTTCAACACCCTTCAAATGCACAGTGGCTTTTTTGAGGCTTATACTCGGATATCACATCTCTGACTTAATTTTTTCCCACCTGCTTTTCTCCCTCTATCCTCCTTCCCCCACCAAATGCATTAGGTAACTTTGATCAGGTCAATGATACCTAATAGATTTTCCTTTTTTTCTTTCAGAAACTAACCAAGGAAATGGGATAAATTAATCAGTAGAATGAAACATAGGTCAGGACTGATGAGTTTGATGCAACTGATCCTTCCCCTGCCTAAAAGAACCCAGCAGTTGAACATTAATTCCTCCTTCCTAAAGTAAAATAAGATATTCAAATTACAGTTTTTCAGAAAGTTAAATAATTTGAAGGCTCCTTTTGAGCCTTCTTTTTGCTACAACCCTCTAGTATATTTGTAAGAGACGCTGCTTTTTTCACAGAGAAGAAGTACAATCTTGTTTTTTTTCTTTGGGAAGATGCTTTTATTATTCTTAAATTGTAAGGGGCTTATCTTATGTTAGCCATATGTTTTTTCCTTCCCAGGTCCAAATCTGAGATGCAATCCCCACCAAGAGCTGGGGGCCAGTCAGACCAAAGTTGGCAAGAAACCAAAACAGGGAGAAAGGGAAAAGGTAAAAAAAAAAAAAAAAAAAGAGAAAAAGATAGAAAAGGAATGTAAACAGAAACCAGGGTAATGCAAAAACCTATATTTTCAAAAAATAGAAGAAATTTAGTCATTAGCAAGTTCTTAACACCCACCATTTCAGATGAAGGTTCGATTCATGCATTCAATATAAAAACTCAATTGTCATTTTGTTTTAATGTATTTACCTGCCTTGTATCAGTATTCCCCTAAGATATAAGTTTCAAATTAAGTTATCAAAAGTGACAGACATATCAAAAATATCTCTTATATCTTCCTCCCAGAAAGGGTTGCTAAGTACATGACAAATTGGAAATGCAATGTGTAACTCCATATTTTATTTAGATGTAAAACAGCACTCATGAGTTTAAATAACTCATTTACATAGATTCAAAGAATAGTCAGAAAAGCTATCTAAAATACTGTTTATTTTTAAACTGCACAACTATAGTTTGCACTTACTAAATCGGTAATACTTAAGAAATAAGGAATTTAAATAAATGGTAACAGTTGAAATTCTCCTTGCAACGTTACTTACAGCTTTTGTTTGTTGACTGAAAATGAAGATGTAATAATTGATGGGCAGGCTCTTATCAATGAATTTAAATGCTATGCCTATGCAAGCATCTTTCAACTTCTCAGATGAATCCCATGATTAGCCCTCTCAGAAATCTTACCATCGGACTGTTTTCAGAATGCTGTTAATCCACTCAGAAACTGACATGATTCAAGAAAAAATAAAACAGGGAAAATGAAAAAGATATTTGAACAAAGGCCACCTTGAATGATAACCTGCTCCCCAAAGGTAATTACTGCAGCAATAATTACAGATTATGATTGATTTACTACCTGGGTTTAGTTGGAAAATAGTAAATAAGATACTGTAAAGAAATCTCTACCATCTCTATCCTGAACATTAAACTCCTGACTTCAGAAAACCACTTCATGTCAGCAAATCCAAGCTACTCCATCTGAATCGCACAATGTTGCTGTTTTCTCATTTTAGGGACTCTGAGGCTACTGATGGTACATAAGGAAGGCAAAGCCCACACCTCCACATAAAATGGAAGCTGTATCTTTTGTTTTAAGTTAAGTGTGATGTTTACAGGAAGAGATTTGAAACAAACCCCCTCTCTGTAACACATCTAACAGATAACAACGAGTAGCACATGCCCAGTGCTAACAGGAGAACAATTTCCTCTGTTTGCCAATTAATTCCTAACGTTTATTCCCTTGCATTTAGATACCTCGAGGTCTAAGACTACCCTTCACTTAAAGTTTCCCAGCACCTTTTTGCAAATAGGGCTAATTGGTCGCTCTCCTACTGGCTCTAAAACTCTCCAGCGCACGTAAATAAATCCTCCCTGGTAAGAGGATAGAAGTGCACGCCCAAGTAACAGAACTTTCATTGTGGTATCATTTTTAAAAGGTAAGGGAAGAGCGGCTCGTTTGTTCCTCACAAGATGCCAAACAAAAGCACTACTGAACCGCACAAACTTCGGTAAACTAGATACAGATGGCAGCAGCAGGTAAAGCAGGACACTGAAGGCACTCTTTATTCGCTTTTAAAATATGTGGGGAGTTTAAAAAAAAAAAAAAAAAAAGAGAGAAAAATAAAAGGAAAAGAAAAAAAAAAAAAAAAGAAAGAAAAGAAGAGAATTAAAGCCTGCTCTAAAGCTCACTGAAGTCAACAGGAAGACTTTGAAAAGGGAACTCCTGGAAAGAGTCTTTTCAAGCAAAGAGAGTGCAGCTTCTTGCCAGGTCCTCCTGTACAAGTCCATAAAAGCAGACCCCGCTCCTGCTTTCTAACTATGAGATCGTGCTGGTTTCTAGGCACTTAACTCCTGGTGTACGCCAGCCTAGCCGAGAAGAAAACAAGGCCTGCCGCCAGCCACCGAGCGGCTCGGGATCACATCCCCGACAGGGGCACGGGCAGCCCCGGGGGCCGCACAAGCTGCCCTCGGTCCCGCAGGCCTATCTGCCTCATCCCCCTTCTTCCCACCGCCCCCCAAAAGTAGACAACTTATAGATGTTCTGACCTGACGCAACCCAGGCTTTATTCAACTTCACTGCAATGAACAGACCGACCCGGGAGGAACGCGCCCATCCAGGGAGAGATGTTTATTTGAGGTGACAGCCACCCTTCAGCCTCCTTCCTGGAGAAGCCCCTGTCCACCGAGCCCAACGCCTCCCGGCTCCTGAGGGGAAAGGCGACCAACGGCTACCCGCTCCTCGGGGGGCGCGGGCGGGCGACACCGCACGCCGCGGCGGGCTGAGGGGCGGCGGCGGCGAGGGGCCCGGCGGGGGGCGGCCGCAGCAGGCCGCGCGGGGCGGGGGGAGGAGGGGGCGCCCGGACCGGGACGCTGCCGGCCCCGCCACAGCCGCACAAGCCGCCCTTTGTCCTCCTGTGGGTCCCGGGCTTCCCCCCTCCTCTCCCCTCAACCTCCCGCCTTCTCCGGGGGTCCGGGGTGACTCCCTACGACTTGGTGCTGCGGGGCGCGCTCGCTCCCTTGGGTATCACTCACTCACTCACTCGCACACACACACACACGCTCGCTCTCCCCTTATTAATGTATATCCGCGCCTGTTTTGTTTATTTATCCCCTTTTCTCTCTCCCTCACTCCCTCCCTCCCGCCGCCCCTCACACATGCCCCCTCGGCGGCGAGGGGCCGCTTCACGTGACAGCCGGCGCCACATTCCTCCACAGCCCCAACTCCGGCCCCGCGCGGGGAACTTCGGCCCGCCCCACCCCCACCCCTCCGAAACTTCCCTCACCCGCGGGCACCGGACCCCGCCGGCACCGGCTGAGGGGATGGGGACGGGGGGGGTAAAACCCGCAACTTAGCACGGGCTTCAACAGCGCGGCTGCTGGCGGGCGGCTGCGCCGCTGCCCGCGCCCGCGGAAAGAGAGGGAGAGGGAGGGAGGGAGGGAAGGAGGCGGGCCGCGGGGCTGCCGCAGCGGGCTGTCACCGCGGCTCCCGGAGGCAACTTTTGCAGCGCGGACAGTTTGGGTCGCACCGGCCGCTTCGGGTCTGGGGCTCGCCCCTACGCGCATATACCCA
>NC_137737.1:114154183-114361683 GCF_963264785.1 Psittacula echo
ATTATTTTGCCATTCCTTATTTTATAGACAGGATATTCAATGTATGGAGTTTCTTTCTTTATACTCTTGCCTTGAAAAATGCAATCCCTCTGTAATGACTTATGAGCATTCATCCAACTCAGGCTATGCAATCCAAACAGGGAGAAGATTTCTCTGACAATAAATCCATGAACAAAATCAAAACCAGACAGACAAAATGAAGCTTGTTCACCTCGGATCTTTAAATGCTGAAAAGTGTCTTTTACTCCATACAGCACATAGCTACCAAAAATGATTTAATCAGAAAGAATAAAAAGTGTTCACTTCAATGTTTCCTGTCTGTTGAAATTGTTGGTAGGAGGAATGGTTGTATTATATGAAAAATAATGTTTACTTAGAAAGTCTCATGTCAGGAAAAAGAAGAAAAATTTTGACAATATTCTCTTGGAACAAAATAATTTTTTTCAACTCATATGAAATATACTTGTTTTCCCTTGAGTCTGAACACTGCAGAACTTTATCTGATACACTAGATAGATAAATTTTTCCATAAACTTGCTAGTGTTTATATTTGCATGCAAAAAATACCCCCACACTGAAATCATTACACATTTATTCTTTATTTAAAAAAAAAAAATATTTAATTTTGTCAGCCTTACAAGCAAAGTCACTAAACTGCACTCACTCATGGGTACATTTCTTCAATCTGCATGTTCTCAATTAGACCCCTAAAGGACTTGTTGTATGTATTGGAAGATAGTAGGATTACTTGCATAAGGATTACTTATGGTGAATTTGTGCCCTTTGTTTTGTTAATATTAAGAATTAAGTATGTAAAAATGTATGAATTGTCTTTTTCAGTCATAGAATCATAGAATCACAGAATCATAGAATACTTTGGGTTGCAAGGGACCTTCAAAGGTCATCTAGTCCAACCCCCCTGCAATGAGCAGAGGCATCTTGAGCTAGATCAGGTTGCCCAGAACCACATCCAGCCTGGCCTGGAATGTCCTCAGAGATGGTGCATCCACCACCTCTCTGGGCAACCTGTTCAGTATTTCACCACCTTCATTGTAAAGAATTTCTTCCTTACATCTAGTCTGAATTTCCCCTCTTTCAGTTTAAAACCATTACCTCTTGACCTATTGCAACAGGGTTTGCAAAAATGTCTCTCCCCATCTTTCTTATAGTCCCCTTTTGAGAACTGAAAGGCCTCGATAAGGTCTCCCTGGAGCCTTCTGTTCTCCAGGCTGAATAACCCCTGCTTTCTCAGCCTTTTTTGATAAGAAGAGGTGTTCCATCCCTCTGATAATTTTCATGGCCCTTCTCTGGACCCTGTCCAACAGGTCCGTATATTTCTTGTACTGAGGACTCCAGAGCTTGATCCAATACTCCAAGTGAAGTCTCACTAGAGCAGAGTACAGGTGCAGAATCACCTCCCTTGACCTGCTGGTCAGTGCTCGTTTGGATACAGCCCAAGATACTGTTGGTCATGTTTATACAGAGTACATATAAAGTACTTTAAAGTATAAAACTTTCATCGAACTTACCTGTTTAGTATAAAACCAAAACATTTCTCATATGAACTGTTGCTGAACTGAAGTTTAAAGAAAGAAGTAGAAACTTTCTTTTTTTTCCCCCTCAGGATCTCTCTGTTCATTGTCAGATCCCACAGCATGAGCTCAGTTTTCAGCACCATCAATTTGCAATGGTCTATACCTGATGATAGCTACAAAATTAATCCAGGAAACTGACTGGACAAGGATGGATTTCTTCTACTTGCCTGTGGTTGACTATCCATCCACATATGCATTTGTATCCCAGGAATCAAGCTTTCCTACCACTCCTTATCTTATGACAATGCAAAAATTGATTGGATATTTTCTGTTCAACAACCCCCAAAATATATAATTAATGGCTGTTCCAGTTTCTAGATACCTCAGTAGAGAATTAAAAATTGAAGTTCTGAAGAAGCAAGCTAACAGTTCTCAATGCCAAAGAAATAGGAAATATTGCAACATCAGTTCTAGTTCTCCCAAAATCAATATCACCTTCTGACCCTTTGTCTGAAGTCACTGTAAAACAGGACTGCCCATCAATCAGAAGCTACTGCAGAATAATCAGGTAATACATGCCTGAGGAAATTTACAGTTGTTTGAACTTGGAGGAGCTGAGCAACAGTAGAGCATCATCCACATCCTTCCTTCCAGAGATTCAAAGCTTCAGTATTTTCATCCATAATGGAGATCTCTGAGGTTCACTGGTCTACATTCACACTCCAGAATGCATGTGTGCCATAAATGCACTGTCCCCATCAGTAATTCTCTGAAACTTTGAAGGCAAGACTTCTGGAACCATGTCTTATACTTGTATGTAAACTGCCTGGCTCAAGATGCTAACCTCAGCCTGGGTTTCTTGGCATTATTACACTAACATCCCTGATGTTAATGAGGTTCTGTGATATTTCTAGGGCCAGAGGATACCTCTCCTTTTACTCTTCTCCCATTTATTCTGAACATGAGCTTGCCCCCAGTGGCAGGTGTAATATATTGCCAAGTAAGCGTTAAACAAACAATAATGCAATAATGATGCTCTTTCTGACTCCAGCACATAAAATGGCTGATATAATAAGTCAGTTCTAGGCAGCTAATTGATTGGGGAAATCATTACTAGGCACAGTTTACAGCAGAACATACAGCACATTTTGAGGCTGCAGAGCACTGTTTGCAACCTCATACAACTGAACCCATCTTCATTTCTCTGCTATTATTCTTTAAGTTAATGCCTTATAGATAGACAGAAGAGTAATTAATCTGTATCCCAGTTTCCCTCTCCTGGAGATGCTCAGGAGTTAAAAACATAGTTTGTGCCTGCTACTATGAAATAAAATGTCATTTGATGTTGCTTCCTTTAAACTGGTAGCCCTAGGACTTTGCTAGCTGTCCTTAAAATCCTTCCATGCTGACATATCTAAATAGAGGCAGCTTAATACTCCAAATCAATATACAAGGGGAAAAAAAGTCAGCTGGTGTTTGACAACAAGATAATATTAGTTGTATGACTTCTTTCAGCCTGCACAATTATTATGAAGGTCAGGGATTATTTAACACACTTAAGAGTTGTTAATCTTTGTAGCAGTAGCTTGCAGACAACCTAAATTAAAACATACTGCTGCTGTGCTGTTGCTTTAGATAATCTCTCAGTTAGGTGCTGTGAATTTCCAGACAAGTTCATTAAACACAAACAGACAGAGCTGTAGAATTTACACGTGCAAAATATTGCCAAACAAATGTCAGAGTTTGCTATGCTGCACCAAGCCAATACTGCATTCTCCTTCTATTTGCATATCATTTCATGTTATCTGGAATTATGCTAATTGAGGTTTGCAAAGTATGTGGCCACATGCTATTTGAGTTTAAAATAACATTATGACGTTTCATGTTGAAATGTGGAATAATTTATAAAGAGGCAGTCACTTTCATGTATTTTCAATCGAATGCAAAAATTACTTATGATGAAGCAGCCGTGCAGGACTGTTAATGCATGCACATCAGTGACTGACCCAGAACCTAATTAAGTTCTAAACAGCATTAGTCACCAATTTGTTTGCAAATTATTACCTATTCTTTTCGTGATCAGCTCACAGTCATGAAGTAAAATTAGCTGAAAAGTCAGGTGAGGTTGCATGCCAATAAGATGTTAATAATTCTGAGAAATGTTTATACTGCTTTTAATTAGAACATAGGAAGTCTGGCTTGTTGTAAAATGTGCTTAATGCAGTGTTAACTGAGCAGTAAGATAAAATTGAAGTATATGGAAAAGGTGATTAGATTTCCAGGTGGAATGCTGGTGGTATTTGCAAACAGTATTTAATGCATGGTTAAAAAGATATGATAAGGAGAAGAAGGAAGATGACTAAGAGAACAGTTATTTTTGACATAATTATGAAGTTCACAAATTCCACTGGTGGTGACAGTGAGGTAGGAAGATTACTTGAAAATTATTGAAATGACTGAATGCTAGCAACTGCCATGAAGTGAATATTTACTCCAACATTATTTTTCTGAGTTTTGGCTGGAAAGTTTTTTGGTTTCATTTTCCATTAATAATCAATCATTCATCTAAATACACCTTTTTATATACACAGGAAAAGTAGCAGAGAAAGATTGATTAGCCCGATGCTACCAACTTGAAAAGCACATGAACAGATATAACACTGAAAGAACAACAGGAAATTTTGCTAAGGACAAGAATTGATCCAAGACATGAGCAAATGTTTTCAAAATGCATGTAATAAATATAGAGCCAGGACTTGTCAAAACTGGAGTATGGCAGAAGAGGACAGGTTGGGAAAAATAACAGTTTGGATTCACTGTCCACAAGCATTAAAGATGAACTTACACGTTTTTGGAGTAAACCAGTTATGTCAAACCTCATATTTATAGATCACATTCACATTTTCCACTAATCTGAAACAAAAATAATTTCTTTGTACACATGCACACACCTACATCTACATCTACATATGCACATGTGTATGCGTATGCATATGCATATATACACGTATTTGTCTTTTTGAAAAACAAATTGAATATTTGGATTTCTGCAGAGATTTGAGGGAATTGTTATCAAACTTGAATTCTGGAACGTTGATCTAGACCCACACAAAATTTCTTCAGCCATGCTTTAAGCTCAGACAGAATTGTTTAAAGTGTAACAAATTACTTAAGTTTAACAGGCAGCTTAAAAGCCCACAGATGTAGATCATTAAGAGCTTCTTTCCTGAGAAGGGTGATGTAAATAACTGATTTTTCATGTTGGAAGGCAAAGTGAAAATCTGAAAAGAAACTGGTTTGAACAAACCAAAATGAAGATATTCCAGGGTTTTAATTAATTTATTTTTATTCTCCTCCAACCCAGCCACTCAAATTATTGGAATTATGAAATTATTATTTTATGATAAGCCACTGTTATTATATGAAAAACTGCTGGATAAATTATGCAAGATGTTCCTCTGAGTAATTTGTGAGTAATTATTCCATATGATATCAATTTCTTTACCCTCAGATATACAAACTCCTTCCTTATGATTCCACCACTACTACCTTTTTATCCGTGACACTCATTTTGAATGAATGTTATGTTAGTTACACAAAGCAGCTAAAATTTTAAAAATACCTGATTTTGAAATTGGGATTTGGATATGCCTTTGAATACATTTGTAAGAAGGAGGAAACAGCATCAGTGGTAATAAAGAAGTATAGCATGCAAGGCAATACATCCATAAAATCTCAATCAGATCAATTGTTGGGTACCATATTATTTGGTTAACCTTTAATGAATCCATTTACTTAATGATTGGAGTGCTTTTTGATTGCAGGCAAAAATTGTGAGCTCTATTGTGGAAAAATCGATTGGATTCAGATTGAGGAGTCTGCCTCTGCACAAGCAGAACAAGGTCCTCTGGGAGAAATAATACATTTGTTTCTATTTATTTTCAAATATTGCATTCTGTTTGAGGTCTGGGAAGAAATTTAAATCAGAACTGTGTTCTAAATCCATGGCAGACTTGGCTGAGGAAAAGCCAGTGGTGAAATACTGAGCTCAGTGCTAATAGAAACTCTGAAACATTGTAGTGTGAAGTCATCAAGGCACTGACAGTCACAGCATTTTCAGTGCACTTTTCTGTAATTTTTGTAACAACACTCTAACACTTTGCTGACCTCTTTATAAGTCTAGGAAACAGCTTGAGAAAGGTAGACTTTAAGAACTAGATTTGGTATGTAATTTTTTATCTTTTTTTCTGTTTTGATGAAAGAATATGTATTTATCAGAACAAAGAATTATATCATGCACAGCATCCTTGTCTCTAAACTAGAGAGAAATAAATTTGATGGATGGACCACCCGATGGATAAAAAAATGGCTGGATGGCCACACGCAAAAAGTTGTGGTCAATTGCTCAATGTCCAAGTGGAGACCAGTAACGAGTGGCATCCCTCAGGGGTGGGTGTTGGGACTGATCAGGTTCAGCATCTTTCTTGACGACACGAACAGCGGGATTGAGCGCACCCTCAGCAAGTTTGCCAAAGACACCAAGCTGTGTGGCTCAGTTGATCCACTGGAGGGAAAAGATGCCATCCAGAGAGACCTTGACACGCTTGTGAGGTGGGCTGATGCCAACCTCAAGTAGTTCTACAATGCAAAGTGCAAGGACCTACACCAGGGTTGAAGCAATCCCAGGCACAGCTACAGGTTGGGCAAAGAAGAGATTCATAGCAGCCCTGCAGAGAAGGACTTGGGAGTTTTGATCAATGAGAAAATGAACATGAGCCGGCTTCAGTGTGCGCTCGCAGCCCAGAAAGCCAACCATATCCTGGGCTGCATTAAAAGGAGCATGACCAGCAGGTCGAAGGAGGTGATCCTGCCCCTCTGCTCTCATGACATCTCACTTGGAGTATTGTGTGCAGTTCTGGTGTCCTCAACATAGAAAGGACATGGAACTGTTGGAACAAGTCCAGAGGAGGGCCAAGAGGATGATAAGGAGGCTGGAGCAACAGGCTGAGAAAGCTGGGGCTGTTCAGCCTGGAGAAGAGAAGGTTGCGTGGAGACCACATAGCAGCTTTGCAATATCTGAAGGAGGCCTACAAAGATGCTGGGAAGGGACTCTTCATCAGGGACTGTAGCGATAGGACAAAAAGGAATGGGTTTAAACTTAAACAAGGGGATTTCAGGTTAGATATAAGGAAAAAGTTCTTTACTGTGAGGGTACTGAGGCACTGGAACAGGTTGCCCAAAGAAGAGGTAAATGCTCCATCCGTGGAAGTGTTCAAGCCCAGGTTGGACAGAGCCTTGGGCCACACGGTCTAATGTGAGGAGTCCCTGACCATGGCAGGGGGGTTTGGAACTAGATGATATTAAGGTCTTTTCCAATCCTAACCATTCTATGATTCTATGACTCTATATGTAATATGTTTTAATAAATCCCTGTCAAAAGAGGGTTTTAAAAGATGGAGGTCTTCATCTGTAAGGAAGTGTCTTTTGGCTCCTACCTGGAAACGAAGGCTTCAATTGTACATCATACTGAGAACAGATTGTTTTGTTTGTAGCTTAGGGGCTTCTAAATTTCTACTCCACCCAGATTTCTCTTTTAGTTTCTAGGCTTTGGAAGAAAGTCTCAGATTTTTATTCTTGATACATAGCAGATATTGCCTTGAGTTCTGGGAGCATCAAGGTATTTAGGAATGAATGAGGATACTTCCAGTGAATCTGGGCTTATAATTATTTCATTAAATCTGTTCAAAAATTTGTTTTAAAAACTTTTAATTGCCCTCACATCAAAGTTTTGCTGCAAGTTCCTTTTCTGGGCAAGTTAAAGTACTTTATTTCTTTTCCAGCTTGGAATTTAAAATTCCTGTCACAATTTGGAAACTTAGGGACAACTATTACATTTACTACCTCAAATTCCAGATTGTGCGTTTACCAAGTTAATGGACTGTTTCTGTCTCTTTCTTCTTTTTTTAATAACATAATTTTTCTTAAAAACTAGAATGTGTTTTGTGGATACCTCCAGAAAACCATTTTGGGAGATTTTTATTAAACAAAGTCAAGAAATCTAATTTTTTGAACTCTGAAAGAGGACATGAAAATTTGGGTTGTCTAGTAACTAAAAATGAGATGTATTTTTACAAATAGTTTCTTTCCTTGGAGGCTGAAGATGTTTTTCCTGGTAGCTCTAGAACATTGTGGCTGTAGGAAATCAACAGGACTGATCTGACATGGTTTCACTGACTTAGTACATGAAGACCTCAAATTATACTGCTGAGCATTTCCTTTTTTTGAAACATAGTTCTTCAAGGGTCTTCATCATACTCTTCTCTTTCTTTACAAGCAAATGAAACCAAGATTGCACTCAGGAGGAAGATGAAGGTAGTGTATTTTGGCCCTGTGTAGATAATCCTTCTTACCTTATGTCTCTAATTCTTCCAAATCAATGTTTGAGGCCTTTTTCTCCAGGGTTTGGCAGAAGTTACAGCAAAGCAGCTGGCTCAGAATCATTCTGGATAAAACAAATGGTATGATCCTGGCTAGAGGAGATCTGGCATATCTGCCTCTGTCTGATATTTGATACTTGTGTGGATATCCATAGCTTCAGTTCTTGTTATTGTTGGATGATCAGCTTTCAGCAGAAGCCAGGATTAACTTCCCTTATTTGCTTGTGGTGAGGAGATTATAATCTTATTTCTGAAAGCCACACTGTCACTCTAAGGCTTTGCCAGCTGCAGGGTGTCCTACCGCAAACTGTTCTCCATGTTCATTTGGAAACAGCACGTCATGCAAATGATAAACCTTTCATCGGTGTTGGAGACAGGTAATGAGGATGTTCTACTGATGAAATACAGCAGTTGTTCAGAGTTTGCAAGTTCTGGTTGTAATATGTACAATGTAAATATATTGAGACCTCTTTCCTTGAGAAATAAACAATTTGTTGCTTAATACAGTCATTCTCAGCCTCTACTAATGCAAAATGACTTGCAACACTTTTTTTTTTTAAACTGAAAATTAAATATTTATTGAAAACCTTTAGTCTCAACTTTTTGTACTTATATTACTTTCTTTCCTTTTTTTTTCTTGCTTACTTGCAAAACATGCAGAAGTGGAAGGCTCCTTTTCCTTGTAATTTCAGAATTTTCTAATGTCTTAGGGACTATGAAGGATACAACTTGAGTAACATCAACCAGGTAGTAGTCACTCCCTTATAGCATCAATGAAAATTGTACAAACCTTTGCTAAAATAGCATGGATATCTAAATGGGAGGGTTTTTTCATACAAAAGACAGAACTGAAATAGATTCTTTTTTTTTTCCCTTGCTGAATGATTAGTTTTGAAATTCATCTTCCTTTCCTCCTCTGAAGCAGTGTGGATGTGTTTGCCTTTAGGGCATGCTTCAAGGATCACCATTTAAAGCCGAGTACTGGAAAAGAAGAATTTTCTTGAAGAGTAAATTTTGTGGTAGGATTATAATTTCTCCCATGTCCCTTCAGAAAAACAGGATTTCATTCCTTCTTGCTTTATGCAATAGAGGTTGATAAGTTTGAGTTATGCTTAACTGGCATAGTCATCCACGATTAAACTTTTTTTTAATCAGCCTGTTACAAATATATAGGTACAACTATAACAAAATAATGCATTTCTTTCCTTCTCTATATTTCACTTTGTCCTGGGTTCAGCAGCAGCAGTCAGTTTTTCTCCTTCTTTGTAGCTGGTGTAGCGCTGTGGTTTTGACTTTTGGACTGGGAATAATACTGATAAAGCCGATGTTTTCAGTTGCTGGTCAGAATGTTTACCCTGACCAAGGACTTTGTGAGTCTCATGCTCTGCCAGGGAGGAGGAGAAGCCGGGAGGAAGCAGGGACAGGACACCTGACCCAAACTAGCCAAAGAGGTATTCCATACCACAGCACGTCATGCCCGGGGAGGTAACTGGGAGTTCCTCGGAAGGGCACGCTCTCTTCTCTGTTGGGCTCATTTCCGGCGGGTGGTATCGTATTCTCTTCCCTTGTTATTTCCTTTATCATTATTATTATTGGTGGTAGCAGTAGTGATTTGTGTTATACCTTAGTTACTGGACTGTTTTTATCTCAACCCGAGGGAGTTACATTCTTTTGATTCTCCTCCCCATCCCTCTGGGGCGGGGGGGGGGAGTAGAAACTGCATGGCTGACTTGCCAACTGGCTTAAACCACGACACACTTAAATAACAGGACAATGTCACTGCAGAATTAGCAGTAAAATAAATGACACAGAGAGCCCACATTCTTTCGTTATGATATGTCATCAGGAATGCTTCTAGAAATGCTTCTTAGTTGTTCCTCAACAGAACAGATTAGCATAATTTTAAATGCAGATGGCATCTGCTGCTTTTAAAGTACATGGCCAAAGCATGTTTCTTCAACTTGCACATAAATAGATGGTGATTTTTCATCACGTCTCTATATGTAACATAACTGAGATAAAATAAGTGTAAGTGTAGTGAGAAGATATTTTTGACTCCCCTCTTAAGATGTCTGGTAGAGGAGAGAATGAAGTTAGGTTTAGTGCAGTTTTGAGGACCATTTTTTTAAACTTGATGTTTGCTGTCTGACTGTACGAATCAGTTTGTCCTGGGTTCAGCAGTAGCAGTCATCTTTCTCTTCCTTAGTAGCTGGTGCAGTGCTGTGTTTTTGACTTTCAGCCTGGGAACAACACTGATAACACTGATGTTTTTAGTTGTTGCTAAGTAATGTTTACTCTGACCAAGGACCTTCTGAGTCTCATGCTCTGCCAGGGAGGAGGGGAAGCCGGGAGGAAGCAAAGACAGGACACCTGACCTAAACTAGCCAAAGAGGTATTCCATACCACAGCACATCATGCCCAGTATAGAAACTGGGGGCAGTTACCTGGAAGGGCTAGATCACTGTTTGGGTCTGGCTGGGTATCGGTCAGTGGGTGGTGAGTGATTGTATTCTCTTCCCTTGTTATTTCCCTTATCATTATTATTATTGGTGGTAGCAGTAGTGGCTTGTTATACCTTAGTTACTGGACTGTTCTTATCTCAACCCGTGGGAATTACATTCCCTCCCATCCCTCAGGGAGCAGAGGGAGGAAGGCAGGGGAGTGAGCGAACAGCTGCACGGTTCTAGTTTCCCAGCTGGGCTTAAACCACAACACAGTTTCAAGGTCTGTGTTCCCTATTCTCCTAGTCTAATTCACGCTGATATATAGAGGTGAAATATTGCATGGTGAGGATAACAGCCAAGTTGCTACTGTATAACATGCTTATTGTGGGACTCATTTGAGATTGTTTCTTCATCATCCTAAGGATCCTTGACCACTGTACAATTTCTTCTTTGTGCAGCTCCCTACTAATTGCCATAGTTGTTGATGGCATTTGATATATAAGAAAAATAATAATGTAGAAAGCCTCATTATCCCACTTGAAAAAAAATGAAAAAACTGTGTCAGCATTTCCTAAGAACTTCAGACGTCACACCCCCACAAGTTATGTGCATATTTGTTCCTTCTGGAAAACATTCAAATGGTGAGAAGACTGTCTCCTCTTCAAAATGAACTCTTCATGATGAATCATTTCTTAGATAAATGTAGGATAATTTTGTCTTGGTTTATGGAATTCCTGAAAAGACCCTGTGTCCTCCTCCACCATGGTCATGATCTGAATTTCTTAAGTAGATTTATTTTGCAATATTCTTTTATTCCAGTGGTTTATAGTGCACATATTGGGTGAGAATTCTATTGTGTGATGGTAATTGTTCACCTAAGCTGTGTGATTTTGCTTCCATTTTTTTGTTCACTGTGGTGAAGGTAAACAAAGCTGGAATGGTTTCTTTCATGTGTAAATGTGAAATAGTTTGCCTGAACATCAGTATGGAAGATTGAATTTTGACTTCTTGGACTAGTAGAAGAAAACAAACAGCAAGGCATAAACGAGGCAAAAGCTAATTTGCCTAAAAGTTCATATAAATGTAAATGACAGAATTCGTCTTTTATTCAAAAAGATCTATGGAGTTAAAAAAAAAGAAAGAAAAAAAGTGTTGCTGTAGTTGAAAGAAGAATTAAAAATAAAACCAGTGCATCCTTAATCACCAAATTCACATTTATTTCTGTATTTACTTCTATTCCACTTCTATTGCACTTTTTTATTTAAAATACAGACCAGAACCTCAATTTTTTTCTGAACAAATTAATATCTGTATGTCTAGAAGACTTCACCGAGCTATTCCAGGTTCAAAAGGCTGCCTCACTTAGAAGAAACTTCTGGACTGGACCTTCTATTGCAGCTATAGCCTGAGGTCCCATACTTCATTGTCAGAAGAGGTCATGTGAACATGTAGAGATACTAGTAGAAACATATCCTTTTTCTTCATCAGAACAAATACATGGGATTTTTCAGCCTTCTTCAGGATGAACAGCCCCAACTTTCTCAGCCTGTCCTCACACTGGAGGTGCTCCAGTCTCCTGATCATCCTCATGGCCATCTCCTGGACTTCCTCCAACAGCTCCATGTCTGTCTTATGTTGAGGACACCAGAACTGCACACAGTTCACAAGAGCAGAGCAGAAGGACAGGATCACCTCCTTCGACTTGCTGGTCATGCTCCTCTTGATGCAGCCCAGGATATGGTTGGCTTTCTGGGCTGGGAGCATGCAATGCCAGTTCATGTTCATTTTCTCATTGATCAAACCCCCCACGTCTTTCTCCGCAGGGCTGCTCTGAATCTCTTCTTTGCCCAACCTGGAGCTCTGCCTTGGATTGCTTCAATCCAGGTGTAGGTCCTTGCACTTTGTATTGTTGAACTTCATCAGGTTGGCATTGGTCCACCTCACAAGTGTATTGAGGTCCCTCTGGATGGCATCCCTTCCCTCCAGCGTATCAACTGAGCCACACAGCTTGGTGTCATCGGCAAATTTGCTGAGGGCACACTCAATCCCACTGTCCACTTCGTCAAGAAAGATGTTGAACCTGATCAATTCCAATACTAACCCCTGAGGGATGCCACTCGTTACTGGTCTCCACTTGGACATTGAGCAATTGACCACAGCTCTTTGCGTGCGGCCATCCAGCCATTTCTTTATCCACTGAGTGGTCCACCCATCAAATTGATGTCTCTCCAATTTAGAGACAAGGATGTGTGGGATGGTGTCAAACGCTTTACACAAGTCCAGGTAGATGATGTCAGCTGCTTTGCCCCTGTCCATCATTCCGTACCCCCATCATAGGCAGCCACCAAATTGGTCAGGCAGAATTTCCCCTTAGTGAAGCCATGCTGGCTGTCACCAACCACCTCCTTCTTTTTCATGTGCCTTAGCATGCCTTCCAGGAGAATCTACTCCATGGTCCTGCCAGGCACAGAGATGAGACTGACTGGTCTATAGTTTCCCGTGTCTTCCATTTTCCCCATCTTGAAAATGGGGGTTATATTTCTCTTTTTCCAGTCATTGGGAACTTCACCTGACTGCCATGATTTTTCAAATATGGACAGTGACTTAGCAACTTCATTTGCAAGCTCCTTCAGGACCCGCAGGTGGATTTCATCAGGTCCCATGTACTTGTGCACATTCAGGTTCCTAACATGGTCTCAAACCTGACCCTCTTCTACAGTGGGCCTAAGGTCTTCATTCTCACAGTCCCTGCATTTGCCGCCCAAAACTTGAGTGGCGTGGCTAGAGCATTTGCTGGTGAAGACTGAGGCAAAGAAGTCATTGAGAACCTCAGCCTTCTCCAAATCAAGGGTAGTCAATATTCTTATTTCCTTTCAGAGAGGGCCCACATTATCCCTAGTCTGTCTTTTGTTTGCAACATACCTATAGAACCGTTTCCTGTTACCCTTGACATCCCTGGCCAGACTCAATTCTAACTTTGCCTTTGCTTTCGTGACCTGGTCCCTAGCTTCCCAGACAATGTCCTTGTGTTCTTTCCAAACAACCTGTCCTTGTTTCCACCTTCTATAGGCTTCCTTTTTCCTTCTGAGATTTCTCAGCAGCTCCTTATCCATCCATGGAGGCTTCCTGGCCTTCTTCGCCCATTCCCTTCTAGCTGGGATGCAGCACTCCTGAGCTTGGAGCAGGTGATCCTTAAATATCAACCAATAGCCTTGAGCCCCCCTGCCCTCTAGGGCTATATCCCATGGAACCTTACTAAGCAGGTTCCTGAAGAGGCCAAAGTCTGCTCTCTTGAAGTCCAGGGCAGTGAGCTTGCTGCACGCTCTTCTCGCTGTCCTGAGGATCTTGAACTCCACATCTCAGGATCACTGCAGCCAAAGCTGCCTTGGAGCATCACATTCCCCACTAACCCTTCTGTCTTGGTGAGTACGAGGTAAAGCATGGCACCTCTCTTCGTCAGCTCCTCTGTTACTTGCAGAAGGAAGTTGTCTTCCACACAATCAAAGAACATCCTGGATTGCTTGTGCTGAGCCGTACTGTCTCTCCAACAGATATCGTGGTGGTTGAAGTCTCCCATGAGGACAAGGGCCTGCGAGGATAAGGTAAATGTATGCAAAAATATGCAAAAATTTGGAACCCCACAATGTCATTCATCCATAATTACTTTTTGGCACATAATAGCTGGCTTGGAAGAAGACATATAAGCAAATACAAGTTCATTCAAGCATAGAAAGACAGTTTTTCCAAGTGAAAACCAGCATCATCTCTGTACTGATCCTTATGCCATTTCCAGCTTTATTATACTTTCAAGGACATTTTGTCCTCACTTGTACAGCGATGTGCTTTGCACTCAACACAGTTATTGATGCACATATATTTATGAGAAGCTTGCATTAAAAGTAGACATCCCTTACCTGTAACCAATATTTCATTCCTTTTATTGAGTACCCTGGTTCAACTTTATTTATAATATTTAGGCCTAATATTATAATTTTTGAAAGACAGCAGAACAAGAAGAAAAGGTAGAAGATGAGGGAGAGAAATGAAAAAGAAAGCGTGCAAGAGAAGAGCTTGCTTTGCTCTCATTACTGCTATCCTGTCAAAAAATATGCAGAGTCCCCTGTCAGTGCATAGACCCTTTCTTCTTTGTTCTTTTTAATGACATTTTTGGAGAAGTTACATCTAAGTTCTTTATGCACACCCTTCACTGACTATGAATGAGAAGGTATATGAGGATCTATTCATTTACATCATAATTCTGATGTCAGCCTTTCCTGTTACCAGAGAAACACAGTCCATGACCACGCGTTGTATTAAAAAGGAAATATATGATACTACCAATGATGACAGCTCACATGATTTAATCCTTGATTTTTTGCCATAAAATCTGACCTTTACTTGATCTTACTGTTTTACTGGCAGATTTGATTTTTAAGACTGCTGATAGCTTGGCTTCATTTACTTCCTCAGTCTGCTGTAATACAAATTTACAAGGATTGGAGTTTTCCAAATGCATCAGTTCTCTGTGTTTTTTGTCTGCTAAACAGAATATTGTATTTTTGAGTAACCAGAAAAACAGTGTACCTAATGCCTCTAATGCTTATCATAAATTATCTTGTCTTTCATATCTGAAATATAATCTTCCTAGAATAGTTTCTTTATGTGCCAATGTTCTTTTGTCTGCCTGGTTAGCAGTTTCTACATGTCAGACAAAGCACTCACTGATCAAGTCTATTCTTAGCTTTCAGGGATGGTTATAGGTCATAGCCATTTGATATCCTTTTCTGCTGTTTTTTATGTAAGTTCTCCTCATGCTGAGAAATCTGTTAAGTGAGTTGTATGTGTTGTTATACCTGCATTCCAACTTTTAGAGTTCAGGGAGCCTGGAATTTGTCAGTAAAGATCTGAACCCATATATCACCCAGTGTTTGAAGGTTAGCAACATAAATCTTTCAATAAAAGAAAAAAGGTCTACAAACATGTTCACATTCCCTTAGCTTTCAGTGATAAGGAAACCATTTTCAAAACAGCAATTAGGTCAAACTATAAAAATGCACATTTCTTCATAAAATATCTCTCCGTAAAATAGAGCCAGCATAGCTTTGCATTTATACTCAGCATGTAGTGATTAATGCCTAAACCCTTTGATTTGTCTCTAAATTTGTTCTCTCCTTTTTTGTTTGTTTTTTTATTTTTTATTTTTTTTTCACTCCAAACATATCCTGTATGTGTTAGTCTCTTTCTCTCTCTCTGGTTTATTTTTGTGTTTTTTTTTTTTTTTGTTATTGTTGGTTTTTTGTTTTGTTGTTTTTGGTTTTGTTTTTGGTTTTTTTGTTTCTTTTTTTTTTTTACATTTATCTCCCACTTTACTTAGGGCACTTTTCATTATCTGATGAAAAGTGCAGTGCTTTTGAGGGTACCATTTTTGGCTAAACAAAAATATCTTCTATAGAAAATTCTGTTGCTCTAGTTCAGGTATCAGAATACCAATAGTGATAAAACAGAATGTTCTTATTACTTTTAGCTCCCAAGTGATTTGCAAACATGAACTTTTCAGAGATGGGAAAAGTGATGGAGGGATGCCAAGTTAAGTGTCCAAGGCTAAGGAGAGGGGTTATTGTTGAGCATGATGGAGCCTGCACCAGTTTTCTGTTCCTGTGTTCAGATGACCCTTTTCTCTATAGTAGCATCTTAGCTGAGATGGGGACAGATGTCATAGCCTTCATGCATTGCCTCCCACGAGTCTAATTCTGCTTTGGCTGCTGTGAAGACAATACTTCAGTTTGGTCTAGGAAGCTGAATTTTCTAAGATGATTTGTGAAAAATACAAAAGGTACCCCTCAGTCTTAGACACAAGCAAAAATTGCTCATATTTCTGGAAACTGAAGAAGTTCAAAAGAAACACACTTTGTAAGAAGCTGTCTCTTTTTAAGAATACAATCCCTGTATCTGTCAGCAGGAGCAAATTGTAGTATGGCAATTTTATCCCTGACCACAGACTTGTCATTGACATTCGAAGAATTGGGTCAAGACATTTCACTCAGATTTTCATCACATGTAAAATAGTTGGATAATGATCATGAATCAAGTTTTAAAAGTACTATGTTATAATAACTATTATTTTACTGTGTATTTTAGCAAAAAAAAAAAATTAAGTTTCTGTGTGGACTTCTCCAGGTGTGCTGACACTATCCTTGTATCAAAGCTCTTCCTTAACCATCATCTAAATTATGGTTAGTAATGGAATTTTGGAGGGCGGGGGATAAACCTGTCTCACTTCCACAGACTGAGATTAGCCCTCTCTTCTTGAACAGACAGAAAATGAGAAGACTTTTTAATTTTTTGTTTTCTTTTTCAAAAATGGAAGAAAAGAGAAAATGATAAAGCTGATTTATCTGAATGCTGTAGTTTCAGTTTTGGCCACAGGAATGAGAAAGCTGAGCTACACCATAAGAGAAAAAATAACAGGAGATAAAAATATAACTAGTCAAAAAAAAAAAAAGGTAGCTGAGGGATAGATATAAATGCAGAATACATGATTATGACAAGTGCCAGCATCATCCTGACTGCAAATAAATGAGCTAATTTGCATGGGATTTTTATTTATGAATTCAAGGCTGAGACTGAACTATATTAGGAATGCAGCCAGGAATGCTCGTGTTCCCTACACTTCCTGTGGGATATGGAACACACCAATATTTAATTGTGTCTGTATGGAAAAACAAGTGGCAGACAATGCAGATTTTTGTGGAGATTTCTGAAGGCATAATATCTCAAAAAGGCCTCAGCAGGAGTTCACAATCCAGTGACGCTCAGTAAGGGATTCAGTTAACTCAAGGTAAGCATTCAGCCATCATAGCTACAGAGGCTTGTCAGATACAGCACCAGACTACAAGAGACTCATGCCCTCTGGAGAGGTTGCTGGAAGTCAGAGGCATTATCTGAGATGCATCAAACATCACTAGATACCTGTGTACCTGGGCAATTGGAGAACCCTCATAGTCAGATGTATGCTTTTGTCAATGCTCGTTTACAGCTGGTACATTCACATGGAAACACCATAGCAACTCTAAAAGTGATCTGAAGAAGTGTGTTTAAAATATGTGTAACTTTTCAGCCAGGCAAATTATGCCTCATTTTTTTCAGAGCTTCATATTGGCATAAAAACTGGTATAAAAACTAAGGAATTAGTAATTCATAGTAACTTTACAAACAAGTGAAAGAATAAGCAAGCATTTTAGGAGTTAAATAAAAAGCACCAAGCTTGTAGGAACACTTTTGAATACCTGTAATTGTAAAGTCAGAAGCAAAAGAATGCTGCAAAACCTTTGAAATAAAGCAGTAGAAAATAAAAGCCTATCTTCCTAATCTGATACCTGAAAGTGGTTAGAGCTCGAAGCACAACCCATTTGCCTTCAGAAGCTAAAGCCTCCTCCTTTGCCAATACTATCTACTACATTTGTTAGCCCTCTGAGGTCACAAGACACTAAACTTTAAACTGCAGCCTGCTGCTCATATATGGGTTTGAAATCACGCCATCCTAGGAACAGAGCCAGGGCTGCCAGGTGTACATTGATTCAGGAGAAGCTGAGGGTCTAATTTTGATTTCCTGGGATTTAGGTAGATATCCCTGGAGGAAGAGCTGAATTCATTTGGGATATTTTTTCTAGGAGTAGGAGAAACACTCTACATGAAACACTGTGGAGAAATTTCTGCCAAGGTAATCTACCAAAGATTTCCTCCCAAATCTGTCAACCTGAGCATACCTTTAAAGTATGCCAGCATGGTTTGGAAGGCATTTAAAGAATCTAAGGGAGCATATAAGCAGCTAATTTGAAGTGCACAGATGCACTTTCCCTTGGGAATTATCTCAGCTCCCGAAATTTCATTCCAATAATTACCAAGGCAAATCACAAAGATTTCCATTTACTAATCTGAGCTTCCTGAAATCCTCTAATTAAACCACAGCAAGACGGTTTCAATACAGCGAGGATCTGCTTTTTGTCATGCTCTTTTTTGTGCTTCCTCCCCCTCCACCACAGTCATGTGGTCATATGAACAGCTCTGGTGATAAAGCCCAAAAAGCTGATTCCAGGACGAAATTATCTGTCCTGCAAAAGTAAAATGCTACCAGTTTTATCCTTCAGTGTTCCGTATCACAAAGATATTGTTTAGTACAATCACGAATTACCTTTACAGTATGGCAAAAAAATAAGGTGGGTCTAAAATTGTATGAGTATATCCATACAGGACCTGTCAACACTAAAAGTTTAATCAAATTTTTAAGATATTTTTCCCCTAATAACACTAAATGCAATTTGTATTAAAATACAAGTGGTCAAAGCTTTTAAACTTTACTTTCTGCCTTCCTCAGCTAGAATATTTCCCAGAGCTGGACAATCCATTGCATAGTCAGGTGTCTAAGACAGGCTGCCCTCCACATTCCTTTTGAAGTGACAAAGTACAGAAAACCCTTTTGTCCCTGAGAGCGATTTTCCCCATACAGCCCTTCTGACCATTGCTAAACACTCCTACTGAAATTAGACACCTGGAAATGCAGTCACACTGGGAAACAGCTGAGATGAATAGGTGAGAAGTAGTACAGGAGTTTTAAACCAGACCTTCCTGTGCACTATGAGATCTGCCCAAACTACAGACTAATCCAAATTAGTGACATAGTGTCAAACAGACATTGTGGGTTGTACTGACAGTTTAAGGTTAGCTATTGCTTCCTGGAGGTTTGTATAACAGCTTCAAGTTTCCATTGTTAAAAAGAGAGGCCTTTTATGAGTGCACATGATGTTTATGCTTTCACATAATTAGTCTGCACATCTTCGCACCAGGAAAAATGAAAGTGTAGCAGTATACGGATGTATGAACCTTGTGGATGAGAGAGGGTTGACTGCACAGCTAAGTGGGCATTCTGTCATGCTGTATGGCTGTGCGAAGTGAGATGGAAGGGAGGTATGCTCTACAGCACCCTAAATCCTTATGGAGAGCACTTCAGCAAAGCCGAAAGAATAGTGAAGAATTGAACTACATGAAGGCTTCTAGATAAGAAGAGGGTAAAAAAAGAATAGTTTAGACAAAAGATAATTAGAGCTGTGCAGTAACACAAACTTCAACACTGAATGAGCATGGTTTCCAGAAATCAAGTTAATATGCAGAGTGCTGAATACTGATCAGCGGTCAGTATAGAAACAGTGGGGTTTAGTTGGTAGTCCTTGATCCTGAGGTCCCTGGGTTGCTTCTAAATATCTGCAGAACATCTTTATTAGAAATACAGTGGTAATCCAGTTAATCGGGGCCTGTATATGCACTAGAAAGCCTTTAGGACTCTGAAAGTAACATCCAAAGATCAAGACATACTGAGATCTTTACTGTAATAGTTAATACAGACATAGTAATGGTACACATTGAGAGAGATGAAGGGAATTTAAACCAAGATAAACTTACTTGCCCTTTGTCATAAGACAAGAATAAAAAGGCAGTAGATGAAAATGAAAGGAAATAAATTCAAACTGATAAAAGGGAGTATCTTTTTATGCAATGCATAATTAATCAGTCAAACCCACTGCCATAAGATTTCACTGAGACAGAGTTCAGAAAGAAAAACAGGCATTTATATGGATAATGAGAACATCTTTAGATAAGATGAGAAAAAAAGAAGGATATAAAGCGTAATGCTTCATGACATAAATCAAACATTAGCTTAATGTAGAAGGCATTAAGAGGACATGGCATAGGAAAGGTAATGCTAATCCATACAGGTATTTTAGAATCCTTTATGAGACTGAACCATTGTCCTGAGCATGAAGGCAGACTCTCTCATGCTTTAGATGTATTTTATTTGTTAAACCTTCTAGGTTCATAACCTCTGGATCTACAAAGCTGGGGCTGTAAAAGAGACGATAAATGTTAGCAAGTAGAAAATATTTAGGCATAGGGTAAGGACAAACTTGACAGCAAGAGGAAACAGAGAAAGCCCAGACTTGTTTGGCCTCTTTCAGCAGTAGCAAGAGATTGCAAAATACTGTGAATTTTAGAATAGTTGAAGTTCAGATGCTCCAGCCTGCTGTTTCTACCTCAGTGGATTCTGCTTCCATCAGCATCAATGGGATTGGAATAAGGCCTCAGGGCAAGCATTTAGCATAGATTTACAAACTAGAGTTTTATTTAAGCAACTTCTCTGGGGGTATTGACTGGTAAACCTTTGAAAAAGCATCCTTCCTGTATATTTTTAAAATGTCAGCTTTTCTTATATCACATGGCAGTACTTCCCTGCTTAGGAAATTATTATTTTAGTTCTGACTTGCAGGATGATGAATCACTGGCTGACACACTGTGATTTTAAGACTGTCGCAGTTGCATATAAGGGACGATTGAGCTGACCTGTAGAACAGAAAGCCAGGCCAGAACTTTCACTCAAAAATAGATCTGAGGATCAACAATAGTTGGTAGGTTTTCATTATTTCACATATTCCTATTTTGGGATTCCAGCTGTAGCCTAAAATGAGAGATTTTATACTTGTGGATTAAGGTTACATTTCAGCACTTGACTTCTGAGAGAACCAGGCACGCAGTATAAGGAGTCTGTGGACAAAGTTTAAGATCTCAGACGTGCATGCAACAGCAGGAAGCAAGCAGACAAACAACTAAATGCATCCAGCCAGGAATGTTCAACATGTTCACAATCTATTGTGGGTGAAAGGGGCAGTTGCTGTTGCAACTGTTAGCTATGTGAAGAAGGACAAATAATGTGCTGGTTGGTGGAAAGAAAGGGAAACTATATCTGGAGGGAGAAGTAGTACTGGCAGAACATCTGGACTACTGGCTAATAGCAGAAACAAGATACATGTGAACGCAGGAAGAAATGAAATTAGGATGTTCCCAGTGTTTGCTGACTCTTTGCTATCTTTAAGCACAAAAGAAGCCAGAGAAAATAGCAGACTTTTATGCTGCTCAGACCCATTTTGCAAACCACAGGCATGGAAAGTGAGCCATCCAAAATTTCAATCTGCTATGATTCAGTCCTCTCAAATTTTTATGTATTACTTGAAGTATCATAGTGTGCTTATGGTATGCAGTGTGAGAATGAGATGCCGAGTCTAGGGCACTTGGGCAGGTGAGTTGGAGAAAGTATTTTTCACTGATAAAGAGCTTCTCAGGTTTTTTCTGTGCTTATCTTGCAATAGGAAGAACCTGTTATTGTTCACTACTGAATAGCAGAGATAATACCTAATTTCCAAACTTTCAAGTGGACTTTTGTCTCTTACCCAGTGAGTAGAATAAAGTATACACCACAACTGGCTTTCCACATACCTTTAGCTACAACTTTTCCACCCAGACACAGTTATACATGATACCAACAGAGACCTGTGAGTAAGGAAGGAAGGAATATGCCTAAAAAAAAGCAAACAAATCAAACACTCCCACAAAAAAATCAAAACTTTTCTTTACCTTTCCATTAACTTACCATTACCTTTCATCCAGCTTTCCAATAATTATGAATGAGTAACATACTGAAATCTGAGACTTTCATTTCAGAAAAAGCAACATTGGCAACACTTTCTGTGTTATCTCTAGGGGGTCAATGACCTTAAAATACATAAAAATCCATTACCTGTCAGGTGAAGTACTGAAGGTTGTAATTTAGCAGGGTCAGACGCAGTCCTGCTGGGAAGCAAGGAGAAAGAAAATCCCCTCTGCATTATTTCATAGCTTCATGTATTCATGTTAGATATGACTGGCTAGCGTAGGAATTTCTGCTTCCTTGGTGTCCTGGAGAAGGGGATGGAGGAGGCCAAAAAAAGTCCTATTTGAAAATTAGCATGTTGCTTCTGAAACAAAAGGGTGGCAGGAGACTTCCTTTCCTATAGAAGAATAAGTCACTTCAAAGGGTCTCGCTAAAGTGTGGTGACACAGAGAAGTATTCATGACGTATTGCAGCTTACTTGCCACCTGAGTGCACAGGCTGGCCCACAGTGATTATTATTAAGGCTTTTGAAAAGCAAAGCCTGTCATTCTGAGAGCATGGGACATGGTGGTCTCAACAGAGGGCTTGGCACCCTTATTGAAAGTGAAGAATGACTTGAGGCACAGATGAGAATACAGACTTTAACACTTCTGGCTGTTTTCCTAAGTTTTGCTGGTTGGCGTCTGAATCTAGTCATATGTTCAGTATCCTTTGTGAAATTCTGTCATTTAGTTCCCATCCACCTCTTATACGGGCACAAAAATCATTACCATAGGTGTCCTTGTTGGCATGCCAGGGAAGCTAAAGACATCACAGAACCACAGAATGACTGCAACTGGAAGAGACCTCTGGAGGTACTCTAGTGCAACCACTCAGCTCGAGCAGGGCCACCTAGAGCCAGTTGCCCAGGACCATGTCTAAACAGCTTTTGAATATCTCCAAGGATGGAGATTCCACAATCTTTTGGGGAAATTTGTTTCAGTGCTCAGTCACCCTTACCATAAAAAAGTGCTGATGTTAAGATGGAGACTTCTACATTTCAGCTTGTACCCATTACGTCCGGTCTTGTTACCGGGTACCAGAAAAAATAGCATGGCTTTATCCTCTTTGCACCCTTTCTTCAAATCTTTGTAGACATTTGTAAGATTCTCCCCCCCCCCCAATCTCTTCTCCAGGCCGAATAGTCCCAGCTTTCTCAGTTTTTCCACATGGGTGGGATATTCCAGTCCCTTATCTTCTTCATGGCTCTTCACTTGACTCTTTCCATTATGTCCATGTCTCTTGTACTGGGGAGTCCAGAACTGAACCCAGCACTCCAGGTATGGCCTCATCAATGATGAGTAGAGGGGAAGGATCACCTCCCTTGACCTGCTGACACTTCTAATGCAGCTCAGGATCCCAGGATATATGACTGTGAAGATTTGTTCTGGCCTTTCACCCACAACACTGATCTTTTTTGAACAGGGATGGGGGCAGATCTCCATACTGAAGCCTGGACTGCCATTGCCTTTTATTATACAGTCATTCTGGTGGTAAAACACAGAACTTCAGTCTTTAGGCTTGTCAGCTCAATGTCTGTTCAAATCTGTGCTCTCTTTTTCTTCATTTTCAATAGAAAGGCAGAACCTCGGCAATGACCATTCACACAAACTCAGTCTTGACATCCTCACCCCTACTGGGCCTGCACACAGGAAACAGCAGGAATGGTGCCAAAAATAACTCTGGCACAGCAGATAAAAACAGCTGCAATTGGCCAAATGGTATTAGAGTCATTTTCATTCCTGCTATAATACCTCATAGTCTAAGGCACTTACATATTTAAACCCTGAAGTTCTTACCAGAGAAAACAACAGTCCAATGTAGAAAAAATGAAAAGGAATTTTCTGTATTTCTTTTGTTTTGTTTCAGTAGGTATTTAATTAAATAGACTGAATGAATTGTTTATATATATCTAATTTGGAAAGATGCTAAAATCAGAAGAATTTTTTTTTACTGGAATAATACCTATTCTGCTAGCACTGGAAAATACTGTCATTTGGTTTCTTTCTGCAATATCTTGGTTTAAGTTTTATCTAATCTCAGTAAAAGCATCTTTCACATCTACACACAAAGCATGCTGATTCAGCTAATACGTCACCCCAAAATCACAGACTTCTGCAAAGTGCTCAAAGCATGAAATGATTTCAATCTGGTCTGTAGCTTACCTTGACACAGAAAGCCATGAATGATGAATTTTTCTCTCCTAGCATAGCCCATATTAAACTAAACAGGAGCAAAAACCTTGCTGATTTCCATAAACCAGCTATATTTTTGTGTGAACCCTAAACTTACCTTCAATCTCTAATCAGGTGGGTATGGATCAGATTTTATAAATGGTGCTTGGCCAGATGTTTTAAAAAAGAAAGAAAACCAAATCAAAAACATTGCTTGTCCTTATGGGCTGTTCAACACAGATATAGCATAAACTTACCTATCTGCAAAATTCCTGTTTTCCTCAGAAGTGTAATCTCTAGGGTGTGAGAAGACAGAAATGATACCTTTTCTTAGAAGCCTTCTATGCCTTTAGAAAGAAAAGAATGGTAGCTTGCTCATGTATTGGAAAACTAAAGCAAACCAAGCCTTAGAATGGGTAAAACTTTAAAATGACTGTATTAAACATCATAACCAATGATAAATATGGCTTAATAGAGAATATCCATTTACCCACTTCTGCCACATTGTCCTTGAACATCAAGCAGTTGCTTTATTTACTTTTCAGCATCGCTCAAAAATTTTCTGTTATATTACCACCTGTAATCTATCATTCAAAACACTGTAATCAAGATCTACAGATCGTGTACCTAACACAAATGCACTAAAACTCAGCACATGCACTTTAAATAATCAATTGGTACTTAATTAACACACAATTGCTGCCCTAATACTGAATCAAATCCTCTTAAAGTGTGACCATAATTCCCACTAGAGTAGTAATGTCCTGAGAGTGAAAGAAATACCCTGTGATCATTAGAAGAGTATTGTAATTTATAGAGTTTTTGTCAAGAGATTAAGCAATTTCATAATCTATTAGACATGAAAAATGCACTTCAGAACAGAAATAATTGCGGTCCCTCTTTCTTATCCTTTAAAATACTTTTTAGTGCTAAATGTTGTTTTTAACAAACAGATTATCTCAACATTCTTTCCAACTAATGTATATAAAAATTCTGTTTAGTATTTGTTATCAAATATGACACAGAAAACTGCTTAGAGAAAATGATGCAAACTCAATTTTTGCCAAGTGTGCGGGAGTACCTCTTTTATGAAGACATTCTAAGGGAGCTGGGATTGTTCAGCCTTGAGAAGAGAAGGCTCCAGGGAGACCTTAGAGCAGCCCTCCAGTACCTGGACGAGGGGAGTGACTTTAAACTGAAAGTGGGATGATTTAGATTAGATACTCAGAAGAAATTTTTTACTGTGAGGATGCTTAGACACTGAAACAGGATGCCCACATCCAACTTCCAGGGTTGTAGATGCCCCATCGCTGGAACCAATTTGGATGGGGCTTTGAGCAACCCTGTGACAAGGGATTTGGAACTAGATGATCTTTAACGTCCCTTCCAACACAAACCATTCAAGGATTCTATGATAATGTAACAAAAATATTAGCTATAATGACAAAAAAAAAAAAAAAAAAAATCAGGGGACTTGAAGGTTCCTAGTAAAAATAAATTCAAGAAAAAAAACCCTTTCCATTTGACAGAAGTCAAACTCTATCTTATAATTGGTTATTTAATGAATAAAGTAATGAACTATAATACAATTTTTTTAATTTCTAACCAACTTGTCATGCCTCAGTCAGAATATACAAAAAACAGATTTAAGACCAGAATAATGAGGTTGCTCTGTGCTGAAGCAAGAGTTGATCAAACCCAGAATATGAGTCCAGCGGCTCTGTTGACTAAGACAAGTATATGTATTCACGTATGTATCCCCCTGAATACATATATGGTAGTATGTATTGCTTTTCCAAGGTGGCATTTCAATGTATTTCTTGCTTCATATCAATAGGTTTTTCAGAAACTCCTAAAGCATAAATCTGATAAAGAGTGACTGAGGGAACTGGGATTATTTAGCCTAAAGAAAGGGAGGCTCGGGGGAGACCTTATTGCTCTCTGCAGCTACCTGAAAGGAGGTTGTAGCGAGGTGGGGATCAGTCTCTTCTCCCAAGTAACAAGCAATAGATAGGACAAGAGGAAACAGCCTTAAACTGAAGCAGAGGAGGTTTAGACTGAATATTAGAAAATATTTTGGAACCAAAAGATTTATTGAGCATTGGAACAGACTGCCCAGGGAAGCCGAGTCACCATACCTGGAGATATTTAACAGATGTGGCACTTAGGGACATGTTTTAGTGGTGGACTTGACAGTGCTAGGTTAACGGTTAGACTCAAAGATCTTTCCCAACTTTAAAGATTATATTACTCCTTTGAAGAACACCACGCTATATATGAAGCCTGAGCAATTTACAGATCTGATTTTTGTGATTTTTTAAGATGAAATCTCAATGTATCCTTTAACTTTTGAATTAATATAGACACCTCTATAATACTTCGATTCATGTTTTTCTCCTGTGGTACCTGAGTGTCTTCCAGCAGTGTGTTAAGCAATGACATCTAGCTGGAACATATAACTATTTCCTTCATCCTGTCTTGGGCATGAAGATTTTGTTTCTTAAGTATGTATGAATGCAGAAATGTAGGTGGAGTTTGTGGTGACTCTGAGAACTACAAATTCTTCCTACAATCTTGGATAAGCCCAGAAAAAAAGCTGTCCTTCCTAGAAGTGATAGATCACTGTAGCAGAACTTGTCATTATGCTTTTGAGACCCATTTGGATTTGGCTTTTTTGGCTCTCATGTCATTAATTTTGAAATCTGAAGGAATCCTAGAGATTTATCTTTCTAAAGATCTTAAACCAATATTTTCTAGAATGTGCGTCTGGATATATTTTATTATATTCGGTGTTGGTTTAGAAGCACACATATTTATTTAGTTTTCTGCCGGATAATGTCATCTGGTTAAAAAGCAGCAGTTGCAAGTATATTGAAAATGCTATTTTTGTTGTTTCTTATTCACAAACTAGGCCACCTATTTTGTAATTACAATGAACTCAGCAACAGCATGGTCGATGGATAAGCATTGTGCTATTTTTCTTCAATTTATAAGATGGAAGTCAAGCAAAATGAAACATTCAATGTTCAGATAATAAGTCTGAAACCACATGAAAGCTTTAACTTCTTTTCTTGTTGAATACCATTGAACTATATAAAACCTCTAGCCTCTAGGAAGTGAAATGACTAATTAAGCTAAAACCAAACTTCAGTGTTAACACAATAGACAGAAAAAAAAAAAAAAGTCTGCCATGGCAGAATAACAAAATTTGCATTTTCATTATTGTCTGTAAGTAATAGTGATTTTCTGTGGACATGGTTTAAATGATCCAATCTTTTCCTTCAGTTAAAAGTTGTTATCTTTTGTTCAGTTGTCAAAGAATAACTCGGAGGTTTATGGCTAATTATTTTTTTAGCTGTTTTTTACCAGGTTTACAATACTGAATAACACAATTTCTGACAAATGTCAACATCTTACAATTTAACTTAGATTTTGGCTCTTTTCCAGTGCATATGGTCTAGTTTAGATGTCACATCAGAAAAAATAGGTTTCTGCACAGAGTATCCAGCCATGTACACTACCTTATTCTCTATTGCTAAATGTTGACATTTTCTTATCTGTATACCAGATTACTGTTTAAAACAATGTCCTTGGGAATTATCAGCAAACTTTACTTTTTGTTATATGTTCATATTATCCAAGGGAGCCAATTATTGAAAGTGTTATGAACAGATGGTACACTAAAGAAATAAGTAGTATTCAATACTGTGACATAATGGGCCAGTACACTTCCCCCTATTTGACACCTGAGGAATAAAATTTACTTATTATTAGAGCAGTGAATCTGTATTCAGATGGGCAAACACTGCTTTTCATTAAATTGCCTTTTTTTTTTTTATATCTTGCTATAACAGAATATTATTTTCCAGGTTTTGGAGGACAGTTATAGATATCCACAAGTATATACAGGTCTTCATGGAGGAGACAAAAAAAAGTCACAGTTAGCTGATGGAGAATATAACCACTTTTTAATTCTGACTAATTTATGCATCTAATTTAAGTGCGTTTTAGAAGACATCATCTACTAGTTTAACATCTCTGAATGGTCCATGAATATTACCTGGAACTCATCTGTCATTCAAACCACCCATACTAGACACTTCATCTGGAATGCATCTCTTTCATTATATTTTCCTTTAATGTTCACGACTTCACACTGCAGCATTAGGAAGCTATGGATTCCTATAATGTTGGATTTCTATTTAATAAATAAAAAATAGGGGATGAGACGTTTAAAAGAGCAGCCTGCATCATGTCTTTGACTCCATGGTTAGGTACCTTTTGTATTTTCCAAAGGGCTGACTTTCAACCAATAGCTTCAAAAGAGCTCAACAGGAAGGAATGGATTTCCCAGAAGGATTAAAGGAGCATTTCTCAGATATGAAATATAACAAGGGAAAGTGTAGAGTTCTGCATCTGGGCAGGAACAACCCCAGGTTCCAGTATAGGTTGGGGAACGACCTGTTAGAAAGCAGTGTAGGGGAGAGGGACCTGGGGGTCCTAGTGGACGGCAGGATGACCATGAGCCAACACTGTGCCCTTGTGGCCAAGAAGGCCAATGGCTTCCTGGGGTGTATTAGAAGGGGGGTGGTCAGTAGGTCGAGAGAGGTCCTCCTTCTCCTCTACTCTGCCCTGGTGAGACTGCATCTGGAATATTGTGTCCAGTTCTGGGCCCCTCAGTTCAAGAAGGATAGGGACCTGCTGGAGAGAGTCCAGCGCAGGGCAACTAAGATGATTAAGGGAGTGGAGCATCTCCCTTATGAGGAAAGACTGAGGGAGCTGGGTCTCTATAGTTTGGAGAAGAGGAGACTGAGGGGTGACTTTATTAGTGTATATAAATATATAAAGGGGGAGTGTCACGAGGATGGAGCCAGGCTCTTCTCAGTGGCAAACAATGATAGGACAAGGGGTAATGGGTACAAACTGGAACACAAGAGGTTCCACTTAAATTTGAGAAGAAACTTCTTCTCAGTGAGGGTGACGGAACACTGGAACAGGCTGCCCAGGGGGGTTGTGGAGTCTCCTTCTCTGGAGACATTCAAAACCCACCTGGACACATTTCTGTGTAACCTCATCTAGGTGTCCCTGCTCCGGTAGGGGGATTGGATTAGATGATACTTTGAGGTCCCTTCCAATCTCTAGCATACTGTGATATCTATTCCTTAGATTAAAAAGCAGCTTTAAAAGACTGTTTAAGTAAGATTAAGTATTTCCATTTCTGGTCAAAATTGAGGAGACAAATAAATAAAAATATGATGAAAAGTTGAAGGAATGACAGTGTCTTTAATCAAATGACATCTTAGATCAAGGTTGAAGTTGGGAGTGATCTGAATGACCATTTTGTTTTATCCAAATTTATTCAGCCACCCAGAATTGCTAAAAAAGGCATCAGACAAAGTTTCTGTGCTGCAGGGATAGCAATGGTTTGGATTAAAGTTAAATCTTAAATACAGAAAGCCTTTTTTAAACTCATGAACCTCTTAAATACATGGTGGTGTTGTTTATTACATAGTTACATGTCTAATGCAATATAAGTCCCCTCAGAATACATTTGATTGAACATTATTTTAGCATCTGCATAATTGGGAAATGCTATTTCCTACAGCAGGTTTTAATTTTTCATCTCTTATTGAGTAACACAGTACTTTGAGAAACCACTGATATTCTTAGATATGAGACCCACAGTACCGTTTATTAATTATGGCTAAACCTCAGCATTCTCAATTTTGAATGAGAATCCTATGTCATTAGAAGTTTAACTGAACATCTCATTAAATAATTTAAACTAAATATTTTAGCATCTTGTGAAATGTTAACGGCTGCAACATCTGTCTGGACTGACCATATAATTTTCCTGCTCTTTTCTGCTTTTCCTCTACTATTGGAATACAACTGGGTTAAAAAAACAGCTCTAATTCACCATCTGCCATTCTCCAGCCAACGTGTTGGCAGCTTGCAGGCTTCCTGCAAATAGTCTCCCTGGGTTCTACCCAGAAATGTGCTTAGCTTCTGGGAACTTCCATGGAGGAGCGCAAGATTTTAAAGGACCCACTCAACCTGCCTTGACTCTACTCTTCACAGCACAATAAATCTAATCTTTGGAGTGGCTCATGGACTTGATTTAGACCGCTGACTTCAGACTCCTTACACACTCAGGACCTTCAACTGGTATCAAATGTTCTTCTGAGGCAGGCTGAGACTTGTAATTAAGATCAAGTGGGGAAACAAAAGATCATTTTTCACTTGAAAATCTAAGCATGTTTGGTTGTGGTGCTTCTAAAACATAAAAAAATAAAACCAAAAAACCCGCACTTGTAGCACTGGTACAATCTCAGAATGTATAATCTACTCAGACTTGTGGCTTTGAAAAGAAAAGTTGACAATTTATTTATGAACTAATAATTCTTGATGAAGCAATATTGCATCTTCTGGCCCTGCCAGTTTTGCAAAAGTCAATTCCCATTTATTATCATGTAAGGTTTTTATTGATTTTATTTGATTAACTGTAACAAGAAAATTACTGAAAATTTTTGCCTACAACTTCCTATGAAGAAAATGAAGTAAATTTCTACTGAGGCTTACTGCTTTTATCATCCATATGTATTACATGTGTAAAGATAAATTACCACTCCCTGTTATTTTTCCCTGTTGTGATACAATGCAAAAATTTTCTTTTTATATATCTTTCAAAATTGTGTTCATTTTTATCACAAATATTTTTTTTTACTACAGCAGGAAATGTGTATTTTATCTGAAGCATTCCTTTGTCCTATATTCGGAAAATCATACTTATATGAATCTGTGACTCTTTCTCTGGGTCAGATCCATGAAGAGAAAAATATAATTTTGGCAAAATTGAAGTTTTTAAAGTAAGTAATAGTCTGATTCTGCTGTTGAAAAATATGCAGAGGAAAGCTAGTTTCTCATGGTGATCATTTCCTTCACAGGACCTTAATGCCCATTGGAACTGAATGCAATGAACAGATAAAATTTCCACCACAGCAGGTCTAGCTGGGAAGCATATGCTTCATGACACTTCTCCAAATCAAAATTAAGATCAGAGAGAAGTAGCAATGGAGTCTACCGTTAGATGAGTTCTGATCTGAAAAGATGGGCAGTCTAACAGACATGTACAGGGGCTGTGCTGAGAATATAAGATTTCTCAGATACAGACCTGCCCTTGAAGAAGTTTTATTTTGATGTGCATTAAACTTTGGGTTTGAGTTTCAGGAGACCAGCTTTAATAAAATTGTTCAAATGGAGAACAAAACTATAAGTGACAGAATGTTGCTTCTGAAAATAACTGCTATTTCATAGAGAACAAATTGCATACTATTTTCTTGAGTCATAAATGTACATCTACAGCTCACCTTAAGGTGCAACTGCCAGGAAAATTCTGGGACTACACCCATAAACTAGTAATAAGACCATAATCAGGACTTCTAACCAAAGTCTGTCTCCTAGAACTTTTTCACTGTAAAGAGGAGATTTTAGGGAGACCATTTAGCTCTGTGTTTAAAGGGTCCCACACTATCTTAGCAGTTAAATATGTTTCAATTTTTTACGTTCTAACAATAAAAATTCCATCAGTAGAAAAAAATACTAGATTAATTTCTAAGAATAAGAGAATGAAAAGGAATGGAAACCAGAAAGCTACATTTTTAATTTAGATTTGAAAATTCTAGGTATTTCATTCACTTATAGCCCACCTCCTGGTCAATGCTCCTCATCTGATCTGAAATGCCTTGAGTATTGCCATAATTTTAAGTTTATTGTAAGAGAAACCTGCTTTCATAAAATAACTTACATTACATACATAGTTTTTTATGCAAAATAATGTATATTTCATTTATAGTTCCAAAGCCTTCTCACCTTCACCAGCATTCATATGTTGGTGTTTTACTGCAGTTTACATGCAGCTGCTTTACCGCATATAGCAGTAAAATCCTTGGGGCATTTTGCTAATTGTTAATGAGAAAGGTAAGGACACTAGATAAGCAGTATAAATTGCATGTGAAGGCTGAAATTAATGTTGAATTTAAGTTTCCTTGCAAGCTCCATTTAGGGTATTTAAAATTACTCCAAATGCACGATACACAGAAAGAAAAATAACTATATGTGATTGTTTCTGTTTGCAATTCAAGTATTGAAATATTGCATGTTATTATTTTAATATATTATTAATACTATTATTATTATGTGAGATTTTTTTTTTCAAGAAAAAAGTATACACAAGGTATATATACAAGGTAATAGCATACAACTAATAATTATTTTTACCTGTGAAATAACCAGATCTTTGTGGCTGAAACAGAGCCTCTGCTTAGCCTTGCCCTATTCTGCTGTACATAACAGTCTCACTACCACAATCATATCATGGGTTCCACGTCAAAATTTTTTAAAGCTGTTCTGAATGTTGCTTTTGCTGGCTCCTTCCTTGTGCAAAAGAAGTCATAATAAAACTGCAGTGAAATCAGGAGAAACAATCTGTATCTAAAAAAAGAGAATCACTGAGGTATAGAATAATAACTTCTCAAAGAAAGACTCTTCCAAGGTGTTTCTAATTCTGATTAAACTTGGAATTGTGCTTTCTCTGGACACAAGTTTGATTTCCAGGGGATGTTAATACTGATGCAGAAAAGAGATGTAATGTGTCACTGGAGGCATTGCTTTCTGTCCTCTTATTTTTTGTTTTATCAATGTCTTGTGAACTTTGTTTCTATGTAGTTATTATGCACTGAATTTTGTGCTATATTATTCATTTGTTGTGTTTTCTATTTTTTTGCCCACTCAGAAGGATACAGATTGTGTGTGGGCATACATTCTCTAATTGTGAGTGCACAGCTTGTTTGTGGAGGATTGTAGCTATCCCAGGACAAGCTCATGGAGTCATAGGAACACAAGAACTGGCACTGTGCAAATGAGACACTTATAGCCCCAGCTCTGAGGAAGGTGTGGGATAGTGTCCTGCCTGTGTGTCTGCCTCAATCTGCACTTATTTCATTTGAAAAAAATGGTGGAAGTCTAGACCATCCTGCTAGATAATATGGCTCAACTTTTCTGGCTCTTCCTGAAAAAGTTTGTGTTCTGAAGCACAGAATTTTTGTATCTGGAAGCCTGTGAACCATGTACATCTTACAGAATCTAGCCCTTCATAGATTATCCCTCTGGAAAGATCATGATTTTATCCAAAAAGTGAATCCTAAATAAGTTTTGCTGAGGAAGCCTCTTAACATAGCTATTGCAGAGTAAATGGACAATATTTTATGTTCTTCATATGACAGTCTCGATTTTATGTGGTTTTGCTTATTTTTAATGGGAAGACTAAACTAACATGTTACCTAATTGAAGAGATGAGATGTCTGCACCTTCTTTTCTTAACTTGATTGAATGGCCATTTGGGATTTAAAACATGTACCTGAGGGAAATGCCTTGTTTAACATAATGGGAAATTTTAACCACTGTTCATTAATTTCTACCAATGAAGCCCTGATGAAGCAAGTGCCAAGAAACCAGGTAATTAAAACCTGTCGAATAAAGCAAGACAGTAATGCAGATAGATATACACTAAAACACTTGAGGGATTTTAGAAAGCAACCTAGGAAGTTGTTCTGCTCCCTGACAGATAAAGTCTTTGCTAAGACTTGAGAATTTGCCTTGCTGTATCTCACACTAGAGTGACAGGCTTGGTATACTAGGGGATAGAAATCTAATCCCCTTTAATGGATGATAGAGCTCGAATCTTCTGACCTTCCAGGATAAAAATGAGAACAAATCTTAGATATTTTGTAACAATTCTGATACCTTCATGTAAGAAAAGATACTACAACAGGAAAAGTTACACTTAGGGCAACAAGGATGATCAAAGGTATGACATGGCTTCTGTATGAAGGATGATTAAATAGAGTAGTCTGGTCTGGAAGAGAAATAATGTAAGGTGGATATGGCAGAATGTCATGACTGTCAGGGAGAAGGTAAAAAGGGAAACATTGTTTACTATCTTTTCAGTAGGGGACATAAGATGAGACAAGTATGCGTCAAGTTCTAAACAAATAAAAGAAGTTACTTCTTTTGGTACAGCTGTCTATGGAATTCTCTGCCACAGGATATTACAGGTACTCTGAGTGTAAAAACCTGAATGTCACACATATGAAGGGAAAAACTCACTGACAGCTACAGGAGAGTAGTACTTTCCTACATGCTGTCCCTGGCCACTATAGATTTGGTGTGTATTTTACGGAGTGTCTTTGCAGTGTTTGCTGGAGAGCTGCTATTGGCTATGTCATGTACACAAAATTGCAAAAACTGCTTCATTGGTCTGATATGATATAACTTACGTTATTCATAGAATCATAGAATAGTAAGGGTTGGAAAGGACCTTGAGACCATCTAGTTCCAACCCCCCTGGCATGGGCAGGGACACCCCACACTAAACCATGTCACCCAAGGCCTCATCCAACCTGGCCTTGAACACCGCCAAGGGTGGAGCATTCACAACCTCCCTGGGCAACCCATTCCACTGCCTCACCACCCTCTCAGTAAAGAATTTCTTCCTTATATCCAATCTAAACTTCCCCTGTTTAAGTTTTAATCCATTACCCCTTGTCCTGTCACTACAACCCCTGATGAATAGTCCCCCCCCAGCATCCCTGTAGGCCCCGTTCAGGTACTGGAAGGCTGCTATGAGGTCTCCACGCAGCCTTCTCTTCTCCAGGCTGAACAGCCCCAACTTTCTCAGCCTGTCGCCATACGGGAGGTGCTCCATTCCCCTGATCATCCTCATGGCCCTCCTCTGGACTTGTTCCAACAGTTCCATGTCCTTTTTATGTTGAGGACACCAGAACTGCACACAATACTCCAAGTGAGGTCTCATGAGAGCAGAGTAGAGGGGCAGGATCACCTCCTTTGACCTGCTGGTCACGCTCCTTTTGATGCAGCCCAGGATACGGTTGGCTTTCTGGGCTGCGAGCGCACACGGTAGCCGGCTCATGTTCATTTTCTCATCAACCAACACCCCCAAGTCCTTCTGTGCAGGGCTGCTCTGAATCTCTTCTCTGCCCAACCTGGAGCTGTGCCTGGGATTGCTCCAACCCAGGTGTAGGACCTTGCACTTGGCATGGTTAAACTTCATCAGGTTGGCATCAGCCCACCTCACAAGCGTGTCGAGGTCTCTCTGGATGGCATCCCTTCCCTCCAGCGTATCAACCGAACCACACAGCTTGGTGTCATTGGCAAACTTGCTGAGGGCGCACTCAATCCCACTGTCCATGTCACCAACAAAGATGTTGAACAAGACCGGTCCCAACACCCATCCCTGAGGGACACCACTCGTTACTGGTCTCCAGCCGGACATCGAGCCATTGACCACAACTCTTTGAGTGTGGCCATCCAGCCAGTTCTTTATCCACTGAGTGGTCCACCCATCAAATTGATGTCTCTCCAATTTAGAGACAAGGATGTCATGTGGGACAGTATGGAACGCTTTGCTCAAGTCCAGTTAGATGACGTCAACTGTTCTGCCCCTGTCTATCAGTTTCGTAGCCCCATCATAGAAGGCCACCAAATTGGTCAGGCAGGATTTCCCCTTAGTGAAGCCATGCTGGCTGACACCAACCACCTCCTTCTTTTTCATGTGCCTTAGCATGTCTTCCAGGAGAATCTGCTCCAAGAGTTTGCCAGGCACAGAGGTGAGACTGACTGGTCTGTAATTCCCCGGGTCATCCATTTTCCCCTTCTTGAAGATGGGGGTTATATTTCCCTTCTTCCAGTCGTCGGGAACTTCACCTGACTGCCATGATTTTTCAAATATGATGGACAGTGGCTTAGCAACTTCATTCGCCAGCTCCTTCAGGACCCGTGGATGGATTTCGTCAGGTCCCATGGACTTGTGTACGTTGAGGTTTTTAAGATGTTCTCGAACCAGATCCTCTCCTACAGTGGGCCTAGGTTCTTCATTCTCACAATCCCTGCGTTCGCCTTCCAAGACTTGGGTGGTGCAGTCAGAGACTTTGCCAGTGAAGACTGAGGCAAAAAAGGCATTAAGAACCTCAGCCTTCTCCAAATCCAGGGTAGCCAGTTCTCCCGATAGCTTCCGAAGGGGGCCTACGTTGTGCCTAGTCTGTCTTTTACTCGCTACGTACCTATAGAATCCCTTCCTATTATCCTTAACATCCCTAGGCAAGTTCAATTCTAACTGGGCCTTAGCCTTCCTCACCTGGTCCCTAGCTTCCCGGACAGCACCCCTGTATTCTTCCTGCAAATGTTTCTTGTTACAGAAAATTCTATTGCCTAACTGTAATTTCTACCAATGCTCACAGTTCCAATTCTGATTACTTTTTGTTTGGAAACTAATTTCTGTGATCACAGAGTTAAATAGGATGTCTGTGACTTCAGAGTAGTGGTTTAGCTATAAAAGCTTGCCTTTATACAAATACTGTACCAGGAACAAGAGGGACTCCATGAAATGCTAAGAGCTCCAGGGAAAAAAAAAACCAAACCAAACCCTTCAGTACCATTTATAATACTAAGCAAAAGTAAATAACATTGTATAAGTATGTATATTTAACAATGATGGAACTATCTCAGGTACAGAGCATGTAATTATGTATGAAACCTGCTCACTTCTTGCATGCATATTTTACCAAGTTTGAGTGGCAAGGTTTTGTTAGTGGGAGGGCCACGGGGGTAGCCTTTGTGAGAAGCTGCTAGAAGCTTCCCCCATGTATGACAGAGCCAATGCCAACTGGCTCCAAGACATACCTGCTGCTGGCCAAGGCTCAGCCCATTAGAGATGGTGGTAGAGCCTCTGGGATAACACATTTAAGAGGAGGAAAAAGTTGCTGCACAACAGCAACTGCAGCTGGAGAAAGGAGTGAGAATATGTGAGATCAACAACTCTTCAGACACCAAGGTCAGTGCAGAAGGAAGGGAGGGAGGAGGTGCTCCAGGTGCTGGAGCAGAGTAGAGGTGAGGCAGGCCATGGTGAGTCAGGCTGTGCCCCTTCAGCTCATGGAGGTCCCTGGTGGAGCATATCTCCACCTGCAGAAGGAGGCTGTGACCCTGTGGGAAACCTGTGCTGGAGCAGGATTCTGGCAGGCCCTGTGGCCCCATGGAGAGACGAACAGGATTGCTGCAAGGATGTGTGACCCTACAGTGGACCCACACTGCAGCAGTCTGTTCCTGAAGGACAGAACCCCATGAGAAGAACACACACCGTGGAGCAGTTCATTAAGAACTGCACCTCATGGGAAGGACTCACATTGGAGGAGTTTGAGGAGGATTGTCTCCCCTGGAAGGGACCCCATACTGAAGCAAGGGAAGAGTGTGAGGAGTCCCATCCCTGAAGAGGAAGGAGTGACAGAGACAGCGTGTGATGAACTGACCACAACATCCATTTCTTGTCCCCCTGTGTGACTCGTCAGGAAGAGATAGGAATTCAGGAGTGAAGCTGCGCGCAGTAAGAAGGGAGGGGTGGGGAGGGGTGTTTTTAAGATTTGGGTTTACTTCTTATTACCTACTCTAATTTTGATTAGTAATAAAATAAACTAATTTCCCTAAGTTGAGTCTGTTTTACCCATGACAGTACTTGGTGAATGATTTCACCTTGTCCCCATCTCAGCCCATGAGCCTCTCAAATTTTCTCTTCCCTGTCCAGCTTATGAGGCGGAATGATAAGAGTGTCTTTGGTGTCCAGTCAGGGTCAACTAACGAAGCATTTGTATGTGTGACAAGTTAAACCTGCAGAGGAGTAAAGGGACAACTGTTCCTAGTCACCTTTCACTGAAATTGTCCTTAATAATTTACATATACAGCATGTGTTACAAAATCAAGATATGCTTTCAGCTGGGTCTATATACCTATGGAGGATTTTCAAAAGCTTACCTGAAAGGAAAAGGGACTATTTCTTTTGAAAATTATGCTCACTACAATGTGTTTTTCTGAGAAAAAACTAGAAATAACATTTTTGCTTTGAGACACACCATAGTGATAAAATAGGGGTCTTTCCATTTTCTGAAAGCTAGAAGCAGTTTTGTATAAGGTTGTGTTATCTCTATTTTTTAATATTAGGAAAACTATCAATCGCTGTTGTAGACTGCACATTTTCGAACAATGTCTCTATCTCTCTATTGATGAAAAGACATTTTTGCGGAAGAATTGGTTACAGAACAGGATAAACTCTTCTTGTTTACTCTTTTAGTTGGTTGGAGTGTGGTATTGCACAATGACATCTTTTGGCTAGTTAACTGTCAATGTTTTTTTTGGTTACTAGAGGAAAAAAATCCATTCATGTATTATGATATAATTTAGATTTCTCTGAAATTGCTTATGATTTCACTCTGTCAGAAAAGCATTCAATAAGGAGGAGTGGGTGGGAATTTCATTATTTACATCTACGACCTTTTCATAAAGGATACCAGTTCAGCTACTCTTTCGGTCCTGAATCAGTAAATGTTTTTTGTTTTTTTCTAATGAACAAACATCAGAAGGAGGGAAATTTTTGGTGATGCTCACATTCAATTCAACAAACCAAAACAAGCTAATTAAATTATATTGATTTCGTAATCTGGGATCATATTAGATCTCCACATAAACAGCTTTGTCCTTTATACTTTGAAGGCATTACTCTTAAAACAGTTCCAGTTATTACTGCAGAAAACAGTGACTAGTAGCATACATTTTGGTTGTAATTATGTCCAGACTTAAACAGAATAACATAAAACTAGGGAAAATCAGTATTACATCCATATATACTCTTAATTTCATAAGCATGAAAAATGAACAAGAAGTTGGAGCTTTAGGAAAGGGTTTAAAATGCCAATTTTTTAACTTGGTGGATCAGAACAATGGCAGTCCTAAATGCTCATTTTTACTGGTAAATATCCCTTCTTATTTCAGGCTTCCAAACAATGCTTTAATAAACCAGGTGCATTATTTTATTGTTAGCCCTTGATTTCTACTTCATTTTCTGCAACCTGTGATGGTTACAGGTACAGTTCATAGGCAGTTAATCAGCTGTCAGTAATATATTTGTTACCATTTTCAGATAATTGCATTTAGAGTGGTCCTGTCTAGAATATGAAGCAGGTATTAATAATGCTATCCTTTACTTCAAGTAGCTAAGGTTTCTCAGTGGCAGATGAATGCATCTGCTGTTTTCTTGACATATATACGACGCTTTCAGCTTCTAGAGTACCCTGGCAGCTCTCACTCTTATCACTTTAAATCAAGTAATTTTACCGTACACTGTTTGCCATCTAACAATAATTAATTTTATGGTATATTTGGCAACAGTTACATGTTGATTCATTAATGACTCTGATACTTGGTTTATTATGTTGCTTTAAACTTTATCACAATTAAGAGAGCAGGTACGTCTGAAAGAATGGTCCTCTGTAAGCTTTTTGTACACATCTACTTGTCCTTGACAGTACTGTGATGGATAAATAACCATACCAAGTGAAAATATATTGATTTAAGTCCATCAAGATCTTGTACGTAGAGCACACTGCTGGATAGAATCAAACAATTCCAATTATACTGAGCTAATACAGAAAATTGCCCATTACCTGTTTTAATTTTTCCCATTGGAATGAGATATTTACTGCTGATATTGCTCATTCTCCCATTACCTATGTGTATGTATCAGGGTATCGTGAAATAAAATCAAGAATGAAAAAAAAAATGTAAAGCATGTTCTTCAAGAAGAGAAAGGATAACTGGTTGGACTCTTTACACACATAGAAATGTCATATACCTCTACTCTGATGCATAATTTATTATTGTACTGAACAAAACTATCAATTTTGTGAAATTTTTCAACTGCAAGAAAATTGAGTTCACACAAACTCTGAAGTATGTAAACATTTAATTTCATAGGTTTTAAAAAATAACATATCCAGACTTTCTAAGCATAGCTACACTGCAAGTGCACTGCAACAGCAGTATCACAGTTATCTCTGAGAGTGGAAGCTATATCCACACAGATCAATTAGCTCTGCAGGGTATATAAACCCTGATGAAGTAACACTGCGCTGATAGGATTGGACTTTCTCAGAACACTGTTTTAGAGGCACACCTGTATAGACTTTTCCTTTGTTCAAAACCACATTTTGATCAGAATTAAAAGAATTTAATTACCTTTATAATTAAAAGGTAAAATCAACCACAATTAACAATTTTTACGCTTTTGAACTTTCTTCTCACATGTTCAATTCAGAGAAAAAAAAAAAAGAGAAAATAAATATATATTAACCTAAAATGACCTATTTTTTTCCCTGGGTTTTGTTTTTTTTTCTTTGTTTTGTCACTAAAATGGAGTGGGGAAATACCATAACAACCAGAAATATAAATACTAGTCACTCAGCACAAATACAAACATTTTTCAGGGTAATCCATCCTTGTGCTTTAAGTAGCTTTCAGTCTAAAATTAAAGTATGGAGATTTGACATATTGGTATTAGAACGGAGTTCAGTTCAAAGGGTGTAGTTCTGAGAACTGGCCATTGCAGATGACCCAATTCACACACAAGATAGGTGTTTCTGGTGGCAGAAACAGACATACATGAAATGTAGGCTGAAATCTAAATTTCATTACAGGACCTTGAAGCAAGGACAAGAAATTGTGAGATGATTTTCTGAAAAGCCAGTGGAGAGTTTCAAGGAGGGAGTAACCATAGTCTGACTAATTGCCAGCTAAGCTAATTTTTAATGGCCTAGAAAGAACAGCAGTACTAATCATAAGTAATTCATAGACCTAAGCTGTGTTCATATTTGCTGGATAAACCCACTATTTCATAACTGCTTCCCGAAGCTTCTTTTATTATTCCCTGAATCTTCTCCTAGCTATTCTCTTTGCACAAAGGGGCTATTCCTTTCATGGTTAAAGTCTGACAGTAATGCACTGGAACACATCAGCATGAAATATGGGGTTTGATTTTTAGATGTTCTTGATCATATTTTTAAAGTATAGATACTGAAACTACTTTAGGGCATAACTGAAGAGCCCTTTTAAAATGTCCCTGCTGGCCATATTGTGCTGATGAGCTTGATAGTGAAACTGGCTTTGCTGATATAATATTATCTTTGCTAGGCTGTAAACAATGGCTTTAATCAAGATCCTTTATGGACAACATGTTCTTTCAGGGTTTCCTGATTTTTATGGAATCAGAGTAACGGTTTTGCTTTTGCTCCTGTTGTGTAATTCTCCCCACCCTCAATGTCTTCTTATCCTTATAAATCTTAACATCTAAAGGCAATTGCTTAAACTATTTTTAATGCACTCACGGCTGTTAATATTACAGATTACTGTATGTTCTAAATAATGTCTTTGCTATATCTTGTTGAAAAAGAAAGACAAGATGTGGTAAAAAATTCCTCTTGGGAAAACATTTCATTCTATTTCTGAAGCATGCACATGAGAAAGTCAGAGTTGCACCCTTTGTACTCAAAACCCTCTCAGTTTCTAAAATGACAGGCATCAGCAAATCTAGATTGAGCAGTTCATGGTTACTAAACAACGAAGCCATGTCTCCACAACAAAAGTAAGTAATTTGGGTCCATAACTGCACACCTGACAGAAACAAATGGCTTGTCATGTTTACGGAGGGTTGCACTCAGCTCACAGCCAAGCATTCGCACAGCCACTCACTCATCTCTAACCTCAGGAGGCACAGGAAGAATGAGAGTCAGAGAGAGAAGACTAGTGGGTTGACAGGGAAATTCCAGTTCTAACTGTTCAGCAGTGGTAATTTGTGACCAAGTGTCATGGTTTAAGCCCAGGCTGTAAATTAGAACCACGTAGTCTACTTCCCCCCCCCCCAACACCTTTCTTCCCTCCGCTCCTGGAGGGACAGGGAGGAGAATCAAAAGAATGCAACTCCCTCGGGTTGAGATAAAAACAGTCCAGTAACTAAGGTATAACACAAATCACTACTGCTACCACCAATAATAATAATGATAAAGGAAATAACAAGGAAGAGAATACAACCGCTCACCGAACGGTACCTCACCTCCCACCCCGCAGTGATCCAGCCCTTCCGGAAACTCTCCGTTCTGCTTCCTGGGCATGACGTGCTGTGGTATGGAATACCTCTTTGGCTAGTTTGGGTCAGGTGTCCTGTCCCTGCTTCCTCCCGGCTTCCCCTCCTCCCTGACAGAGCATGAAACTCACAAAGTCCTTGGTCAGGGTGAACATTCTGACCAGCAGCTGAAAACATCGGCTTTATCAGTATTATTCCCAGGCCAAAAGTCAAAACACAGCACTGCACCAGTAGAAAAAATGACAGCTACTGCTAAACCAGGACATCAAGAAACTACTCTAACTTGATGTCACCTCTGCTATTCCTCATACTTTTCTTTCCCACCCATCTCTATCCATAGCATCTTCTGTCATTTCTTAAATACAGTTACCCAGATGCGCCATCATCTTGGCTGAGGGTCTGCAGTGAGTCCATTAGAGATAGCCGGAACAGGTTGTGCCCATCATAGGGCAGCCGCAACCTCTCCTCAGTACTTACCAGTGCAAAAAGCAGAAAAGTCAACAGTTCTTTTATTAGATATATTTTATTTTGAACAACGTATTTTTATTTTTATTTTTACTTTGTAATATGGCACAGCATATAAAAGAAGCACTGAAATTAAAAGTCATTTAGCCAAATTCTAAACACTTCTCTTACAAAATGTAGAAATGGAGAATGTTCTTTTCTTTTGGAAGGCAGTTCTTCATATTTGAAGTTTTTTGATAGATTATGACTCTGTAGAGTTTTCTTAAGGAACTCCTCTTACACATTCCTCCTTGAAATGCAGTCTACTCCACGTGACACATGAAAATCTGATCTGTAGCTTCACCACTTAGTTTTTGTGCTCATAAGGGGAAGTTCTGGAACATGAAATTGCTACCTGCATGGCATGCCTGTAGCCTGGATTTGGGTAAATTTTATTTAAGGATCTTTCCTCTCCGACTCAGAAAAGTCAAATGCCAATTTATCTGTAACTTGCTAAACCTTTAAAAGAACCCCAAACTTAGTGTGGCCCTCTGGTAGTTCTGTTTATTGGGTTAATGTATTACAGAAGAAACAGCTATAGACCCTAATTTCTTTTTCACTGATACTTTCCATGTCAAAAATATTTTTACTGTATTGCATCCAGGATTATCAAGAGTCCTTAAATATTTTAAAGAACTGTAGAATCATTTAGTTTGGAAAAGACTTTTAAGATCATGGAGTCCAACCATAAAGCTAACACCACCTTCTAGTTGGTTTAGAGGTTTGTCTATGTTACTTAGGTGACCAGTAGCAGCTGCTTAGAGAAACTGTATAAAACGCAAGTATAGAGCAAGCAGTCATTTTGTGATTCTGATGCTTGGTGTACAAGTATGCTCAGGCAGGGGTGGTTTTTGAACTCCTAAATGTTGTTTCTCATTTAGGAATTGGTTTTGACAGAACACCAGTATCACCCAACCACCCATACACTCATGTGTGCAGTATTTCAGTATGTCACCTCCTAAGCACATGTATTAAGCAAGCACTTCTAAGGTGGATAAAAAAAGATGGCTACTTCTTCCCTCACAAAAAATACCCTCCAACTTGAAGGAAGATGTGTCAAGCCCAGCAAAATAGTTACGCCCATATGCCTATCGCCATGTATAGCCCTATCTAACAACAGCAGGCATGAATATTTCTGTGGTCTTCCCACCTCCAATTACTAAGGGAAAAAATGTCTCATAGCACTGCATATAAAACTCAGATGTCTCAAAAAACAGAAGGGGACCTCAGTCACATGCAAGTCATCCCTCACAGAGTCTAACAGCTACAGTGTGCCTGCCTGCCTGTACACATTCTGATTATAAAAGGAGGTAACCCTAGTGTGGTCTCCTATCTACCTGAGCTTGCATATTCTGGGGCAGGTGTTCTGTAAGCTGCAACTTCCTGGAAAAAAAGTAGCTTGTATATCTGCCCACTGCGCAGTCTTCATGAAGGAGCATAGGGTGATTGTATAGCTCTGCTAATGCCCACTCCACTGTTAGGGTGGAATAATTTCTAGGTGCTCTGTCAGTGTTTGCAACTGTGGATTGTTCAGTGCTATGAACATCTAGTAAATTGAATTGTCTCTTTTTAGCTTAGGGAAGTCAAACTAAATAAGTTGAGCTTTTGTCATCAAATTTAATAGTTGCTTATCAGTCATAATATTTTGGATATATTTTCTTTGAAGACACTACATCCCAAACCTCAACCCACAATATATTGCTTTGTATGGTGGAAAAGATGAACGCCACACTGCGATATGTATTCAAAACCAAATGCTGCCATGTAAAATGCAAACTTAGAGTTTTTTTACTGGCAAATGTATTTTTATTCAAAATGAAAAGTGTAGACATATTTAAGGTTCAGTAATGTGGAATCATATTTTTAGCAAAACCAAAGAGGTTAGTTTACTGATTTCAGTATAGAATATATGCAGGTTGTTTTGAAACTAAGATTAGACACAGTTTACCTTTTGCTGACAGTCGTTGCTTCCCCATGAGCTAGATAGACAGGAATACTATTCCTATGCTAATTGGACAACAAGACTCATTGTCACTGCAGTGTATCATGGAATATTTGCATTTCATATTTGGCTATCCATTTTTCCCTAGTTACTAAAAGGTGCACCCAATTATGCTCATAAATGCATCCATTAGTCCTGATACTATGTACATCTGCCGTGAACTAGGGTAAAGATAAAATAATATAAGAAAAAGAAAAAAACTGTTAATGTAATTCTGTCAATGTCTCAAAAATGTTGATGAAACATTTCTGTAGTTTGCAAATGTTTTATATATTTACCAATAGGAATCAGTAAGCTGCCCAGAAAATTGCTCTTACTTGGCAGCTGGCTTTTTTTTTTTTTTCTTTTGGTCCTGCTTTTGGTTTTGGTTTTTCTTGTTTGTTTGTTTTTTGCTTTTTAATAGCAGATGTAAACTCTCAGGTTGGTAGTCCAAAATAATTAGATTGGACCAACTATTAGGACAGTGCTGAAGGCATTAAGACAATTATACCAAGTCAAAAAGAATCTAAGAAGATGCTGACACTTTGTAACACCCAGAATCTATAGCAAACAAACCAAATCTAAAAGAAACAAGAGAGGAAACAGCACTACTGTGTTCCAAAGATATGTTGCTGATTTGATCTATAGTATACTGCTGAGGTGAGTAGCTCGAGACAGGATGGCTTCAACACATGAGCGAGGGGAAGCTCAGTGTCCCCGAGCCTCAACTCAGAGCGCCCAGAGCCACCGAGGCAGCCTCAAGTCCTCGACAGGACTTGCCCAGGAGCCGCAGCTCAGCTGACGCGAGCAGCTGACTCACAGGGGGCGGAGCCAGGAGGAGCAGCACCAACCCTGACTGGTAAAAACCTGCCCCAGGGAGGGCGGGGAGGCAGTTGGCGGGCAGGTAGGGTGCGTAGAGGCGGTTTGTGCGGGCAGGCGAACGGGATGGTGAGCTCTCGCTTTATGACCAGGGCCCGGTCTGGGAGCTCTGCTCTGGCTGCCCTGGCAGTGGCCAGCGTGGGCACCCAGACAGAGCCGATGAGAGGAGAGGCTGCAGTGCAGAGCTCAGAGTGTAGAGAGTGCCTGCACTGGTCTTGTGAGGGGAGGGTGCACAATGGGCAGGGCTGCACTCGGTGCTCCCTGGTGGAAGCCCTCCTGCAGCAGGTGGCTGAGCGGAGGGCGCTGTCAATAGGCTGCAAGGTGTCAGGGAAGCTGAGAGGAAGCAGGACTGCTTGCTTCAGGCCCAAACTGTGCAGGGGCCTCAAGCATCCTCAAGCATGGTGGAAAGAAGGAGGCTGTTAACCCAGGAACCTGGGAAGTAGTAACAAAAACCAAAAAAAAAGGAGGAAGAGGACAATTAAAAGCAAGGGGCTTCCTCCTAAATCTGATGTCCCCACCCAGAACTGCTTTGCAGTTCTGCAGGGGGCTAATGAGGAAACACACTTGAACATGAACAACCGGCTGATGCACTGGTAAAAAGATCTCTACTGGTGCTGCCAGGAAAAAGTGGAGGATCATAGTGGTAGGGGACTCTACTTTGAAAGGCAGAGAGGCACCCATCTGTCAGCCTGACTCAGTCTCCAGGGAGGTGTGTCGCCTACCAGGCACTTGGATGAGGGATGTTGCAGAGAGGCTGCCTGCTCTAGTGAGTCCCATGGACTATTACCTTCTTCTAGTGATCCATGTGGGTGCTGGTGATGTTGATAGCAGTAGGCCAGAGAACATAAAGAAGGACTACAGAGCCCTGGGAGAGGTGGTTGGGGGCTCTGGAGCTCAGATTGTCTTTTTATCAATTTTCCAGGATACAAGTGAGGACCCCAAAAAGGCTAGGAGGATTGGCCAGGTAAATAAATGGTTAGAAGGGTGGTGCCATTGTCAGGGGTTTGGGTGTTTTGAACACAGGACCCAAGTGTGTAGGCCAGATCTACTGGGGGCTGGTGGAGCTGCTCTGATAAAGAAGGGGAAGAGTCATTTTGGTAGGAGGCTTGCCAGACTGGTCAGGGATGCTTTAAACTAGATGTGTTGGGGGAGGGAGGCATCATTCCATCCCAACAATCCCAGTCAGTTGCAAGCACCTATAATGAATGCTCAGAACAATGTAGAGATATTCCAGCTGCTCCAGCCAATGAGCTGGCTTCATTTGGAGCTTGGCTCAGATGCCTCCCTGTAACATGGGGAACAAACAAGAGGAATTAGAGATGTGTGTATGTCTACAGGGGTGTGATATAATAGGCATCACAGAAACATGGTGGGATGACTCCTATGACTGGAGTATTGGAATGGAAGGTTACAGGCTCTAGAAGAGACAGGCCTGGCAGATGGGGAGGGGGAGTTGCTTTTTATGTTAGGGATAGGGTGGAGAGTATGGAACTCTGTCTGGGGACAGATGATCAGTCAACAGAGAGTTTGTGGGTCAGGATTAAAGGGACAACAGTGATGGGAGACATTACTGTGGGGTTTTTCCTCTTACTGCTGGTGGCACCTAGTCCTCTGATGACCTGTGATCACATAGCATTTTACTCCAGTTTCACACAAGTGTAAATAACCACATAAGTTTGTGGTGAACCACATCCATGTTATTTCATTCATGTAAGCAGCATTCTGATGCTCCACAGCATCCTGCCCCTTGAGAATTCAAAGCTGCCCATAGAAGTAAGCATGCAACATAAAAATGCATTTATCTACATGAAGGAAGTATTTGCCTGTTCTACTAGAATAACCAATAAACATATTTTTCAGAGTTTGTGTGATGTGTCTTATTATTCATCTTTTTGATTGCCTTCTTCCTATATTTTCATATCAATTCCAAACTCTTCCATTCCACTCTACCTTTTTTCTCTAAAGACTGCAATAATTTCTGGGACAACTGGCCATATTAAATTCATATGCTTTTCCAAATTGTACCACATCCTGCAATCAGACACATTATGGGTCACTCAAGGTGAGTCAGGAAATAGAAATTTCCATGGTGTTGTTTACGTATGTATATATACAAGTGAGAAATACAGCCAAAATGTCAAAAAGCAAGAAAATGCAATCAAGAATTTATATTAGAATTATCATTCAAGTGGAAAAAAGCTTCTGTAAAACAATGAAATCACCCTGGATCTGTCAGCTAAAAACAGAAGGCAGTGGAAATGATTACCACTAATATTACATGTAGAAAAGTGACATCTATACATGCAACAATAATTTTTTTTTAGAGCACTATTTGGTGGCATTGAAACGAGCAATACTTCCCTCTTGCTTTGCCTTTCTCCTTGAAGGTACTTTCTTTTTATGAGGAAGTGCAATGTGAATTGGAACAGATACAAGCACTGGGTTTGAATTCAATTATTTCCTGATTTTCCTTTTAGGGCATGACCTGTAATCCTATAATGTTCTGCATGCCTATAAGTTTAGATTTTTAACCAGGGCAACCATGATATCTACTTTAGGTCACCAGTGCTCTTTGATCATTTTTATTTATGCACTCCATGTTACTGAGTACCTCACTGTGGCACCACCTGCATCCTTGTGTTTTGCTGCCATGAAAATACAGAATAAATAAACAAAAAGAATATGGTTCAACAAACTCCAAATATATTGTTTAATATTCTAAGGTTAAATGATAGGAAGAATATCAACATAGAAGAGACATAGACGAAAGCAAAATAAAGATTTCTGCAACTAAGTCACTTGTGCTTCTGATTCCCTGTGTCCTTTTACCTGTGTAGACACACACATGCACATAGTCGAGCCACTGTGTTGGGAATTCAGCAATGCTCACTCCAAAAGCATGCAAAATGGACAGAGCAGCACTTTCTCCAAGGACAGAGCTGCAGAGGGAGGAATAGGACTGCAACCAAAATGCATGGTTAATCAGAGCTACTGTCCATTCAGAACTTGCTATCAATGTGTTTCCACTGCACAAGGCAGGGTAGCAGAGAGACAACAAAGCCAAAGGTCAGCTTCTTACTTCTAATCCAACTGCAGCAGTTTGGAGCTTGAAATGGTCTAATTTGTCTTGCTTTTAATAACAAGAGAAAATTTTCCAGCTAAGAACCAGAAAACAGTTTGAAGAACAGTCCCATTCTTCTCAGCTAACTCTTTAGGGACTATTTGAGGGTCAGCTCCTGTGGTAACATTTATTTGGCATATACTAGTCTGACTGAGAGCAAAACCAGTAGCTCAGATAGCTTAACTGTGCTTGGAATGCAAAATCTTCAAGAACAAACGTCAAATTAAAAAAAAAAAAAGCAAAATTAAGTGCCAAAAAACCCCAACCAAACCCTCAAAAAAACTCAAACCAAACCAAAACAGAAAAAACCCACACCCACCAAAAAACAAACCCCAAAAAACTCAACACAACAAACAAAACAAAACAAAAAACCCCACAAAACAAAAACCAGAAAACCAAACCAAAAATACGAAACAAAAAAACCACCCACCCCTCCCCCCCCCCAAAAAAAAAAAAAAAGGGGGAGCAGGGGGAAGAAAAGGAAGTACCAAGGTTACACTGACCACTTAGTTTTGGAGGAGAAACATGCAAGAATTTGTTACACCCTATGAATACCTGTATGGAAATTTTGGAAGGAACTAACTCTCATTTTGGATTAAGCCAAGACTGAAATTTTTCTAATTTCATAATCTGTTGTTTTCCTTAGAAATCTTAATATAAATATTTTTAATTGAGAGTAATGTTTATTTGAGGACAGTTTCTAGTGAATTGCAGGTCTTGTGTCAGTTAAACAGTGGAGCAGCCATCATATGGTGGAAAGGTCTTTTGAATGCTTAGATCCTTTTTAAATACTAAGTTTGTCTAAATAAATATTCCCAGTAGTAAATAACACTGCTCTACAGCACATCTGCAAAATCTAATCATTCTTCCTCCCTCACAGGCTTTCCATTGTGCTTAGGTGTCTGTTGCCAGTTTACTGTGCACAAACACTTGGTGAGAACAAAATTTATATCAACATACTAATCTGACCTCTTGATCTAAACTGACCAGACCCTGGGGTTTTGAGGTTAAGGGTGTTTGAATTAATGGCCTCCATGACAGAGTTCAGGAACTTCAACAATTAAAATTTTCAGAAACATTTCACCAAAGTTTTACTACCATAAATCAAAGCAGTTCAAACTTTTAATAGTACTAGTAGGATTTGCAAGTATTATCTGAAGGGAACTAATCTCCCATATCCCTTTGGCACTCAGATGGATCTCTTTTTCCTAAAATCCTGTCTATATTGTCTTGCCCATGACTCTTAACATTTGTGATTTTGAAGGAACTTAATGGATTTCAAGGGCAGAAGGATACAAACACATCTACTGGCAAGAGGGGTCAAGGACAGCAGAAAGAGCTTTTTTCAAATACATGGCAGATAAAACTAACACCGGAGGCAAGGTAGGTCCACTGATGAACGGGATGGGTGCCCTGGTGACAGAAGATACAGAGATGGCAGAGTTACTGAATGCCTTCTTTGTCTCTGTCTACTCTGCCGGAGGCAGTCCTGAAGAGCCCTGTACCCCTGAGACCTCAGATGAAGTCAGGTCAACGGAGCAGTTTGCCTTAGTCGACGAGGAATGGGTTAGGGACCAGCTGAGCAATCTGGACATCCATAAATCCATGGGTCCAGATGGGATGCACCCGCGGGTGCTGAGGGAACTGGCAGAAGTCATTGCTAGACCACTCTCCATCATCTTTACCAAGTCTTGGGAAATGGGAGAGGTGCCTGAGGACTGGAGGAAAGCAAATGTCACTCCAGTCTTCAAAAAGGGCAAGAAGGAGGACCCGGGTAACTATAGACCGGTCAGCCGCACCTCCATCTTCAAGCATATCAAGGATAAGAGAGTTATGAGGGGCAGTCAACATGGCTTTACCAAGCGGAAGTCATGCTTGACCAACCTCATAGCCTTTTATGAGGAAATAACACGATGGATGGATGATGGCAGAGCGGTGGATGTGGTCTACCTTGACTTCAGCAAAGCATTTGACACAGTCTCCCACAGCATCCTCACAGCTAAATTGAGGAAGTGTGGTCTGGATGATCACGTAGTGAGGTGGACTGTGAACTGGCTGAAGGAGAGAAGCCAGAGAGTTGTAGTCTATGAGGCGGAGTCTAGTTGGACGCCTGTATCTAGTGGAGTGCCTTAAGGGTCAGTACTGGGACCAGTATTATTTAATATATTCATCAATGATTTAGATGAGGGAACTGAGTGTACTATCAGCAAGTTTGCTGATGACACTAAGCTGGGAGGAGTGGCTGACACGCCAGAAGGCTGTGCTGCCATCCAGCGGGACCTGGACAGGCTGGAGAGTTGGGCAGGGAATAACTTGATGAAATATAACAAGGGAAAGTGTAGAGTCCTGCATCTGGGCAGGAACAATCCCAGGTTCCAGTATAGGCTGGGGAACGACCTGTTAGAGAGTAGTGTAGGGGAGAGGGACCTGGGAGTCCTAGTGGATGGCAGGATGACCATGAGCCAACACTGTGCCCTTGTGGCCAAGAAGGCCAATGGCATCCTGGGGTGTATTAGAAGGGGAGGGTGGTGAGTAGGTCGAGAGAGGTCCTCCTTCCCCTCTACTCTGCCCTGGTGAGACTGCATCTGGAATATTGTGTCCAGTTCTGGGCCCCTCAGTTCAAGAAGGATAGGGACCTGCTGGAGAGAGTCCAGCGCAGGGCAACTATTAAGGGAGTGGAGCATCTCCCTTATGAGGAAAGACTGAGGGAGCTGGGTCTCTAGTTTGGAGAAGAGGAGACTGAGGGGTGACCTTATTAGTGTATATAAATATATAAAGGGGGAGTGTTATGAGGATGGAGCCAGGCTCTTCTCAGTGGCAAACAATGATAGGACAAGGGGTAAAGGGTACAAACTGGAACACAAGAGGTTCCACTTAAATTTGAGAAGAAACTTCTTCTCAGTGAGGGTGACAGAACACTGGAACAGGCTGCCCAGGGAGGTTGTGGAGTCTCCTTCTCTGGAGACATTCAAAACCCGCCTGGACACATTCCTGTGTAACCTCATCTAGGTGTCCCTGCTCCAGCAGGGGGATTGGACTGGATGATCTTTTGAGGTCCCTTCCAATCTCGAGCATACTGTGATACTGTGATACTGGGAACTTCTATATGACCCATGCCATGGAGCTTCATCCATTTATTGATCTCTGTCATGGTTTAAACCTGGCTGGCAACTATTAACTTTCAAATTTACCAGCAAAAGTTAACTATCTCGTCTGAAACAAGGACATTCTCTGAGCATAATACTCATATTTAACAAGTGTATGGCTGTCTACTCTGTGTGAGAAGATATTGAATGATGGAAATGGCACTTTTCCTAGACAGTGTATTTAGATAGTGTATTTTCATTGCTTTATCACTGTTTGCTTAAAACAAAATTTTTTTTTGTTGAAATTTAAAGTAGACTAGCTTTAATTTCCAGAGGCTTCCAGCAGTGATTTCTCTATGAGATGAAAGACTTCCATTTTAGAATTTTATCCTCATGAAAACCATCTACTAGTAATGTGTTCTTCCTTTTGATAAAAAAACCCAAACAAAACCTCTTACTCTGAGGCATTTTTACTCCAGATGCTATATCACTTCTGTTGCTCTTCTAAGCTTTCTTCATGCCTTTCTTCAAACTGTAGGCACCAAAGATGAAGAAACTTCTAGTATCAGACTTGACAGTGTCACATATAGAAAAACACCTCTCTACTGAGAAATGCTTCTCTTAAATTGGATTAAAATCCAGTAATTGACTAGGAAGACTTTTGCCCCCTTACTATGCAAATGAAAAGCAATTCAGTCTGTAAGAAATAGGAAGCTTGATAGCTGGCATAAGTAAAATTAATTAGAAGAGGTAATAAAGATTACAGTCCACCTTTATACCAAGAGAGCATTTACCTTGTCTTCTGGGCTAATAAACATTGTCCTGCTATGTGTGTAGATAACATACCAATGTTGTTACGACACTAAGAATCTTGATTCTTGCATGATTAACTTACAGAAGCATGAGAACCATGGTAATGTTGTCAGTGCTGCTGTAACGTGTCCTTGTCAGTGGTTAGAATATCTCCAAAATAAAGGAAGCTACATGACCATGTATGGCTTTTGTATGAATATATTAATAGATTAATTAAAATACAATTTTGAGGGTTGTTTCTTTGAAGCTTTTACTCAAAGATAAGATCTATGATATCTGCCACTTATTATGTTGCTGCCAAATCATTAATATGTGGAAAGAAATTACTGCTAGGTTTTGTTCTAATGAAAGAACTCTCCAGATTTCAGCAGTATTTGACAGTTAATTCACATCTTGTCTAGTTTCTGCTGTGCAAATGTTCAACACCCCAGGAATAACTTCAAATATTAAGTGACTACTTATAAGGACAAGCTTATAAAAGAACAGGTGTATAACTGGCCATGCCTCTATGTGGCAGTCAACACTAAGGATTTCATTAGCTTGATTTAAGTCAGCCTCCCACAGGCAGCTCATGTTGAATTGTTTTAGTTCTGGTATGAACTCCAGGGTTTTTTTCCACAATCATAGTTTTCTAGGATACAGTTGCAAATGCTAGAGTTGTAGACTCTGGTTCAGAGGGTCTGTAACCTTGTTTCTTTAGCTACATTAGGACTCATTAAATTGCAGGGTGTGATGCAGTCAACAGTTTCAATAGCTTGAAATGAACACCTAGCCACCATTATTTGATACTCTACAAGTCCATTCACCAATTGAAAAACAGTGATTTGATATTTATTTCCAGACCACTAAGAAGAATATTGAACAAGGTCAGGTCTAATACTAATGACTGCAAAATAGTGCTAGCAATGTTCCTGTACAGAGATGGTTCCCCTCTGACAACTACTTTGAGAACAGTTAGTCAGTGCTTAATCCATTTAACACAAGCCTTATTTGTCTTATGGAAAGTTCATTTTTACATTGGAAAATCCATGATAAAAAGTCAAATTACTTACAGCAGACTTAAGTATCTTAAGTCCATACATCAAGCAGGAAAACATCAGTAAACTGGTGAAACTCCAATGCTTTGGAAAATAGAATACCACAGAATTAACAGTTTTCATCAAGAGACCTGCTTAATGCTAAAATTGTGGAAATAAGCATTAATAGACACTATAGATTTAGTTGAACGCAGTTTTCAGGTTTTGTTGTGACAGGATTCCATAAGGGATCACTGTGGGGTTTATGGGTTGGCTTTTTTTTTTTTTTTTTTTTTTTTTTAAATAGGTTGGCTTTTCTTTTTTTTTTTTTTTTTTAATTCTCCCAGTGGTGAGAGTCAACCAGCGTTAAAGATGCCTATCTAGGATTGGTGTTCACTTTCTCTAGCCTTTATGGTGTGACAATTAACTATTTGGTTAATCTTTTAGGTAGGAGATAAAGAGAAATCCTAAAATGAATCATCTTCTGAATCTCATTCTTCAACATACAAGAGGCATGGAAGTGATTAAATGTTAAAGTCGGCAGAGGTGACTCCTATCCCCTAGTATTCATTATTTCAAGGTCTTCTAATGCACTCCAGAAAGCTTCTTAAAAGTAGATTTGTGTGGTATTATTTCATATTATGTTACAATGCATAGTTTCAGGATTAGCTGTCAGGCATAAGTATGGTGACAAGGTGGAACAGTGACCCTGAGATATAGTCACATACATCCTAAGAAAGAGCTTATCCAATTTAGTTAGATTAGTCCTGTCCACTCGGACCTCCAGGTGCACAGTAGTTACAATTCAGTATGTAAGACAAAGAATGCATAGATTTAAACATGAAATAAGAAAAAAAAAAAAAAAAAAAAGAGATTCTCAAGTAAATATTTTGTGTCTGCAGTGAGTAACAGCCATGCCACTGAATGCTACCAGATTTTACCCAGGTAAAACGTGCATTTGCTGCTAGGTAGCATGATAATGTTTTTTATTTCCAGAAAGAGTGAAGATCAAAGGGAGCCAGGCTGGGCTAGTGAGCTTGCGTGGTTAAACTGTCAGTTGAAAGACATTTTCTGTTCACATCTATTACCACAGAAAGGCTGAGACTATCTTGGAGTTACAGCTTCTGGAAAAGTGGAAAGTTGATACATTCCTGCATCACTGCTTTTCAATCCTGAGTCTGTTGTGCTATCCTTAGGATACTCACTGATTCAGTTCTATCCATGGATTAGCACTTCAATCAAGGAAAAATGGAGAAACACATTTCACAGCATTTCAGATTCCAGTGTGGGGGCACAAGATGAGCATTTGAACTGGGAGAAAGTGAGTAACTGACTACAAGCATAAGTAATTCTTGTGTCAAGGCTTTGACAAGTCGTTTGTTGGAAAACCAATTTTACTGATTACAGTCTACACTTAATAGATGTGCCATCCAGGGATGTGTCAACTCTCTTGCAGCATACCAATTAATGGTAGTTACTGGTGGTGAAAGTAGCTCTTTTAATCTTATTAAAAAAGTGGCATACAATATAATTTCCTTTGTGGGAATGTCTGAAAGAGTTTTATCTGCTGGAAAAAGAACAACACCATATTTAAACAAGATATACAAAAACCTGCCAGCCTCCTTCTGCTTTCTGATAGAGTTCACACTTTTAAATTCAGATCAATAGTGAAGCAGTTTGGGTACCTGTGTTTCTCCTAAATACTAGTAGTTGGTTTAAGTTAATAGAATTTTGCCTTGATAACCCTTAAAAAGTTTTACATGTAAGTCAGAGAACCTTAAATAAGGTGATCCAGTCTATTAGATAGAGGCTTTTTCTTGCTCTTCTTCATTTTTAATTGCATGCATGAAAACCAGATAACATGGGTTAGATTTGATCTAGAATTTAGAGACCAACTTGCACTTGCACAGTTGCTGCAAAAGCCTATGACTGAATCCTATATAACCCTCCCAATATGACCATCTCAGTATGTGGAGTTGCTTAGATCTTGATTTTTCTCAGTTCCTTGGAGACCACATCTACAATACAAATCTTGGAACAGAAATTCTTCAACTCACTTCTGCTGTGACCTTTTACATAGGGTAGTGTGCCAACAACTGCAGTCAAAACTTTAATGAGTAGATCACACCCTTGGTCAGGCTTGCAAGTATTTATTTTTCTTGTTCAGGCTGATGTTCAAGAGATTCGACATCTCTGTCCTTGGAGCTGTTCAAGATGTGACTACATAAGGCTCTAAGCAACCTGATCTTATGTTGCAGAGGATTAGACTAGGTGGCCTGAGTATATAAATAGTAAATTATTTGGAGGATACTTTGACCATTAAATCACAAAGTGGTGATTGGTATACTGTTTCTTTGAAGTTCTCTGTTCTTTTTCTTCGGTGAAATTATCCTTTTATTGAGGTCAATTAACTTTTTAACCAGGTTTCACAAGGGCAGACAATCATAAAAACTTTTTTTGAAACTGTTTCCTATACAGCTAAACTGTTTCTTCTGCTAATATGATTCCCACTAAGACAGACATGTAATACATTATTGGTCTTTAAAGACTATTGGCATCTGTGAACTGGTGTTATGCAACCCTCCCTCAAAGTCTGGAAACTTAAAAAAATAGAAAAAAGTGCTAAGTTCTGTAACCTTTTCTGATCAGTCTATCCTTAAAACCCAACAGTAACTTATTTGGTCTTCCTCATACAGTTTGACATTCCTCCCAAATTCTCTTCCACAAAGAACAATTCAAGAACATGCATAGTGTTAAAAGATTCAGCTATCCACTAAGGGAGTTTATGAAACAGAGTGCAGGCTGCTGGCTTGGCTATTCTGAAACAATTCTTCATTGCAGAAGTACAGCTGAAAATACCTAGGTATTGATATAATCACTGATGCTCTACATGAGGAGTGTTCTTACTGAGAAAGCAATAACAGTGGAAATGGGCCTCTCAAACTACCTGGAGAACATGGGACTTTGACATAATCCAGAAAGATAAATCATTAATTGTGTCAAGGGAGAAACAGAACACTCCTATTTGTTTTCTAATGTAATTTTTCATTTTTATTTTTTTTTATTCTACACTACTGAGCTTTTGCAGAGAATTTTTATCTGTTTTTCTGGTTTTATTGTAGATCAGTTTTTTACATAAGTTACCAATACATTTGTGGGCACAGACATTTTTGATCAACCTTCATACATTAAAACTGTTTTTGCTAAAAAAAAAAAAGAGGGGAGGGAGAATAAAACATGGATCAGCTTAAGCTTTTCAGCCATACTAATAATTTTTGGGGTTTGCAAGAACACATTTGCATCTCCCAATGCATATTCCTCTATGTCAATGTGTAATGGAAGTGATGATAGCATTTTCTAGAGTGAGCTTTTCAGATTTGTGATTCTCCTAATAGATTTGAAACTCAAACTTATTTATTTTTCCCTTACAGTTATTATAAACACAATAATGTCTTGATAAGTTAAACAAAATATATACATGTATTGATTACAGTGGTAAGTTACATGAGTTGCTGTGTATGTGTTCCCAGTGAGTGGAGAAGGAAGATATTATTTGCTTTATAGTTCAATATATATAATGTATATAATAGACATATGCATATTTATAAGCATATGAAACACATGCGTATAGACTTTTTATGTTTATATAAATGTATATGTTACCTACTTCTGCGCACATCTACAGATACAATAATATATAATAACGTATTATGGCAATGTTTAAATCATAGAATATAATATATCATAATCTAATATATATCAGAATATATTTTATAATAATTTATAAGATACATTAAATATTTTATGCATATAAGACATACACATATATGTATATGACTTTTGGAAGTCTGCAGTTCCTTTTTATAGTCCTCAAAACCAATGGAGGTCATAAAAGGAAATTGCAGGTAACCAAAATACCCAGTAGCTCAGTCTGTAAGCTGCAACCTCCTTGTGGAAATCTGTTATTCCAGAGGGCTTACTTCCGTGTTGCAAGAAGTCAGTGTATGCTGAAGAGTGTACTGCATGTGGAAATGAACTAGGGAGCATAGGACTACAACTTTCCTCTGAAGAGCAACGGTGTTTCAATTATCTCAAAATATTTTGACAATGTCTGTAAGTAATAAGAAAACTAAAGCTGAACACACTGAGATATTGGAAACATTCTTTGGGGTTTTTTTTAGAGAAACCAAAGTTTTTAGAGGAAATTGGAAATTCAGAGGACAAGATTGTTTCTACCTATTCTGATTTGTTTTATTTTGTTCTGTTTTTTTTTTTTTTTTTTAACTGCACTTGTAGTGACCTTGATATACTTTCTCTGAACACATACAAAACAAACATCCCCACAACAGAAGCGATTAAACAGTAAATTTTGAATGTGATCTTTCTAGATGTCTAGGATGGGTGTGATATCATAAAAATATGCTCCATTTTGGATGCATCTTCCTAACAGCTGCAGAAGGCATCTGTTCACTTCCATGGACAGCCACTACGGTCAGTTCCAAACACTCCAAACACTACATATACCTCCAAACTCATGGACAGTAACAGATTTGCTTACCTTTACATGCTGTGAACATCTTCATTGACTTTGGTGGAACTATTCCCAGTGGATAAAGTGAGGCATGTGCATGAAATCTAGGCAGGATTTGGGTTTAAGACATTAAGTTTTCATTGTGCTCTGCAGAAGACTGATGGAGGAGCTAATTTGACCAATGCCAGCATCCTTTTCACTAAAAGTATACACCCTAATGACATGACTACAAAACATGACATGCCTACTCCAGAAATCTTAAAAATTCGTTGGAGGAGTGAGAACAGTAGATTTATTTGCATACTGTACATGTTCAGCAGTGGGTAGTTACTGATGGCTTTTTGCTGCTCTATTAGCCTTTTCAGTATGTAAATGTTGAGTATCAGTGAGCTGGTATTTCTTACTTTAACTGGCATAAGAATAGGCTGTTTCTCTCCAGCAGTTCCAGAAGATTGTTGTGGGCCTGAGCTGAGTAAAATAGGTGCAGATATTTCAGTAAATGCAGAAATTGCTAGCACCATCTATTGGTAATAAATGTAGAAAATTGAAACGATTTTCACAAAATATGCATGTACTCAAATTAGAGTCTGATTGAATAAATGAGTGCTCTTGTTTTAATTATTTTAAATGCCATTAAAATATATGTAAATATATCTTTTTATAACCAGACATTTCGTCTAGGGTTTGCATCTCATTGAAAGTACTTGTGACTTTAAAAACACTCACTGTTTTGTAGAAAGTCCTGATAAGTCTCTAAAAACATCATTCTTTCCTGGGAAAGGCTAACCAACCTGGGCAAGTGGATGGAATCCTGGCTTTAACACAGGTTTTAAAAAGTAATTAAATCTCAGTGTTAGTCTACAGAGAGAATATTATGCATAACTAATATTTGTATTTTATTATCCAAATGTTTTCATTTTCTGCAACAAAGACAACAGACACCAAGAATGAAGGGAGTTTAGTACCTGTAGAAACCGAGGAAAGGATTCCTGAAGAATAGCTGGCTTTGAGTTAGAGACCATTGTCACAATATAGTCATCTAGCCCATACATGAATGAGCGCATGTTCTTATTGTGCTCACACATTGACTCAGCTACTGCAGTAATAAAACTGAGTGAAGGACTTGACAGGCTTGACAGGTAAGACACATGTTGATCTGCTCTTGATATGATGATATATTGACTTCTGTGTGATCTTTGAAAAAGACAGAGACACAAACTACAGCATGTTTCAAATGAGATTTCTAGTGGCTAAGGCAGACTTTTGGAAAAATATTTATAGGTCTCTTATACTGTTGTATGTCAGAGCGTTTCTTCAGGTAGCGTTCATCTGGTTCATGAGCTCAGAACCTTTTACTTTTAAATCAAGTTTTACTGCTATATGAATATGGAATTGTGAAAACTGAATGAAAAATGACTGTGAATATGATGGAACATCCACAGCTATTTTTTTTTCATATTCATGTTTTACACAACAGTACAGGGAGGTTATACACAAGGTAATGTGTAGTGGTAACATTGTGAGGGATTTAATGGCCGTGACTTTTTTTCTTTCTGATGTATGGTCTATCTCAGCATGAGCTGTTCTGCATTTTACTGTTGTGGCTAGTCTTAAATTCAGCCTGGTAAAGTCACTTTCAGAAACCTATTCTTCCCTTGTGGGATTGCCAAAATAACTGGTAGGGCCCCAAGCTGAGGCTAAAGATAATATTTGAATTGTTTCTATGAAGCATTTAATTATGTCTGAAATTCTGATTGGAGGTCAGGATGCATGGGAGCATAGAAGTACTCAGGTTAAGTTTTTAATACATTGCCAGTTACAGTAATCACCAGGGAAGCAGAAGCAAGAAGATATTCTGATTCCAAGTATAACAATGAGTAGGATGCATTAATTTCTTCACCTTGAACCTAATGTACCTCAGCAGTTCATTCCTTTCCTCAAGAAAATAATTCCAAAGACTTTAATTTAGGAAGTGTTAGATGGAAAGTTTCAGAAGATTTTTACAAGGGGTGCATTCTGTCATGGGAGATATCCAAGGGCACTTAAAGGACATGCTAAGTAAAAGCAGAAGGGAGTCTCTGGGCACTGTCTTGGTTCCTGTGCCCTTCTGCGTAGTTGAAGGTTCTGTAGCGGTTTTCCCTGCTGCTGCGCAGAGTACAGCCTTTGGGGGCCTGGTCATCAGCAGTCTCTGCCTTCACATCCTCATTCACTGCATCACACGTTAGCTGCTTCTTTGGCAATGCGGTGATCATTGGAATGAAGTAGCTTAAAAACAGTCCTAGCAACAGAGATTACATTCACTCTATCACTATTTATAGGATGGACTGGGTTGTAGGGTGACCCTGAAAATAGCTATGGCAGATAAGGGAACAGGGTCACAGACAAAGGAAAGATACACTTGCAGCTTTTCCATTGAAGTCTGTGTCTTATGGAGTCACATGATAGTTTATTTTACAAGCAGAAGACCAGGAGTGCCAGGAGTGCTGTAACAGGGCTAAAGTGTTTCCAACATCTAAGAAAGATAATGGTTAAACTATGTTCTGTCTTTGTGCTTTTATCACACACATTCTGTGTCTTCTTAGAGAAAACGCCCTCAAATGGGTTTATTTGCTGATAAAATTGCATCGGTCCCCTTCACCTCGGAAAAATGTGCTCCAGATTCAATAATGTATTTTGCCTGCTGAATGAGAGTTGGTCTTTGCTAAGGTGAAAGTAATCACAATGGACACAGCAAAACACGCAAGAATTCCCAAGCTAGCTCTGAAAGAATTAGTACTAGGATAAGGAGAGCCTCATAAGCAAAGTCTAGTCCTTATTATTAGTCTAGCTTAGCCAATTAGGTTGTGCAAGTATTGTGTTAGTATGGTTAGCACACTTATTAATGCGTAACTTTACATTGTACATATTCCATGTGACAACCAAACTGTGCCATATACCACAGCCTTGACAAGGAAAACAAACATCAAGTCCACCTGGTGGAATTTGAGCCAGTGCAATTGGAAGAAGGAAAAAAATTAGCAGTTCCTATGTGAATTCTAACTGGCACTGGCTTCAAAAGTCCTGTGTCAAAGCACTTAACGCCATACAAATAATATAGAATCATAGAATCATAGAATAGTTAGGGTTGGAAAGGACATTAAGATCATCTAGTTCCAAACCCCCTGCCATGGGCAGGGACACCCCACACTAAACCATGTCACCCAAGGCCTCATCCAACCTGGCCTTGAACACCGCCAAGGATGGAGCATTCACAACCTCCCTGAGCAACCCATTCCAGCGACTCACCACCCTCTCAGTAAAGAATTTCTTCCTTAGATCCAATCTAAACTTCCCCTGTTTAAGTTTGAACCCGTTACCCCTTGTCCTGTCACTACAGCCCCTGATGAATAGTCCCTCCCCAGCATCCTTGTAGGCCCCCTTCAGATACTGGAAGACTGCTATGAGGTCTCCACACAGTCTTCTCTTCTCCAGGCTGAACAGCCCCAACTTTCTCAGCCTGTCTTCATACGGGAGGTGCTTCAGTCCCCTGATCATCCTCGTGGCCCTCCTCTGGACTTGTTCCAACAGTTCCATGTCCTTTTCATGTTGAGGACACCAGAACTGCACACAATACTCCAAGTGAGGTCTCACGAGAGCAGAGTAGAGGGGCAAGATCACCTCCTTTGACCTGCTGGTCACGCTCCTTTTGACGCAGCCCAGGATACGGTTGGCTTTCTGGGCTGCGAGCGCTGATTGCCGGCTCATGTTCATTTTTTCATTGACCAACACCCCCAAGTCCTTCTGTGCAGGGCTGCTCTGAATCTCTTCTCTGCCCAACCTGTAGCTGTGCCTGGGATTGCTCCCACCCAGGTGTAGGACCTTGCACTTGGCATGGTTAAACTTCATCAGGTTGGCATCAGCCCACCTCACAAGCGTGTCAAGGTCCCTCTGGATGGCATCCCTTCCCTCCGGCGTATCAACCAAATCACACAGCTTGGTGTCATCAGCAAACTTGCTGAGGGTGCACTCAATCCCACTGTCCATGTCACCGACAAAGATATTGAACAAGACCGGTCCCAGCACCGATCCCTGAAGGACACCACTCCTTACTGGTCTCCAGCCAGACATCGAGCCATTGACCACAACTCTTTGCATGCGGCCATCCAGCCAGTTCTTTATCTACTGAGTGGTCCACCCATCAAATTGATGTCTCTCCAATTTAGAGACAAGGATGTCATGTGGAACAGTGTTGAAGGCTTTGCACAAGTCCAGGTAGATGACGTCAACTGCTCTGCCAGTTTCCTCTTTGGGTCAGCTGTCATGTGTTTTCCCCTGAGGTTAGGAAAGGAAACCTGAATACAATAAAGTCTAACGTATGATAGTTTATATTCCTTATGGAAATATTTGTATCATGTTCCTGTGCAGAAAGCATTATTTTTCATTTTTTATCACTAAGCTAGCTTCAGACATGAAAAAAGCTGTAGCTAGAGGGGGTCCTCTTCAGAAGACATTTCAAAAATCCTGAAACAAAAATAAGCTATTGTAAATAATGAGCTTTTGATACAGGATCTCAATAAACCTTATGGGGAAATTTTTTTGCAACATTGTAATCACATGAAAACATTGTTTTCCCTCCTGAGAATCAATATCTTCTTGCTTATCATTGGATAAGACTCAGCAGTTGGTTACAGTCCTCACTGACCTTTTTTACTGGATCATCTTCCCCCCAAAAAGAAACCCCAAACTGTGCTGCTGCATCATTTGCTAAAAGAATTGTCAACCAAATAAGTGAGTTTGAAAAGCTCTTTGTTCCCTCTCAAGTCTTCTTGCTGTGCATAAACACTGACATTGCCCTGCTATGCCTTCCGTCTTGCAAGCAAAGCAGGCTTTGTAACAAATCTTTTCAATCCAAACTAGCTGTTTCCTATTGCTGCTGGGAGTTTAAACTTTGTTTTCTTGAAATAAAACGTAAAAATAGTAGAAATTTTGATTTTTGGACAGTCAACAGTTTAAATAACAATTCATAAAAGAAGCTGAGTCTTCTTAATCATCTATATGCGTCTCAAAATCCAACTGTAGGCAAAACCCAAAATGTTCCATGTGAGAAGTCACACAGAAATGCTTGGGTCAAACTCAGCTTGGGTCAAACTAAAAGTTTAGGCTTAAAATAAGAATTAATCTCAATTTAAGTCATAAAGACAAAATCGCATATACAGGAATCAATTTGTTATTATTATAATTTTTAATGGGAAGTCAATGTTTCTTAAAGGGCTTTCATGGATTGTATAAAAAACAACCTTCCAAACACCATTTGACTGCCTAACTGTCATCTCCCAGTTCTGATCTGTCATAAAAACATTCTTTAGTTTATTCCAGTATACAAAAGAAAAAAAAAATCTAGTTTTTACAAAACAATAAATTAGTATTGCACCTAATTCCACTTTTCTCCCCTTGCTGAAAGTCAGTGCAATAACTAGACATTGCCTTCTTAGTGTAACAGAAAACTGAAATTGAACCATTTCATGGTTGCAAAATAATTTCACAATCATTTTACTAAATCACTAGAAAAGATAGAATCACATCAGTCTTGCACAGTAAGAGTAATGCAGTATATATACTAGGTTAATGAGATAAGCTCTGACAGTAAAGCTTTTCAGTGGGGATTCTAATATGGTTGAGGATACTCTTTCGTTCGTAGTCCTATTTTCAAGCTCTTATCCATTTGCAGAGCATTTCCTTATGAGGTGAAATTCATCAGGCTGACATGGTATCCAAAAGGTAGATTATTTTGTGTAAGGAAAACTTGGCAATATTCTCTTTTATTGTTTATAAGAATACAGCTATTTCTTCATGGTGTTCACATATTTCAGTCCTTTCTTCTTTATGTGCATGCTCATGCTCTTTCCCCCCTCCCCCGCCTTTGTTGTTAGCTCAGAAATTACTTTGTTTTTAACAGAAGAGAAAACACAGTTTTCTCAGAGCACAGGTTGTGCTTGGCTATGTTACACACAAGCGAAAAAGAAAATGAGAAATAAAGGACGTGAAGTACATTATTTTTCAGACTGATATAAGAGGCTGATGCTGTAGTGACTCTGCATGCAGAATATTCATTAAGAGCAAAGCAATACAGAATGCCCATACAGTTGGCCACCCTGTTGGAATAAATACAGCTGGCATATAAACTTGAATGGACTGTTGGTCTGGCTGTCATTTCTAGATGATCTTTATCTTAAATCTGCTCCCTTCTGTGACCACTGCTGTGCCTGACATTTTCCATAATGATGCTAGGTAAAGATCTATTGTTTCTCCAGAGCAAGTAGGCTTCATCGACAGCGAGGAATAGCTCCACTGGAGGTGACTTTCAAGTACGATACACACTAGTTTAACAGACTGGGATATAATTCAACTTCTTTTGAGCACAAAGTCCCTGCCAAACTGGCCGGGATGGAAGAAGGGCATTTCCCCATAGCCTCTTACCTTCTTTCTTGTCTCTGAGGTGGTTGGTATGATGGCCCAACTGCCCTGCTATGGGAGTCTGCCCTACCTAGAAGCTACCATGTTTCTACAGCACTTCCTAGAAGGACTACTGGAAAAACATGAGTACCCAAAGAAGAACTGTTAAGGAAGATGTCATAAGAACTGTGGGAAATACCTTGCAGAGAGAGTGTTTTGGACCACCCCCTGGTGAAAACAATGCTGAGAGGTGTTTTAATAACAATGCAATTTTACTGGAATAAAACCAAAGGTAATAAAGGGATCCTAAACCCATTGGAAAAGGGCAGAGCAAGGTACAAGTACTTGGATAACAATTGTATATATGGATAGATTCTCCATTTCTTGATGTCTTCAAAATAAACACAATTTGAAGAAGTGTGCTTTAACCAAAAGTAAGCTCATGATTCACTAGGTAGAGACTGGCTGAGATCCTTGCCTGTATGCATATTCTCAGTAAAAAAAATCTCTATCTACAGCCACGTGTGTGCAATCTTGAAATCCCAAACTACAGCTCCTTGGGACATAAGTGTGCCTCATTTTTGCTCACCCCACAGTTCACTGCAGGTGGTAGGTGCTATCTCAATAGGCCTGATGAGCTGATACAACTGGCAGTCTTAAAGGGTTTCACTGGTTGTTCAGTCCTATCCTTAGCTAAGCAGATAGGAAAAATGTGAGTAGTTAAAAGTAAAAACTGAATATTTAGTGGAAAATTTGAGAACAGATTGAAAAAAAAAAAAAAAAGATAAAGCATATTTAAAAATCACATTTCTCATTAGCTACCACAATGTTTCAGTTAACCTGGCCTTTCTCAACTTTGGTCTGTGTTGCCCTGGGGAGTTTCTTTTGTTCGTTTTTTTTAACATAGTTTCTCTCTGTCTTCCTGTGCTCGCTCTCTAGCAGGACTGTGAGAAGCCCTTTTAACTTTGTCCAGTTTGGAATGTTAATTTTTAATTTTTTTTTAATTTGCCCTCCAGGAGAACTTTTTCCTTATTTTTTCACTTAGAAATCTTGCCCATATCTGACACCAATTATCATAGCTTTTCTCTCTCCTATTAACCTCTGCCAGGGGATTTGAGGTATCATATGTAGACAGAAATATTACACTGCAGCTTTTGGAAGTTGAATTTCCCTTCCTGCCTCTCCAGTTTTCCCCTAGTTTCATTCCCATTACCATTCTTAATGTGTTCTTTTTACCTCAGGTTAACTACTCTTGTTTATACCATTTTTCAAAACTGTGACAAGAATGTATGTTTCATGTGTGCTAAGAAACAGTTATTGTACAAACAGCTGAATAATGCCAGAATGACCACTTGTCTTGCAGCACTGTATATAACTATATAGAAAAAAGAAAAAACAGAAATAAACATCTAAGAATGAGTTGTTAGCTGTCCAAAGTGTCTTCTCACTTGCCACAGATACTAGCAATTTCAGATTGGACTTTGTCATGTATTTATTTTATTATTTTATGGAAAGACAAATTAAATGATCAGACAGTTAAGCAACAGTCAAGATTAGCTTATGTTGCAGAAAAGTACGGTTACCTGGTGGGACAGCACAGCTACACTTCACATTCTGCCCATACTACAGTGGCATGGCCAAACCGCATGCATACGCCAGTTACTTTCTTTGAGAAATTACTTAATTCTTCTACCTCTTCCTTCTTCCAACTTTCTATGGGTTTCTCTGAAGCCCTACTCCCAATGGAAAATTTAGCATTAGCTTTAGAAGTTCCTTAAATCTGTTTGATAAGGTAAATCCTAGCACATCTTGCTGAGCTCTGCAGGCTTTTAATTGCTGGGGGGGGGGGGTGTGGTGTGTAAAACTTTTATTTTTTAATTTCAAGGATTTTGTAGTCTCTAATACATCGATTTTGGACCACGAGCATTCCAATCTCTTTGTAAATATCTTTCCTTGATTGACAGCAGTGCGTCTCAAGAGACACTGGGAGCTGTAGTCTCTTATTTAAGAGTTTTCCATCCATCTTCTCTAATGTCATTTCTGAAAATATCTATCACAAGACACTGTCACTGGACAAATAAAAGACCTGCATGATAGCAGTTCAGATACACACAGACTCTGCTTCAATGACAGGTCCTGCTGTTGGCTACTTGATATAATAGAAGAGTTCAGATCTGTCGATAGATGCGGAGGGAAGGACACAGGACGGTATCTGAAATGGCACTGCACATGCTCAGTGGAGACAAGAGAGCTGTCTGTGTGGAGTAAATGCAGATTGCAGCAGAGATAATGCTCCTTGGGAAATGATAACATTTGTTGAAAGGGCAAGAGAGACATCCGTTCACAGAACTTGCACACGGTTAGATGTGCATCAGTACAGTTCATGTGTTATAACAATTGTGTGCCTGTTTTCAAGCGAAGCTCTGAGCTTTCTTTACGGGCTTTGTAAAGCTTTTTACGGTATTTCTTCCAGCTGTGTCTGTTGTGGTTGTTGGTTTTTTGTTTGTTTGTTTTTGTTGTTGTTTCATTTTTTCTTTTTTAAATGGTGAAATTTTCTTGTCAAAGTAACTTTAAACTTTAAAGGGAAAAATGATTTTCTGCTTCAGTATTGCTCTTGGTTTTATCCAGTAGACTTTGCCTAATAGAATAGCTAGAAAAAAAGTAATAGGGGGAAGGAGTGGGCTTTCCTTACAAAACAACTAAGAGAATAAATCAGTCTGGGGATGTTTTCAAAGACACTGTGAGGCATAAATAATTCTCCCATGCCTTGTTCTCACAGTAATGAAAGGAAGTTAAGTCCCTACACCTTCAGGATCTGTCTTCATTTTCACTGAAACCTGAGGTCCGAAGTGTCAATTTTTACAGCATTTAGAAGCATTTTAAGCACACAACAATGAAAATATAGGGAGATATTGTCATATCCTAAAGCAGTACACAGGCTGGATTTTTTCATGATGCGACAATGAAAACTAGCAAAGCAGAGGTAATGTCATGAGGAAATACCACAATCCAAGATGTCAACACATAGTTTGAGCATATGATCCTCTGCACTAATTCCTGAGGTGTTATGTTTGTTTGGTACAAGCTGTGTTGTTATAGCTATCTCAAAGAAGATAATTATAGCTACCTTCCTTACACACAAACACGTTTGTTATATATACATGCAGTTTATTCATAAAAGAAAAAATAAAGAGGATATGGAATACAGAAAAGATAGGAAATCTGAACTGAATGAAGTTGGTAATTAGGAGTCAATACAGTCTTTTTGCCTAATGCTGGTTTTGGTGTGGTTTTGAAATAAATTCTTAAGCCAAAGAAAAAAAAAAAGAAGGATACATGGAAGCATCCTCAGACCAAAACCTGTAAAAAAAGAGTGAATTTTCCTCCCCCTTAATGTTTACAGGATGCTTATCTGCAGTTACATTAGAAATGACTGTACTGTCCTTGAAATCACCCTGTAAAAGTCTGCCATTTGGGTTAAAATTTTCAGGCTCAGTAGTGTCATTTAAAGGCTCAAGTTTCAAAGAGAACTAATGGAATATTTCTCTCAGATCACATAATGTATTTTAGGAACTTTCACCTTTAGTTAATAGTTTATAAGTTGCTTTGAGCTCCTTTGGTGAAAAAATGGTATAGAATGATTTTTGTACTTATTATTTCTGAAATAAGCCAAGCTAGAACAGAAACATTTTTTCTTGGAAAGGTATTTTTCACCATTCTGACCTGTCATTGTGTCTTTATTTCTTAGCTCCTTTGGAATTTTTTCTTCCTCTCCTATGTACTTTCTACTAAATTAAGACTTTAAACTGTGGGAATAATAGAACCCTTGTAAGCTCTGTCTGTACTCACTATTCGTTATTTATCTGGTGACCAGGCGCAGTACAGGCAGACACAAAGCTAAATGTTATTGGAGTAACTTTTGATGCAGACAGTTCATTGTCTGAGAAAAGAAGCATTTAAGCCTCAATGTTCTCAGTTCCATGATTTTCAACACTACCTCTTCCCCCTCCTCCTTTCCTTTTTATTAACTGCTTTACTCCAATGTCCTTTTGATTGCTGTAACTGGCACTGTCTGCAAAATCCAGTACAATGGTACTATTCATGCTGGCTGTGCCATTTATAGATTCCATAGCATGCTCCATCCCTACGGTAAAGATCATACCGCCTTGTCACTTTCCTTCTTTTGAGGAAATGATTGTTGAAGCAAAGGCCAGTGTTTGGAATCTGATTAGTACATCCAGCTCTAAAAAGCTGAAATCAAGAGAGCAGGATTGGAAACTCGTGTGTGTGCACGTACAGAGGGTATAATGAGGCACACAGTGTCTCACAACACTGACATGGTCACGCTTCAGCAGCAAGAGTGCCAGATGCACTGTTCATTAGTACGCCCTGCTTGACCATCCACAGAGCAGCATCAGTATCCTCTGCAGGGGTGCCGCTGTCCTGCTTTCTAGCTAGTAATGTACCACAAAACAGACAGGAACAAAAGTGAGACAATTCTAAGGAAAATATTGATACTGAAAAAATGAACTCTAAAATTAATGTGTTAATATTAGTTTATCTGTCAACTAAATCTATCAGTTTTTAATGTTCCCATGTCATGCTACTGTGCTTCTTGCAGTTTTTATCATTTTATGAAGTTCCCAGAAGCATGAAATGTCACTCTTGGGCATGCTATTGACCAAGTTTTTCTCAGTTTTCTTTCTAATTGTTGCTTTATTATGTACAAATTATATTTTGGGCTTTCTTATAAGTCTGATTTTGTTTTTTGTTTGCTTGTTTGTTTGTTCATTTTACATTTACAGTAGTTATTTTTCTCATAAAATGTCAATTTTCTTGAGGAACCCAAAGGTGTGTGTTTGGGAACAGAGATCAATATCAGCATGTACAATATCCTAACCTTATATATGAATTGAGACTTCATAGCCCAAGATATGAAGGACAGAAGAACAAAGAGAAATGGGGAAGAGAAAACAAGCAGAAGGAAAAGGAAAGAAAGAGGAAAGGAAAGGAAGTGAAGGCAAGGCAAGGCAAAGCAAGGCAAGGGAATTTTAAATACACATAAAAGAAGATCTGTTCTGGTCTTTGGGTAACCTGGATGTCTGCTTACGTTAGTTCCTCTTTTATTATATTAGGAGTTAAGTATACTGTGTGGTAACTCTCCGGAAACCCAAATAGTAGCATACAGTCAAACACCATAGAAAGACTCAGTTCATTTTCGATTAGGGAAGTAGTTGTGGAATGTACGGAGGGTCAGATTAAGACTGCTACCCATAGTGCTACATCATCTGTCTACACCTGAAACTGAATAATTTTAACTACAAAACATTGTTTCTTCTCTTTCAAATGCATTATCTGAATTTTAGATCCTAGTTTTTGAAAACAGGATCTAGATTTGTTCTAAATAAGTGACTTTATTTCAGTTAACAAAACAGGGTTTAACAGCTTTTGTGGGGCTTTTGCATTTATCTTGCTTGTTTCCATTTTTTTAACTTATTAATAGGTAGAAGAGTCTTTACAGTTTAACCTACCAAATTAATTAGCCAAAATCAAACCAAATCCAACCTCAAATCCCCTCAAGAAGGCCAGTTGAAAAAACTCTATGGACCAATTCATGTGCAAGTCTGTCAGACTAACGATAAGAAACTCCCAGGTAAACAAGTCTGATGATGTATGATTGATAAATGTGGTGAAAGTTCCAGAGCTCTACATGGTTTTCAGTTAAAAATGCCTTCGTTTTCAGTCACTAATACAGCTTGAATCCTTCTAAATTGCAAACTCATCAAAGAAAAGTAACATCTGATATTTCTGAGGAAACTCAGCTCCAAGCACAGGATATATTGGAAATTCAGTTTAAGGTTTCAATGGATCGATGAGCTTGGCATGAAAGGATGGAATGGGCTTAATGATTCAGAATAAAGAGTAAAGCTCCTTGAAAACAGAGTGACAAATATTATGACTTTCTTGCTCTGTATATGTAAAAAATTATCTGAGTATGAGACAAACCCCTATATTTGTAGGACCAAGAAAGAAAAGATGAGTAGTCTACCAATGCAAGAGAACACAACTAAGCAGTATTATTTACACTAAGACTGGGATGGCCTACAATGACCTGGATCTGTGTCAAAACAAATATTTATTTTATATTTATTTGCTAAAAGCATTTCAGCCTTACCTGGAAGAAAACCCTAGACTGTTATGCAAGCATTTTGGCAGCTAGCAGAGTGAGCTCTAATGGTTTGACTTGACATTTGTGTTCATATAACACATTTAGAAAATAGAAGAGTTTTTTTTTTCTTTTTCTATGAATAGTAGAGAAATCCTTGAAATGAGAAGTGCTAAGTTGTTTGCCCATGAAAGACTCAGAAGTTTTGTATTTCAAATACAAAGGCTTGCGCTTCAGATTAATAAAGATATAACACCTTCTACTTTAAATCTTGCCTCTTTTACTCAAAAGAGATAATATCAGAACTTTTCTCCTTAAAAAATGTAGACTGTGCACTGAGATTTACCAATTCAACAAAAACCAAATCAATAAAGAATTTGGAATATGAAAATATATTATAGATCAATTTTATCCTTATTGTAACTGGAACACATCTTATGAACTACTTACATCTCATTTAGATGACTGGGAAATATAAAGTTTAAGAAGTTTTGGCATATCTGTGATGATGAACGTGTTGTACATTTGAAAGCAAGAGAAACTAGCCTGATTAATCCAGAGCTGAATTTGTTACTGTTGAGATGGAGTTAAACAGTGTTTGCATCATAAGCTTTTTTATCATGACAGCTTTATTTCCAGCACTTAACTCATTATGTCAGCCCATGTCTTTTAATTCTATTTTGAGACTTGAAGAGGTAATAAAACTCTCAATGCTCTGCAAAGGAATAATTTTCACCAAATAATGTTTAGCCTCAGCCATGATGCTTGGCTCTACAGCTATCGTATTACAATCATCACAAAGAAAACTCTGTCTAAAATTAGTCTTATTGAAATGCAGATTGTCAGATTTAAACTCTGATAAAAGTTGAATATTTCAGGTTATAATTAGTTCAAAACCTAGACTAGCCCTTTAAGTAACTCTTGACTGACGGAACAGGATATAGCTAGTATATAATACATACCTTCATTGTTCTTTTCATGCAAAAGCACCTTTACAATAAAGGATGCTGAATAAAAACATTCTGAAAGACCAACTGTTCCTGCTATTTAAAAGGAAAACATCAGTGTGTCTCTCATTTGTGCACAGCAAGCTTACTACTTCTTTTTCCATTTTCTTTTGGCACAAATGCTATCTTGCAGCAGCGCTGCTCAGCAGACCCAGGGGAGGCAAATCTCAGCTTCCCAGATGGCAAATTGCCAGCCTGGTGATGCCATGCTGAAAGGCACTGAGGGAATCCACTTTGTTGCAGAAGCAAAAGAATATAATTTCCTAACACACCTCATGTACAGGCTTGCTTCACAACAGCTGATGAAGTGGCCAGAAAAGTTTCAGCAGCCCTCCTCAAATGCCTGTTTAGATAGTGTCAAGCTTCTACATGGCCCCAGCAGCTGTTTAAAGTTTTTGCTGATTTACAAAAAAAGAAACTTCCTTCTTATGAGAAACAAGCATTAAAATCTACCTCTGCCAAACTGACGTATTTCCAGCTTAAACTGAGACATACTCTGTTTCATAAAAATGCTACCTAAAGTTGTTAGGTCAGATGTCTAGCTAACATTGTTATGCACTTTTTGCCTCTAGATAGCAAAAGCTACTGTACAACCAGAATCTTGAGTGGAAAATTGCTTTGCTATCATTGCTACTATATTCTAGTATGGTATCTTTATGAAGTTGACAAGTTATTAGAATACATGTCACTGGGAAGAACCTGGTGTGGGAGAAAAACCCAACATGTTATTAGGTATACTAATAAAAGTTTTAAATGCTGGTCGAAGATGTTTTTTCAGTCGAATACAAATGTCTTACAATTTAATGGCCTATAACCCACTGGATGAGTTTCTGGTATAGGAATACAATTGGTTTAGAAACATATAAATACTTTGTTTTATTTAAAAAAATAAAATTGATTTTAAAAAATCATACAATTTTAATTCAATACTTTCTGTGGAAAACTTTCATGTTTCTAGGTCTGTGCTGTGCTGAAGTCCTTTGTCATAAAAGGTAAAAGAATGGCCTTGTTCTGCCTGAGGGGAATCTGTCAGAGGCTAGTACTTTCAGAGGTAAAAAGTTAACAATGATGATATAGCTTCTTCCTGCCCTAGTTACTTGCCTTTCCAATTCCAAGTGGATGGAGGAGCCATGTAACACAGTTTAAAATGCATTTACATCTATCTTGCACTGTAAGAGTGTCTTGTTGAAGAAAGACAAGATGTGCAGAGGGCAGACAAGCTTCCTGTTGCTTTTTACTTTCACACAAAGAGTAGATGTTCAGCACAGAGCTGATTTCAGCTCAATGGTGTTTTGAATATGTTTAGAGAATTACAATGCATTTTGACTTTCAGTGGAGGAACAACACTTGGAGATAGAGCACTAACCAGTTGATGGGTGTAAGTGGATAATGAAGTACAACTGACATCCTGAGTAACTCTCTCCCTGTGCAGTTCCTATCAGATTTCTTTTAAGGTGTGAGAAGTGCAAAGAGCTCTATGTGAGAGTTATTTTCTCAGCAATGAGCAAAGTTCTATATCCCACCCGTAATACTGCATCTGGTTCTGAGGGCCTCAACATAAGAGGGACATGAACCTGCTCGAGCAAGTCCAGCGGAGGTTTCACAAAGATGATCAGAGGGCTGCAGCATCTCTGCTGTGAAGATGCTCAGGCTCAAAGAGTTGGACTTGTTCCGCATGGAGAAGAGAAGGTTCAGGGGAAATATTACAGCAGCCTTCCAGTACCAAAAAGGGGCCTATAGGAAATCTGGAGAGGAACTTTTTACCTGTAGCAGGTAGTGACACGACAAGGGGACTTTAAGGTGAAAGAAAGAGGGAAGATTTAAGTTAGACATTAGGAAAAAAAATTTCTATAAGGTGGTGTCATGGTTTAAGCCCCGGCCGTAAATCAGAACCACTCAGTCTACTCACCCCCCCCTCGCCCCGAGGGATGGGGAGGAGAATCGAAAGAATGTAACTCCCACGGGTTGAGATAAAAACAGTCCAGTAACTAAGGTATAACACAAATCACTACTGCTACCACCAATAATAATAACGATAAGAGAAATAACAAGGGAAGAGAATACGATAACACTCATCGGAAATGAGCCCAACAGAGAAAAGGGACGTGCCCTTCCGGGTAACTCCCAGTTACATCCCTGGGCATGACGTGCTGTAGTATGGAATACCTCTTTGGCTAGTTTGGGTCAGGTGTCCTGTCCCTGCTTCCTCCAGGGTTCTCCTCCTCCCTGGAAGAGCATGAGACTCACAAAGTCCTTGGTCAGGGTAAACATTCTGACCAGTAACTGAAAACATCGGCTTTATCAGTATTATTCCCAGTCCGAAAGTCAAAACCACAGCACTGCACCAGCTACTAAGAAGGAGAAAAACTGACTGCTGCTGCTGAACCCAGGACAGGTGGTGAGACACTGGAGCAGTTTGCCTAGAGGAGCTGTGGCTGCCCCATCCCTGGCAGAGTTCAAGGCCAGGTTGGATGGTGCTTTTAGCACCCTGGTCTAGTGGAAAGTGTTCCTGCCCATGGCAGGGTTTATTCCAACCCAAACCATTCTATGGTTCTAAAATAATTGTATGTTTTCTAAACATATTTTATTTTACAAATATTATTTTATTCAAATCCATGTAATACCAAAAAGTTGTAAATTGGAACAATGTCTCATGTAAACAGGTTTTAATGACAAGAAAGTATAATCTAATAATTTTTTATAGCAAGTAGTTTGAAAAAAAAATGTTCATACACTCAAACTCATGAATTACTTCAAAACTAAATTATCTGAAAAGATAAAATTAGGACATTTTGACTTCAGCTTATTACATTTAATGTTTTTTAATAAGTTGGTTTCAAATTAAAACTCAAAAAACCCAATAATTTATTACTTACAAAACACATTTGGAAGTGGACATATGCACAACGATATTAGCCAGCAAAAAATCATACTATCATATCAAGATGCTCAACATGTTATTGTATTAATATCTATATACATGTTACTGCAGTTACTGGTTTGTATTCAGAAAAGATCATTTATGCATACATTTGTGCATGTTTGTTCATGCATAAGGTTCACTGCAACTGTTCCAGCTGTAATTACAAATTTGATCTTCCTTTGTCACATAGGGCTTATTCAGAACAAAGTTTCATTACTCTGTGATCCAGTAATGGTCATTTGGAACTTCCTTTGGCGTCCAACAAACGTATCTCAAAATACTAGAATGTTATTACCTGAAATAAAATTTAATAATGTTTCTAGTCTAACCAAAATAAACAAAAAAAAATCTTGTGAAAAATCCATATAAGCCTGACCAAACAGAGTTTTGAATGGATTTAAAAAGTAGCAACATTTTGACTAATACTTAAAAACCTCAATGTTTTTTCTTTTCCCTGTTGAGCAATCTTTTATAGGTACAATTTCACGCCTGCTTGTTTATTCTATAGTTATTCAACTACATTATGGAATCATAAAATGTGCTATTAATTTTTTTTTGCCATCAGATGATTAATTTAATTTTTTGTAACATATATATGACCAGCTGGAAAGCCAACTCCTCACATAAATTCTAGAAAAAAGGCTCACATTATTTAATCAAGGAGGGAATAAAATATGTGCTTAGCTGTTAGCTAATATACGAGCTTGTTATTTTATGCAAGGAGGCTCTGCTGTTCCAAGCTGGTTTTTGAGATGTGCTCTTTTCTTCCATAAACTAAAGGGGCATTTATGAATCCTCTGTAGGTTGTTAGAGCATGCTCATCACTGTAATACGCGAAAGCTCTTAGTACTGCTTTGATCAAGGTGAGTAACATCTGTCACACATTTGTTACCTCCATCCACTGGAGGAGACGTGTGGGCGGTTGAGTGTTTCGTTTTGGATTTTACAAATACACACGTGCATGCATACAGTGCTTGAATATAACTTTTGAAAGCTATTTTGCAGCTTGCTTATGGTACAATTTTTAATGTCAACTGGAGACAAAATGTCACAGAAATGACCTTCCTTTTAGATGGAAGTAAGATGACACAATGACAGTTGGCAGACTGGGGAAGGTGACTAAAATGATTTGAAAGAGGAGGGACAGATGACCTGTTAATGAAACATGGGCAGTAGCTTTGCACTTGAAACTCTTTGCACAGTGGAAAAGGCCCTATTTTATTAGAACTCAAATAGAGTTGGAAATATTCTTCATCATTTGTAAAGTTTTTCTTTTTCTCAAGATTTTTCATCTAACTGAAGGTAGAATTAAATAATCACATAGAAGTATTTAATATTTAGTTTGGGTTTTTTTTGTTGTTTTAGATTAAAAGGGTGAAAGGTCAACAAACTCTAAAGCACCAAGAGTTCATCAAACCTGAACTGCTGCCAGTTTATCCAGTTCATAGCTTTCTTTACTGTATTTTTTTTTATTATTATTATTTCATTCTTATAAGATCATTTCTAGTCTAACCCGGTTTTCACTAGAGTTGGAAAAGGTCCAATTCACAGGTGAATGTTGCCCCAGCTGCTCAGAATATCCCAGTCCCTCCAGTAATCACTTAATGGATGCTAAAATCTAAGACAGGGTTCAATGGCTCCCAAGAGCATTATGCTCCTCAGCATCTGTAAAACTTCAGAAAATGGAACTTTCTCGTTGGAATGTAGCTTAAAATGTCAAATGCAACTTTCCAAATTACTGCCAAAAATATAGGGATATACAGCACTCTAAGATTGCAACCCTGGATTCAAAACCATGACAAAATTAGTCCTCAGTATTTTTTAGTCCACAGAATCATCTAGCAAATCCAGCACAACTAATGCTTCATTTAAGATTTGGCTGCAAATTCCTTGCTAACATAGTTTTCCCAGGACCTCTAATAGATATCTTTGCCAAAGGTCAAATTGTGCAACATTTGAACCCTTGCCTAAGTCTTCACGTATCATTTGAGTGAGGAGTAGTGTTGGGGGTTGTACAACTCCCTTTGCTTTGCATGCCCTCTCCAACCCCTGCCAAGTCAAGGACAGGGAAGGAAACTCCTTTATGCCCATTTGTCTGCTTCCTTCTTTTCAGTGAGCTTCACACCCTTTCACACAACCAAAAGGAAATATGGGATTTACCAGTCCCATATTCCCACAAGGTGTCATCCCAACAAGGTAAATAGGCATTAAGTATTGGGAATAAATGGATCCTGGATTTTGTCCCCTCAGTCTATCAAACACCAGCTACTTAAAACGAGTGATCACTGAACGAGATGAAGACTCCTATGGCTGGTGATTGATTTCCTGTTTTGGTTTTGTGCCTGACTCCATCTCACTGGACACCTCTGGGAGTGGTAGTTGTGTTTCTGCCAATTCTCCTTCCTCTTGCTTCCAAAGGTGGGGACTGTGAAAGCTTCACTCAGTTTCCTCATTGTTAGAAGCAACTTTTACATATACAGGATAGGAGTATGAGGCTCCACAGTTCCTCTGCTGAACATAAGTTATACACACAAGCGTGCATGTGCATATGTGTGCGCTAAAAACACATTCATAAAAACATAGTGTTTAAAAAAATACAACTTTAATTTTAATTCTGTCCTCTTCTTTAGGTAGGTTAAATTCTGACTTCTGTGGGATCTCCTGACTTTTTTTTTTTTTTTTTTTTTAACTGTACAATCTATTCTTCTATGACTGTTTGGGAATTTTGAGCTTTCATATGTTAAATTTGTGTGTTATCAGTTTTCTCAGTAGGGTGATATCAACTGCTTCTCTAGTTATATTTTAGTGCAGAAATATGAGACAGAGAATCTTCCATTTTATCCTGGGGTATGACTGTGGATGTTGTGCATACATAACCCAACCCTCCCTTTCTACCAGCAGCCTCTCCTCCCCATCCCATCCTACACACTGAATTTCTTCACAGCAGCTGTTCTTGATAACACTTAAAAAGCGATTATATCTGTTGTCAATTTGGGTAAATTATTAACATCAAAGCCAGCAGCAGGCTCCCTGACATTAAATTTCAGGATTTCCACAAGAAAAGAAGGACAAGTCGGAGAGACAAGAGTGGGCAGAAAGAAATGGTTGGAGTACAGTTGGCTGGAGGAAATGATGAGTGCATAAAAAGAAGACTAATTGATCAGAAAATTACTTCAAATTTTAGCTTGTATTAGAGATGCTTTTCTGTTTTCTGTCATGTTTCCAATATATGGATAATCATTACAGCGAGGAGCGCTGAGAGTGGAAAGACCCAAAGTCTGGCCTGTGCAGAGGTACAGCCAGATTAAGAAAACAAATACCTTTTCAACCTCTTTTTTTAACTTGTGCCTTAGGTGTGACAGTGAGCTAATACTGTCACCTCTTGTTTAACAACAGCTTGCCGTTATTATGGGCTATGCAGCAAGGAGTTTCTGACTAGTTTCATAAAATGATAATTTATAGAATTCTAACAGAAGAATGATGAAGATAAATTGAGATATGTCTAAATTAAATTAAAAATTATTACTTGCACAAAATCTAGACTGTGGCTGGCTGTACCACCAAATTTGCAGTTAACATTGTTAAGAATTAAAGGTATGTTACTGATAAAGACGGATGTCTTACTTTCTTAGTTTCAACCTGTGCCGTTTAAAGTAAATATTATAATAATTGATCTCTGTGAATGACGTGCATGTGCTAAATGACACTTGATGTATGACACCAACTTCCTGCTTTTGGCACTGATGGATGAGCTTAGTCTTCCTATAATGAAAAGATGGTCAAACTTTCAATTACACATATCACACCTCCACAGCAAAGTGCGATGAAAATAAATTTGGTACTGTTCAGCTACCACCAATCTAACAGTAGCACAGACCAAAAAAAAGATTTAATCAAAACTCTGTGAGGGTGAAATGGATACCATTTACCATCTTATATTAAATCCTGAATATATTACTCTGTGGCATTAAATGTGAAATGAACACCTCTTTTTATTTCAGAGCATTTGTTACATTGCCTCCTCTGGGATCAGTTGCACCATAAGTGGGATTCATGCAGAGTCATAAAGCACCCTGGGGAAACCCACAGGAAAAAAAAAATTACTGCAGCAAAGAAAAATTCCATACTTCCTCATGCACACCTTGAAGAACAGCAACATAATATCTGCAGTACATTGTTATCTGATACAGGTAAACACCACTAGTCAGGGATTCAACTATTTTTACTAATTATTCATACACTTTCAGGATAAGCTTAGAAGATGATGCCATATTTGTAGCAGTGGAGTTTTTTCCCTGGAAAAAGTGGAATTTACTGAGGAGCTTTCTGGAGTTCTATCCCTCTCCTTCCCTTCCACCAGTGCTGGAATTGCACTTAACCAATAGTTCTGCAATTGCAATTGGGTAAGAGTTTTCCTCAAAGTAATGGCTTCAGAGGTCAGCTTCTGCAAGACACTTCATGGATATTCCAGATATTTTCCTTTTACATCTAATTGTGAATACTTCATTATCATCTTTATAAATGTCTAATTCTTTGAGGGATTTCTACAAAAGTTGTTCAAATTAATTTGTGACGTGGATTATTTTATTAATCTCATATAGATATGAAGACAGACTTTCAAGGTGGTATAAAATGCTGTAACTACATATCTAAATTTTCATTGCAGTCTGTTGAAATAAGGTTGATTGAGGCTTGAGAGTTATTTTACTGAAAAATATAGGCAAACAGTAAAGGATACTCAGCTATGGTACTCAACACTTCAACTGAGCTCCCTTTGCACAAATGAATAAATTCAGTCTCAGTGTCCTAAAGTGAGTTGAATCCTCCCCTGCCCTTAAATTACAGACAAGTCTAGCCCAGCTCAATAATCACTTCCTTCAGATTAATTTGAAATTTTCTTTGCTCTTAAATGTGCATCACTGAGAATCACAAGCAGATGAGGAAAATAGCATATCTCTTTATAATTAATTCTAAATTGAGAAACTCTAACAAAATCTCATCTTTTCCATAGCCTCTTTAAATTTCACATGTCAATATTTTCAAATCTTCCTAATGGACAAGTATTTCTGTACTTTAATTTAACCACAATGTTTCTTTCCAGTTTTCTTTCTGTGTCTTTGTTGAGACAGAATTCCACTAACTGATAAAGAATTTAGAGGGAGAGCTTGCAATTGATTTTGAAATAAGATTACATTAATTTCATTTATTTTCTGTCCAATTTCTGACACAGCTGCAGACCATTACCAGATGTCCTTTTGCAGATCCAGCTGTATGTGCTACCTTTGCGTGTTAATACTTCCAGCTGCTTACCACAGCTTATCAGCTGATGAAGGTAATTTGAGCTAGCCCTTCTCAAATGACATGTTTTAAGGGGTTACTCTCCAGGCCTTTCATAGATCTGGGCAGCAATTAGTATCTTGCAGAATAGCAGTGGGAAGAAACAGAGTGTCAATAACCATCTCACATGGCACAGATATTCAGAAATAAATCTCAGTTTGTGGTGCATAATTTTTATCATTGGGGCTTGTTGGGCAGATATTTTCACCCACAAGAATTTCCTCTGATCAGTAAAGGTTAGTGTATAACTTAGTAATAATATAAGGAATAAGAAATATGAAGAGGTTTTTTTCTAAGATTAATTTCCTATCCACCCTCCTTTATATACAAAATGCAAGGTGGATACATTCTCTTTGAAGAATTTAAAACACTGCCCTGGTGTGTCTAATGTAACAACATCTCTTCTGAGACTTTCCTTTCTCCATACTGGATTCTCAAACAGGCTCAAGGAAATTGATAAGACCCCTTTGGACTTTTGCTGAAGTTTCTCTTTACACTTCTCAATCCAAAGCCTCTTTTTCAACCTATGAATAATAATAATTTGTTATATTTCATTTAACAACATAAATCAAAGAGTCAGTTCATTTTTTAATTGATGCAAAATACCTCTACTATTTTTTATGAGTGTTAAATCATGCAAAGTTAATTCCTATATTTAGTTACACCCATAATAGAAAAAAGGATTGGATAGTGCTCAGAAATCACATCTGTTTCCCAGTGTGGCTGAAGAATTCTTCCTACATGGAGAAGTTAGTGAGTTTATTTTCAGACATTATTCACAGAACCCTAGATCTGAGTGCCCTTTAGAACATGTTCACCATTTCAGTCAGATTGGTCTTCAAAATTACTAATAATTGAATTCTAAAAAACATGAGGATGATCTTGACTTGCAACTGAGTGGTTCTTTTTCTCTAGAGGACTGCTCATTTCTGCTTAATTTAAAATATATTTTCAATGATGTGCTTCCAATATTGTATTTTAAAGAATTTGTTGGTGCCTGCATGTCACAAAAGATAAAATTTGCTGTAAGAACATATTATTTATTTGAAATATTAACACCTTGGGAACATTGTGTGATGCACTGAATGTTTTTTCAGCCACATAATGGCTATAGAGCGGATACATTCATGATATATTTAGTACATCTGTGCTTAGGAGAATTAGTAATCACTGTCAATCTATTTATAATTTTCAAATTATTTACCAGAAAAAATAGTCAGTTTCAAATATATTTAGCATATTTTCAATGAATGTTTTAAAACTGACTAATTTTGATCCTGGTAGTTAGTAACAAAAAAATAACAGTGCAACATCTGTTAATATCCACAAAACAAGATCATATTAGAAAGTGTTAGAGCTAATGTCCATGGAAGAGAAATTCAGGTCAGATTCTGCATTTAAAAACATAAGTAAATACCTGGAACAATCTGTTTTTACAAAGACTGTGAAATCTGTCTGATGAAATCAGTAACTTCAGTTTTATGGTATCTAAAATGTCTACAAAAAAATTGAACTTCACTAATGTAAAGGAAATGTAGTGTATTCAAAAAAAGAACCTACTAAAATATATTTGAGACTTTCATGAAGAGTAATATCTAATGGTAATCTGCTCAATAGTTATATAACTGTCAAAATGAACTGAAGGAGGAGTAGAGTTACTCATATTAAGCAACTATTTATCACTTCAAGAATATTTTAGCAAAGATATAATCCAATACAAGAGTACATTTGACCTTTTAATGTACAAAATCATTCCTCAATAGCGTTGCATTTCAGCGTAGACCTATAATCACAGTTTAGCATAAAGAGTAGCTCTCTGCTTGGCACTCACACTGAGAATGAAGAGGCTGAATATTAGAAAATAGTACGATGATGGTGAGATGATGTTTATGTACATTGTACAAGAAGATGAAAAAATCTGCAGGTTTGGCTGTATACGTCTATAATTGCAGAACCAGTTGATAGAAAGATGCTTTGCTCTTAAACCATACAGGATTTGGGGGGGCATTAATTAAAGTGGCAATATAGAGGAAACAAAGAACATAGTCCTCCTGTGATAAAGAATGAATAAAACCCCGAATAGAAAACAACAATAAAGAGCCCTAGTATAAGTCCTGCTTCTAAATCTAATAATAACAGGATCTAGCTGCCAGAAATATCCTGTCTTGCAAGCCATAAAGGCTTCCTACTTGTGGACTGACATGTAGAACAACAGTTGTTGAAAGGAAAAAGAGAATATAGGTGAACAAATTAGTACCTCCCAAACAACAAGCCTTACTATGGAGGAGTTGTCTGTCTTTCCCTATGCAGGTAGGCAGGGAATACGTGTAGCCTGACTCCTCAGCATTAGAGATTGTTAGACGTTGTGCTGTCAAGCTGTCAGAAGCTGAAATGTAACTTATATGAGTATTTAACTTATACTTACATTTGTAAAATATTATTCTGTTATTAGATACTTCTTTGAGATGGGGAAGTGCTGTTTTCGCAGTTTTATAGACAAAGACTTGAAGTATAAAATTCATGTCTGAAAAACTCATGCTTAGATGGCTTAAATGCGCTCTTTCTAAGGATTTTGAAATCAAACCTGATCTGATGTCCTAAGTACAGATCTTTGACTACAGGACCTGGTTTATAATCAACACAAAAAGTAGCTTCTACCCCAGGAAGCTACTGGATGAAGCCTATTATTATGGGACAAACATAAGATAGCATAGCATAGCATAACATAGCATAGCATAGCATCTCATCCCATCCCATCCCTTTTATTTCTTAATTTCTAAGTTTTCTCATCTCAATTGTTAAACCTCCAGTCTGAGGGTAAAACAAGCTAAAGGACTATGCAGTTTCGGTTAATTTTATCATTGCAAGTCAGAGGATGCAGCACGTTTTTCTAGTGAGATGGTAGTAAAAAATAGTGTAAGAGCAAAAGATGGATATTCTCAACATACTAAAATATACATAATTAGTAAATTTTAATTAAAAGAACTTCAAATGGAGTGAAATGTTTTTTTCTATCTTTTGAAACGATTTACTGAAATCAACATTTGTTTTCTAACGTTCTCATTGGAATTACTTTAATGTGTAATGGGACAGATAACTTAAAAATTAAAACTTACAGAATTTTTAACTTAGCAAATGAGAATAAAAGAATATTTCACTGTTTAATCTTTACCTTTTTTTCCAACCATGAAATTTGTCATATTTAAGATTTTTGTGCACTTTTCCACAAACATGTTCACTTTCAGAATCTGTACTTTTTCTTTAAAAAACATGTCCTGCAAATAATTAACTCCCTGTTAATAAACACCAAGGGGGTTTGGATGGCTGGTGGGGTTTTTTAATACCTGTTTTTCTATATTTTTTTTTTTTTTAAAGTCTTTTGAAATATGGTGCCTTTTCTGACTCCTCGGATTTAGATCAAGATAGGTAGATAGAAGAAGCATCTTAATCAGATGTGGCATGCATAGAATTAAAACTTTTCAACAAAGCCCAATCAAAAATAGTAGATATTGTCCCTGAAATTGTCTGAGAACCTGAAAGCAACTCAAAAAATCTACCACCACCACCAAAACTATCAAGTAAGTTCTTACATAAAATTCTCTTCTGTCCCAGAAGGAAAGTATCAGAAAAAAAAAAAAAAATAACCCAATGTTATTCTTTCTAGACATCTTCAGAAAAATAAAAAATATTATTATTAATAATATTATTACTATTAATGTTTTTATTTTTCCTTTAAACCCAATATTAAATAACAAACAATACTTTTGTTTAGAATTAACAATAATAAAATATAGATGCAGAAATAAATTTTACATTTATACCCTGGTAAATTTAAAAAAATAACAAAAACCAAACACAGAACAGGGAGTTTCTCAAAAATTCTGAATGAGTTAATGACTTGCATATTTACATAAATAAACAAAAAAAAGAAGCTAAAGGGAATAACCTGAAAGATCCTCCAGTAAGAAATGAATACTGGATATCAAACACTCAGGACAACTCTGATCTTGGTGTTGCTCAGATGCACTGAACAGGGATATTTCCTTTCTGTCTTCCTTCCTCACTCCTGACATGTCCTTATAAAAAAAAAAAAAAAAAAAAACACAACAAAAAAACCCCAACAAAACAAACCAACAAACAAACCCAAAATGGGGAAAAATAAAAAAGGTAAGGTAAAAGAAAATCCAAACAACACAACACTGTATCAGAAGAACAACAGGTCAAGTCTTCCTTTTATTTCACAACAGAGAGAGCTTTACATTTATAGAAAGAGGATGAGGGTCACTTTCTGAGACTAATTATGCTTTGTCATTTGCAGGGGTGCTTTGAAAGAGGTGCAATCCGCTGAGGAAAAGGTCACAAGATCAAAACAGCATGCAATGGGCAAATGTATGTTATAGGATTGTTGGTCTCATGGGACACATACTACCCAGCTACCAGTTGCTTATTTTGTATCAGAGCACTCTATTGGGATTTGCCAAATCAGTGAGCTGAACTGCTGACACCTGTGAGGCACAACATGCAGAAATTCGGTCTGTTGTGATTTACAGAGTCATCATAAATCTCATAGTCACAGAAAGGTAGAACTATCTGGGATTTAAAAAGCATGAGGTATACAGGAGAAATATTTCTTTCTTTTCACAGGAGCAATATGTCTCAAGACCTTACTCATTCAGAAACAAATGCAAGCCTTGATTGTCACCTTTTTTTTTTGGTACTCACAATGTCATTGACGGTGTTATCTATTTTGATCTCTTAGCAATTTCTTTTCTTCAAAGATATCTAAATAACCATGATCCCTGATTTACAAACTATAGCTTTTGAGAAACATACACTCACAGAACCACTTTGGTATAATTTCCCAAGCAGCAAATTGGAAGCCTAAGTGAACCATATGGTTACATGGTGAATTTCCTAAAAATTTCTGCCATATGATCAGTGTACGTATTTCTAAACCTTTTCTGCTTGCAAAAGGGTTTCAGAGGAAGGTTCCTATGTACCAGAAAAGTCTGGGCTGCCTTGATTGACAATGTAACAATAAAAGGAGATTTGTAGAGATCCACCACTTAGGAGGTTTTATAGCTTTGGATACATTGACACTGAATTATAATGCAGGAAAATCCTTTCAAAAGGACACAACATCTCAGTGCCAGGAAAGAATGGCTCAATGACTATCAGAAGTCCAAGGTATCAACAGCCTCCTTAATAACTGCAGGTGGCAGTCATTACCAAGGTGGCAAATGCAACTTTAAAAAAATCAAGGATCAATATATTTTTAGAAACTATACTGTTCCCAAAAAGAGATTGGGCATAAGATTACAACCAACATCTCTATGGGGCAAAACGAGACGAAGTCTTTTAGAGCTGTAAATAAGAGATAGAAGCCATGCTTGTACAGAGAAAAATAAGTCTTTCTAGCTTAGTTTCTCTGGGATAGGTATTATGTAAAAAAACACATCTAAAGGTGAGGAAAGTGGGAGAGAAAGCTTGTGCAGAAGTATTTAAGACTGTTTAAGTGCTTAAGATAACTAAAACAAAGAAGATGGAAGTATTGATAGAGCAACTATGTAAAAGGCATTCAACACTTGCTGTGGGTTATAGCCATCTCTCCAAGATGGTGTGATAACATGGGCCTGGATAATGGCCAGATTGCATCCAGTGGTGTGGTAGAGGGGCTACAACTATAATTCCATGAATATGGAATGAATTTATGAAGACTATAATCTTCGTAAGGGGCAATGAAAAGAAATAAGGGTGGTTGTTCAAGCCCTATCATGAGTGTGCTGTGTCTTTTTCAGATCCTTTTCTACTTGAACTCTGCTCCATGTTTTCCTCTACTCTACTCTATTGAGACCCCACTTGGAGTAGTGTGTCCAGCCCTGGAGTCCTCAGTACAGGAAAGACATAGACCTGTTGGACAGGGTCCACAGGAGGGCCACAAAAATGATCAGAGGGATGGAGCACCTGTCCTATGAGGATAGGCTGAGAGAGTTGGGCTTGTTCAGCCTGGAGAAGACTCTGGAGACACCTTATTGCAGCCTTTCACATGGTAAAAGGGGCCTCTGAGAAAGATGGGGAGAAAACTTTTAGCAGGGCCCGTTGTGATAGGATGAGAGGTAATGGTTTTAAACTGAAAGAGGGGAGATTAAGGCTGTACGTGAGGAAGACAGTTTTTACCATGTGGGTGGTAAACCACCGGAACACACTGCCGCATCTACCATGTTGAGGTGGTAGATGCAGCATAACTCAGTGCCAGGCTGAATGTGGTTCTGAGCACCCTGATCTACTTGAAGATGTCCCTGCTCATTGAGGGGTGTTGGACTACATGAACTTTGAAAGTCCCTTTTGACCCAAACTGGTCTATAATTCTGTGGCCAGCTCAGTAAGTGGTATCTCAGTGTGTCGGGGACTTTCTGATAAGACATATCATGTGTGAAAACAGGAGCTCTGGAGCAAGGAGCACAGCATCATGGTCTTGTGCTGATCTGTAGGAAGCAGCTTCTGGATCATCTGGACATACATTACCACTAAACAGCCTAAGGTGCACAGGAAGAGCTAGGGAGGCTCAACATTCCTGTATTTTTCTCTTAGAGAAAAATTCTGTTGGCCACTCATAGAAAAAAAAAATTCTCTAAGTCCAGTCTGAACTTGGCATTTGATCACGAAGATCCAGCAGAAACTTATAGATTAATATTGCAGGATTCCTGAATCTCATTACATATTTGGTTGCTCTCAGTTATTCTTTTTGCCCTTAAAAAGAGGTTATAACAACAAACTGAAAGTAGCTCAGCAAAATTCGATACAGTTGGGAGCCTTTTAAATAACTCTTTCCAGCAAACTTTGGGAACATATGAAAAGATCTTTGGCCATCAGCATAGCTGTTTCTGAATTTAGCAAGTTGCTACTGTAAACGAGAAATTTAAGCTCCACATTCTTTTTAGCTTTACATCATCACTGAACAGATTTCAACATAATAATCATGTTATTTACTGCTTGGTCAGAGTTAGGATTAGTTTGGCACCACAGAAGGGATAGCTGAGAATACGAGATTCAGTTAAAATTACTTCCAGGGGCTTTTTGAAAGTTAATAGTCTTTAAATTGAATCAGGAATACATCTTTTGATATTGGGGGTTTGAATGGGGGGATAGTATATGGGAGGATTTATTTTCTGAAAAAAAAAAAAAAAAGAGAAGAGTTACTGTGTTGTTCTTGAATTTTCTGGCTAGAGTTTCATTCTAAAACTGCAGGATATTACATGCTGGAAGTTCAGGATATTCCCAAGGTCAGAATTAAGCTTCTCTGAGCCAAGTTCTTGATCTTTGAATCATAGGCTAGTTTTAGCTAGATTAAAAATATCAGACTTTCCCTTAGAATATATAAACTCTTTAACTTTGGTCACTCATGTTATCTTGCAAATACTATACTAATTCCTCTGCAAATTAAAGAAGCAAAGACTGACAGTGCCACAATGTCTGTTTAGGTCAAACCTTTCAGTTATTCCTGAAATAAATCTCTTGTTGCCATAATCTGGTTAGATCAGCTCTGTAGTTCTGTTAAGAAAGGAATTTGAAATTTAAGGTCTCCACTAAAAATGGACAAAGATGGCGAGACTAAATTATTCTGTTATTTTCAAAGGCATCACACTAATTAAGGGAGCATGTAGAACCTAATACTTTAACATTCAAAAGAACAACAAAATCAATCTGCCAATGCAACAAACATACTAACATGTAAGCAAAAAAGTATCTGTTCTTGGGTAACAATAGTAGCTGTGTGAACACTCATCTATTAACTGTCAGCTCTCCTAAAACTCTCATCTAAGAGTGATACTGCCACTGCCCTAACTGCCCAAAAGTAGTATCATTTGGCATTCAGACAAAGGACATAGGTGTGTGTTTTGGAAGCCTTGAGAATCTTCAAAGAAGTCAAACGAAGTCTTACTTTGACCAATATTGGGTGGATCAATATGGATTCATAGCTAAAGAGGAAATTTGGTTTTTAATTAATTAATCAATTAGTGGGGTATAGGAAAAACAATGTTTGTTTTACTAGGCCCTGCATTACAAGATTTGTAACAAGCTTGTTTAAGTTCAGTCAATAGATAAAACTTCTCTCATGACACAGTTGGAATTAGTGTACAAAGAAGAGATACCATTTTCTACAAATATTTGCCAAGGACATGCAAAAGGGTACTTCTATCAAGCTTACATGCTTTTTAAAGAATGGCTATAATGTCCCTTCCAGGCCTTTCTGGAGCTGAAAGCTTTTTATCACACAGTTAAAAAAAAAATGCTGGGCTGTAGCTTTTCTGAGAGGGATGACATTATTCAGATGGATCTCTAGGCATCAGCGGCTGCACATGAGAGCAAGGAGACACAGTCATGTTCACAAGGGAATGGGTGACAAACCAAATACTTAGCTGCACTAAGGGGTGAAGAATCTATTAAAGAAATGGGTGCTGAATTATGCAGATCATGATAAGTCATTCCTTTGCTTGAGAGTTTATCTTTTATTGAGAAACATTTAACATAGGGAAAAAAAATTATAGCTACAGTAGAATATTTAAGCAGGTAACCTCTTCTATTAAAGAGATAGAAATCAGGCTTATTCATTTCTGTTGTCTTACAGACTGTATAGAAAGTATCTGAATACCTTATGAAATAGGTGTCAGAACAGGGAGAAAAAAGTATGGTTTAGAATGTAATCTTTTAGACTTGTGATGCTCTCTCCAAGGAAATTATGGATGTGCTATCATTCAAGTTCTTTGCAAATAAAATTAGGAAACAGGAAAGTACATAGTAGGGATAAAGCCTGCAAAAGGCAGCTGGGAATAATGAATGTTGCTCCTTTAATTATAATTCTATTACTGGAAAGATAATGCAACAGGAAAGGCAAGTCTTCTTTTAAAGAGAAGCTTTTAATGAGATTGAACATCTGAAAGACATATCCAGATGTTCAGGCTAAACTGATTACACAGCTATCAAAAGACAAATATGTACAGGTAGTACAAATTTCCTCCCACTCAGAGGTGTGTTAATTCCGTTCAGTCGCCATGCATTGTCTCTGCCAAAATTTCTCCATTATTTGTGATCCTTTTGCTTTTTAGCCTAATTTCCTGTGGATTAACAGTATATATGATTATTACTGTCTACGCATGTGTCGTATGTCTGTTATCCGAGTTTTAATAAAATTGGAGCAAGCAGAATGCGTTATAAGGATAATTACTAGAAGATGCATTGTCGTGGTTTAAGCCCCGGCTGTAAATTAGAACCACGCAGTCTACTTCCCCCCCCCCCACTCCCCAGAGGGATGGGGAGGAGAATCGAAAGAATGTAACTCCCTCGGGTTGAGATAAAAACAGTCCAGTAACTAAGGTATAACACAAATCACTACTGCTGCCACCAATAATAATAATGATAAGAGAAATAACAAGGGAAGAAAATATACCGCTCGCCGGAAAAGAGCCCGACCGAAAAGAGGACGTGCCCTTCCGGGTAGCTCCCAGTTACATCCCCGAGCATGACGTGCTGTGGTATGGAATACCTCTTTGGCTAGTTTGGGTCAGGCATCCTGTCCCTGCTTCCTCCCGGCCCCTCCTCCTCCCTGGCAGAGCATGAGACTCACAAAGTCCTTGGTCAGTCTAAACATCAGTGTTATCAGCTGTTCCCAGGCCAAAAGTCAGAAACACAGTGCTGCAACAGCTACTAAGAAGGAGAAAAACTGACTGCTACTGCTGAACCCAGGACATGCATGAAAACAGGAAGGAATAAGAGAAACTCTATTAGTGTCCCGTAGACCCAGAGCATACTTACAAGTGCCAGAATCAGGACAAAACCTTCAAACAATTCTCAAATCTTCTTAGCAACCTCAAAAAGACAGAAATCTATGGGAAATCACATTCACTAGTTCATACGCTCAAGGAACTATTTGTATTCTTTTGTATTTCTCAGCAAATGACAAGCTTACATGCAATTTGCCTGGAGGTTAACATCAAGCATTCTCAGAAACAGATTAGAAATGAATAATTTTTTTCAATATGGGTATGATCTGGGATTAGCAAAGAAAGGATCAAGAAGTTAGAAACTTCGCTGATTTACTTCTTTCTGTACTAAATGTGTGAATAACCATGCCAAAGGAATTTTCTTCTCTGAGCTGCTGTAAAAATGTGTGACTTATCTATTATCTGTTTAGTGTCTAAGCATACTGTGCCCAGTCTTATATTCTGATGGTAACACAATGGTATCCTCAATATCTGACATCTAGATAATTATATCATGCTTACTATTGGCTACTGTGAAAAAAACATTAATGAAACATCATCCCAGATTTCAGCAAGCTTTTCTGGAGCAAATTGCAAAGCATACAGACATCACTAAATATTTTTATAAGCAGCTCCATAATTATGACCAGCAGCGAAGAAGAAATCAATCAGCAGCACAGTCACATAGAATGAAAAGACACAAATAGGTAGAAAGGCTTGGCTTTCTGTTCTGTGATCTTCCTAGGCACAGGGTTGAGGCTGACAGGTCACCCAGGGTCCTCCTACATTCTACATAAGATGCCTGTTTGCATCCACAGAATAATTTCACTGGGGGAAGACTACGTACAGAGCCATATTGAGAACCAGAGGTGACCTCCCTTCCAAACAGCAGCACTATGCATCTCTGGCCTTCAGAGATGGCATGACATTTCTGTTTCACTTGCCTCCACTTCTTTCTAATGAAGCTGACATCAATAGCTAAGCAACTATCCACATCTGATCTTAGGTCAATGCTTGCCAAACTCAGCACATCTGGGATAGCATAAAAAACACTGCTCACCAGCACATTGTGAATAGACTGCCAGGTAGATATTCCAGAGCTCAGTAAAGGTCACAGCCAGCCCTATAGGAGTTTGTAACCTCAGTTCTGGAAAAATGTCATCATTTGGTATAGTCAGTGTAGGTTCCTCAGAGTATGCTACCAGCTGAAATCTTAAATTGTCTCCAACTTGGATCAAACTGCAATTTAAAACCTTATAAATTGTCTAACCTTTAATAATTTTCCACAGGGATAACAAAATGTGTACACCTGACCCCAAACCACCTTCAAATCTTGTTTCCAAAAAGTCATGAGGGGACATGAAAGTATCTAGGCTTTAAGACAGGCAGAAGGTAGAATTAGCATCATTAATCCTTGAAGAAGCTAAAGCATTTAAGCAAAATTTTCACCAAATAAGGAAAAATGCTCTGATCTTGTGGCAGACAAAGCATAAAGAATGTTAACCCAAATACGTAAAATTTGTAAAGCTATGAACAATTGAAAATAAGTCCTTCTATTATAAAATATGTGGCAGCTCTAACAGTAAGTGTTGTTATCAGCCCTACCTGCGGTAGCGTATAAAGTACAAAATGTATATTTACATACCCCAGTGAAACCAGGAGAGATTTTTAATACCTCCCATTACCATAACAAGTTGTTTTCTCTGATCTATCATTTCATTAAAAGAAGAAGAAGGGGAAAAGTAAAGATTACTGTAATAGTACCCACTATGATATTACTGGCACTGTACAGCAGATTATGTATTATTAAAATCTACTCTAACTCTGCTGCCCACCTGGACATGAGCTATACATGCTGCAAGCACTGGACTCATGCAGTACTGGTAGGAAGACTGTAGTACTGTGGGAGGTGACCCAAAAAGAATGACAAGCCTATTAATAAGAGCTTTCATTCCATTGTTATCATGGTTTGTACCTTTTCCATTTGCTGTTTTGACTGTGGAAATATGTTGACAACATTACTTAATGAAAGATTCTATCAGAGAAAACTTTGGGAGTGGTGAGCCCTGCTGGCAGTTTACAGGAGTTCATAAAGAGCAACCCAAGTGCTCTCCAAACTAAGAATGCATTTTTTCATATGAACTAGGATAATGAGACATAACAAGACTGACTATCTTAGTAGGAATTAGAAGAAAAAGAGGCATAAAAGATACATCAATTTCAGAAGTTAAAAATAATTCAGAATATTCTGTTGGAGATTGCAGCTTTGTGTCAAACTGTGGATGAGGTAGCCATGCCTTTCTAAATTATGGGCATTGCACACAAACAATGGCTTTATTTATTGATGTGCTGTATGTGTGCTTACAGTGTTTGTAATTGAAGATGATTACGGTTAATGATTCTAGTAATGTGTACTTTTAAACCAGCGGGACGGTGTAATTTGTATCAAACCTATTCAGTATCTCTTCAGGCATTTTGCCTAGTTTAATCTTAACCCAGCACTTGCTGTAGAAGAAACCTCTCAAAGTTTCACAGCTGCCTTGAGCAGATTTCATGGTACTTTCACAGTGCACTCAAAAGAAATGAAAACTTCCACTGCTTTCATATCGTCTGGATGGCTTCTAGCCTGTCATGTTTTCATATGACAAGGCCAAGATCTCTAGAACATGAAACAGTTGTATGTAGAACACAGAACAAGAACAAGAACAAAACATCTGTCTGTGAACAGTTGACAACATATTCAGAAACAAAATTAAGTGTTCCTGGACAATGGATTCACATTTCTATTATTCTTGGAATAAGGAAACAAAACCCATAGTCAGGTATTCTTTTCAAGGGGCAGAACTAGGTTGCCAGGGCACTTTATTGCATGTCTTTAAAAAGAAGAACTTCCTCAGCTCACCATTTAAATATGGGCACAGTGTATGAGTAAATATAGAAGCCCTTACCTTAACTTTGGGTTACAGAGAAGGAAAAGAGAAATTAGAGGCATGCTAAACACAAAAAAAACTAAGTAAGGCTGAAAAAGGATTTGAACTTAACTGAGGTCTTAACTGGCTTTTTTGCAGCGTTTTAAATGCAAAAATATATTCCCATCCTTTCTGAGTTCAGAAAATGTCATTATTGTGTTTGATGCCAATATTGTGTTTGCCTTTTTTTTCTTTTTAGTTCTCTCTACTGTTTTTGTACTTTGTGAAGCCAGTCAATAATTTTCATGCACAATAAAGACAATTAACATGACTCTGTCAGCTTGGCCAGTTTGATTTGACACATCGCCTATTTTTGTGCAGATATGTATTTACTGAAATGTTGGCTTTTATTCTGGAAGGTTGTCTGAGTTTTGTCCCAGACTTACCAGATTGCTTATTGATTTTATAATTACTGAGGGTCTATGATTGCTTTGGTTTTCTTGTCTTGTGTTCTGTAATACTTGGTTGGTGTCACTTGTGCTCTTTTGTGCTAGGCCATAGAGTTCAGTGCATGGCTCAAGCAGTGGGATTTTCAAGAGTTTTAGAAGAAGCAAGCATGAAAATAGTTTTTTTTTAGCTTGTAACACTTTCATAACTCTTGCAGAGACTCAAGGCTGCTGGGATTTCTAGACTGTAGGATAGAATACTATTCACCTAATACTTTCTACATAAGAACTGAAATTTCTGTTCCTTTCTGGCTCCCACTGTGAGACTGTGGGAGGAGACTTGAGGGAATGACCCTCCTTTTTATGTCAGCTTTGCCTCACTTCTACCACTGAAATTACAATTCACTGTCTTCAATTGTCTTGCCATCTCTTCCCTAGGGGAAAAGGAAAACTGCTCCCTAAAGTCCATACTTTATATTTAAAATTTCAGTGAGTAGACTATTCATGGGATCTTTTTTCGGTCTACTGAGAATTCAAGATGACAGTAAAAGGAAAGAAAAATCTAAACCTTGAAATAAAATGAGAAACCTATTATCATGGGAGTGAATAGCATAAACATAAGCATCTGATGTAGGTCTTTCACAAACAACTTACTGTCTTGTCAAAGGGAGATGAATGAAATCCCACAAAGATTCTAAACTCATTATACATTTTCATAGTTGCAGCTGTAGCTTTCATGGGCTGCATTTCAAAAGGGAAAGAAGTCAGAACTGCATACATACAAAAATATACAACGATCCTACAACCCAGGAGGAGCTCTGATTCGACAGAGAGTTTGTGGGTCAGGGTTAAAGGGAGAGCAGCGATGGGGGACATCACTGTGGGGATCTGTTACAGACCGCCTGTTACAGACCGCCTGATCAAGAGGAACCTGCAGATGAAGTGCTCTATAGGCAGATAGGGACAGCCTCACGCTCACAGGCCCTTGTTATCATGGGAGACTTCAATCACCCTGACATCTGTTGGAGTGAAGGTACGGCCCGGCACAAGGAATCCAGGAGGTTCCTCGATTGTGTGGAAGACAACTTCCTTCTGCAAGTAATAGAGGAGCTGACAAGGAGAGGTGCAATGCTTGACCTCGTGCTCACCAACAGGGAAGGGCTCGTTGGAAATGTGACGCTCAAGGGCAGCCTTGGTTGCAGTGACCACGAGATGGTCGAATTCGAGATCCTCAGGACAGCGAGAAGAGCATGCAGCAAGCTCACTGCCCTGGACTTCAAGAGAGCAGACTTTGGCCTCTTCAGAAGCCTGCTTAGTAAGGTTCCATGGGACACAGCCCTAGAGGGCAGGGGGGCCCAAGGCTCTTGGTTGTTATTCAAGGATCACCTGCTCCAAGCTCAGGAGTGTTGCATCCCAACTAGAAGGAAGTGCAGCAGGAGGGCCAGGAGACCTCCTTGGATGGATAAGGAGCTGCTCAGGAAAATTCAATGGAAAAAAGAGGCTTATAAAAGGTGGAAGCAGGGACAGGTGGCCTCGGAAGAATACAGGGATGCTGTCTGGGAAGCTAGGGACCAGGTGAGGAAGGCTAAGGCCCAGCTAGAATTGAACTTGGCTAGGGATGTTAAGGATAACAGGAAGGGATTCTATAGGTACGTAGCGAGTAAAAGACAGACTAGGCACAACGTAGGCCCCCTTCGGAAGATATCGGGAGAACTGGTTCCCAGGATTTGGAGAAGGCTGAGGTTCTAAATGACTTCTTTGCCTCAGTCTTCACTGGCAAAGTCTCTGACCACACCACCCAAGTCTTGGAAGGCAAACGCAGGGACTGTGAGAATGAAGACCCTAAGCCCACTGTAGGAGAGGATCTGGTTCGAGACCGTCTTAAAAACCTCAACGTACACAAGTCCATGGGACCTGACGAAATCCATCCACGGGTCCTGAAGGAGCTGGCGAATGAAGTTGCTAAGCCACTGGCCATCATATTTGAAAAATCATAGCAGTCAGGTGAAGTTCCCGACTACTGGAAGAAGGGAAATATAATCCCCATCTTCAAGAAGGGGAAAATGGATGACCCGGGGAATTACAAACCAGTCTCACCTCTGTGCCTGGCAAACTCTTGGAGCAGATTCTCCTGGAAGACATGCTAAGGCACATGAAAAACAAGGAGGTGGTTGGTAACAGCCAGCATGGCTTCACTAAGGGGAAATCCTGCCTGACCAATTTGGTGGCCTTCTATGATGGGGCTGCAGAACTGATGGACAGGGGTAGAGCAGTTGACGTCATCTACCTGGATTTTTGCAAAGCGTTCCACACAGTCCCACATGACATCCTTGTCTCTAAACTGGAGAGACATCAATTTGATAGGTGGACCACTCGGTGGATAAAGAACTGGCTGGATGGCTGCATGCAAAGAGTTGTGGTCAATGGCTCAATGTCCGGCTGGAGACCAGTAACGAGTGGTGTCCCTCAGGGATGGGTGTTGGGATGGGTCTTGCTCAACATCTTTGTCGGTGACATGGACAGTGGGATTGAGTGCGCCCTCAGCAAGTTTGCCGATGACACCAAGCTGTGTGGTTTGGTTGATACGCCGGAGGGAAGGGATGCTATCCAGAGGGACCTCAACACGCTTGTGAGGTGGGCTGATGCCAACCTGATGAAGTTTAACCATGTCAAGTACAAGGTCCTACACCTGGGTCGGAGCAATCCCAGGCACAGCTACAGGTTGGGTGGGGAAGGGATTCAGAGCAGCCCTGCAGAGAAGGACTTGGGGGTGTTGGTCGATGAGAAAATGAACATGACCGGCTTCCGTGTGCGCTCGCAGCCCAGAAAGCCAACCGTATCCTGGGCTGCATCAAGAGGAGCATGACCAGCAGGTCGAAGGAGGTGATCCTGCCCCTCTACTCTGCTCTCGTGAGACCTCACTTGGAGTATTGTGTGCAGTTCTGGTGTCCTCAACATAAGAAGGACATGGAACTGTTGGAACAAGTCCAGAGGAGGGCCACAAGGATGATCAGGGGACTGAAGCACCTCCCGTATGAAGACAGGCTGAGAAAGTTGGGGCTGTTCAGCCTGGAGAAGATAAGGCTGCGTGGAGACCTCATAGCAGCCTTCCAGTATCTGAAGGGGGCCTAGATGGATGCTGGGGAGGGGCTATTCATCAGGGACTATAGTGACAGGACAAGGGGTAACGGGTTCAAACTTAAACAGGGGAAGTTTAGATTGGATCTAAGGAAGAAATTCTTTACTGAGAGGGTGATGAGGCACTGGAATGGGTTGCCCAGGGAGGTTGTGAATGCTTCATCCTTGACGGTGTTCAAAGCCAGGTTGGATGAGGCCTTGGGTAACATGGTTTAGTGTGGGGTGTCCCTGCCCATGGCAGGGGGTTTGGAACTAGATGATCTTAAGGTCCTTTCCAACCCTAACTATTCTATGATTCTATGATTCTTTGGTTCTATGGTTCTGAGCAATACAATTGTATTGCAATCCAATATCAGAAAATTCTTTTCATTGACTAAATTCTAATGGAAATAGCTCATTTTATCAGGAAAGAAACAACTTTTCTAGCCCAAATAAAACATTATGCTGTTATGAAATATATTAGGAGTGTTTGAGGTGAAAGATGAACATTTGCTTTCAGTTGTAAAAGGTCATAAGTGGTGGGGACTAGTGGTTGTAAGCTATGATACTGAAACTAGTCATGGAGTAAATTAATATATCTCTATTGATTTCAGAAATCTGGGAAATTTTAATAAAGTTATGGTAATGCAGTTTAGGTGTATTTTAGATGCCTATATTATAAAAGGAGTTTTCTATTAAATTTATAAACCATCAACAAAATGTAACTCTCAGTGGGATTCTCTCTTTTACAGAAGCTAATGTTACAACAAATAAAGTACAGAAGACAGAACAATTAGATGAACTCAGCAAAATTTCCGAATGTTGGGCAAACCTCATGTTACAAGGTTAGAATATAAACCTGACCATGCTGGCATTCCTCAGGAACTGAGACATACAAAGATGTAATGCCATATTGACTATAAATTCTGATCACCATTGACTTTAAGAGTGAAAATATACTGAATACCTCTCGGTGTCTTTTTCTTGCAAAACTTTTCAATTTGTTGAATAGAAGCAAAAAAAGCCACACAAATTTGCTAAACTATTTTTTTTTTCTTAATGCTCTTTTTGGTAGCTGATGGACTCAAGGATAGTAATTGTAGTTAAACTTTGCCTCTCAAATATCAAAACTTGTGCTTTGAAAAAGAAGTGATGACTCATGAAAAATACTGATATGCATCATAGAAACTGAAATCTATCAGGAGAGACCAGTTCACAGGCTATTACGTAACTGCAGCTTTTTCAGAACTTTTCCAAGTCCAATAAAAATCAACGTATTTCTATTCTTAGATGAAACTGAAAATGATTCGGGTTTTTTGAGCACTTAAACATGAAAATCTGAACAAAACAATATCCCAACATATTACATTGAAATCAGACAAAAAGATAAATAAATTGCTGTAATGCTCTCCATTATAAACTTTTATGAAAAATTTTAGCAAAGTACTGACAAAAAAAATAGTAAATGCAAAGCATCCTGAAATGTCCTTTAACAGTTCCAGCCACCTTCTTTCCTAAGTTTTGAGGCCACAAGTAATTTCAATCCTTTACTTTTATGGCTGAGTAATTTCACAGAGAAACCATTTCAATCTACCTTGAAGTTACGAAAAGCATCTACTCAGCAATTGTCCAATTGTAAAGTGTTGACACACTGCAGGCAGTTGGTATATTTGCTGACTTTTTATTTTGCAAATGGGATATGTGTGGATGTATAAACTTCTTTAAGAAGTAAAGGTTCTGCTTATAAGTTCTTACTATTTCTGGAACCTCAGAAAAAATGAAGACTGAAGGTTACATTATTGTTTTCATAATTTTCCATATATCAGCAAATGACACGTAATACAAAACCAGGTTACTTGTGCTTTATTCTGAATTTCTGTTCAAATGGAGTAATGTTTTATGCTTCAAAATAAGCAATCCTTGATTTGTCTTCATACAGTAGCTTCTGTTACTAAAATCAGTTGTAATAAATTGTGTTTTGCAAAAAGCCATAATTATTGCAAAACACACTTCAGTCAACTGTACAGATGAGTCATTTATAGCAAGAAAAGTGGATTATTCATAGAATCATAGAACAGTTAGGGTTGGAAAGGACCTTAAGATCATCTTCCCTAGTCAACCCATTCCAGTGCCACACCACCCTTACAGTAAAGAACTTCCTCCTTATATCCAATCTAAACTTCCCCTGTTTAAGTTTGAACCCGCTACCTCTTGTCCTATCACTACAACCCCTAATGAAGAGTTCCTCCCCAGCATCCTTATAGGCCCCCTTCAGATACTGGAAGGCTGCTATGAGGTCTCCACGCAGCCTTCTCTTCTCCAGGCTGAATAGCCCAAACTTTCTCAGGCTGTCTCCATACGGGAGGTGCTCTAGTCCCCTGATCATCCTCGTGGCCCTCCTCTGGACTTGTTCCAACAGTTCCATGTCCTTTTTATGTTGAGGACACCAGAACTACACACAATACTCCAAGTGAGGAGTAGGTAGGTGGGGTATTCAGAACTTTAGGCAATGTCTTGTAGGAGTTATTGTTTATTAGGGTAGTTATAAGTATGGATCCTGTTTATTGTCTAACATAAGACCTATTTTCCTTTCTTGACATTATAATTTGAAATCAGATTATTGACTTGTTTTTATTCTTGCAAGCTAGTATATATTTTCTCATAGTGGTCTCCAAACTTCTCAACACAGTGGCTTCACTCTCGGAATTTAATTGAAATTTGCTTCTTTGTGAGACAGCCTTTTGCAATTTTGTGCAGTGTTAGCAGAGTTAGGATTTTATAACTGCTTGAACCGGACTGACTATATGAAAAGCAATTTCAGGCCATTAGAAAAGATAACGATCTTGGTAAAGGGACTAAGAGCAGGCTGAGCCTTTGGGTTTTGCAACTTTAAAATTGCAAGATCATCCACTTGTGGTTGTTTTGAATAGGATATAATTTCTGATTTTACAAGTAGCAGTGTTTGAATTACAAGGATATTCATCTAATGTTCTTCAGCTGTTATGCTTTAACTAGAGTTTATCACGGCTGTTATATACATCACAAGTATATTAGGGATCATGAAATAAATGAAGTAAGTGAGAGAAAAAATCCAAGAGTGAATTAAATAAAAATTGTGTGATTCAGAGGGGTCATCTCTAATTTCTACATATTTAAGAAACAAAAAATTTGTCATGTTTCACATTTTTAAACATTCCTTTGAAGCTGTAAAACTTTACATTTTTGTCACTAGGGTACTTTCTTTCTCATTTAAGGGTGTTTTTCCAGCTAAGATGGTATTGCACCACTGCAGAATATCCATTTCTGAAGGCTTTTATCAGGATGACACTGAAACTCTGAGGCAGTTGTGTTATTGTCACAGTGGGTACATGGCTCAGCATTTCCTCCTACATGAAAAGAAAAGCTTCTAGGAGGAAGATATTCTTTTAAGTATTCTGTGTTCTTATGAGCCTGAGATGGTAACCACGTTACAATAATCTCATTAAATATAGAATAAGACTAAACAGCAGACACAGTTTCCTATTAGCATATTATTCTCTTTTCTTCCAAAGCCAGCTGGTAACCTTTCATTTCTGACATCTACTACAGGGGCAAACTGTAGAGAGTTGCTCTCTAATTGACACTGAATCCTGAGTTCCATGTATTCTGTGTATTCTCTCAATAGGTAGGGATCAGAAGGGAAGACATTTTCCTGATACCACAAGCTGCTTTGTGAAAGTGACTGTTAGCAGGGGTTCCAATTTTAATCTGTACTGAAGGTGGTCACATCATAGATGCAAATTACAATAATTTCCACACTTTTTTTTTCTTATATCCGTAACTGTTTCTCTCAACCTGAGAATCACTCTTTGTGGTTCTTATGACATATCTATTTTGTGATAGATGTTCTTTTTTTAAGAACTTTACTTGACTAGAATTACAAAGTAAATTTCTAGTTTATGCAAAATTTGCCCCAGCTGAAATGTACAACATACTGTAAAATTACTTAAATGTGCATGGGTACATGTATGCGTGTATTCAAAAGTACTAGTTTTCTGGGCTATAGAGTATTTCAGTGACAATCTTATACAAACTTTTTCAAACATTTGCAAACCACAATAAGTGGAAGGAAAAATTAAATCTAGTAAGTGATGGGGAAATAATTTGAAGTATTGTTTCCATGCCTACAGCTAATTCCTTTTGCCCTTTATATCTCTTCTTTGTTTGATTAAAAAATAAATCATCAGAATATGTGTAAAATATCCTTATACATAACAGATATGATATAGTAGGCATCACAGAAACATGGTGGGATGGCTCCTACGACTGGAGTGTTGGAATGGAAGGTTATAAGCTCTACAGAAAAGACAGGCCTGGCAGGCGGGGAGGGGGAGTTGCTATTTATGTTAGGGATAGGCTGGAGAGTATGGAACTCTGTCTGGGGACAGGTGAGCAGTCGACAAAGAGTTTGTGGGTCAAGGTTAAAGGGAGAGCAGCGATGGGGAACATTACTGTGGGGATCTGTTACAGACCGCCTGATCAAGAGGAATCTGTGGATGAAGTGCTCTATAGGCAGATAGGAACAGCCTCACGCTCACAGGCCCTTGTTATCATGGGAGACTTCAACCACCCTGACATCTGTTGGAGTGAAGGTACAGCCCGGCACAAGCAATTCAGGAGGTTCCTCGATTGTGTGGAAGACAACTTCCTTCTTGCTATGGTTTAAGCCCCAGCCGTAAATCAGAACCACGCAGTCTACTTCCCCCCCCGCCCCGGGGGATGGGGAGGAGAATCGAAAGAATGTAACTCCCTTGGGTTGAGATAAAAACAGTCCAGTAACTAAGGTACAACACAAATCACTACTGCTACCACCAATAATAATAATGATAAGAGAAATAACAAGGGAAGAGAATACGATACCACCTGCCGGAAATGAGCCCGACAGAGAAAAGGGACGTGCCCTTCCGGGTAACTCCCAGTTACATCCCTGGGCATGACGTGCTGTGGTATGGAATACCTCTTTGGCTAGTTTGGGTCAGGTGTCCTGTCCCTGCTTCCTCCCAGCTTCTCCTCCTCCCTGGCAGAGCATGAGACTCACAAAGTCCTTGGTCAGGGTAAACATTCTGACCAACAACTGAAAACATCGGCTTTATCAGTATTATTCCCAGCCAGAAAGTCAAAACCACAGCGCTGCACCAGCTACTAAGAAGGAGAAAAAAAGTGACTGCTGCTGCTGAACCCAGGACACTTCTGCAAGCAATAGAGGAGCTGACAAGGAGAGGTGCCATGCTTGACCTCATGCTCACCAACAGGGAAGGGCTCGTTGGAAATGTGACGCTCAAGGGCAGCCTTGGTTGCAGTGACCACGAGATGGTCGAATTCGAGATCCTCAGGACAGCGAGAAGAGCATGCAGCAAGCTCACTGCCCTGGACTTCAAGAGAGCAGACTTTGGCCTCTTCAGAAGCCTGCTTAGTAAGGTTCCATGGGACACAGCCCTAGAGGGCAGGGGGGCCCAAGGCTCTTGGTTGTTATTCAAGGATCACCTGCTCCAAGCTCAGGAGTGTTGCATCCCAACTAGAAGGAAGTGCAGCAGGAGGGCCAGGAGACCTCCTTGGATGGATAAGGAGCTGCTCAGGAAAATTCAATGGAAAAAAGAGGCTTATAAAAGGTGGAAGCAGGGACAGGTGGCCTCGGAAGAATACAGGGATGCTGTCTGGGAAGCTAGGGACCAGGTGAGGAAGGCTAAGGCCCAGCTAGAATTGAACTTGGCTAGGGATGTTAAGGATAACAGGAAGGGATTTTATAGGTACGTAGCGAGTAAAAGACAGACTAGGCACAACGTAGGCCCCCTTCGGAAGATATCGGGAGAACTGGCTCCCCGGGATTTGGAGAAGGCTGAGGTTCTGAATGACTTCTTTGCCTCGGTCTTCACTGGCAAAGTCTCTGACCACACCACCCAAGTCTTGGAAGGCAAACGCAGGGACTGTGAGAATGAAGACCCTAAGCCCACTGTAGGAGAGGATCTGGTTCGAGACCGTCTTAAAAACCTCAACGTACACAAGTCCATGGGACCTGACGAAATCCATCCGTGGGTCCTGAAGGAGCTGGCGAATGAAGTTGCTAAGCCACTGGCCATCATATTTGAAAAATCATGGCAGTCAGGTGAAGTTCCCGACGACTGGAAGAAGGGAAATATAATCCCCATTTTCAAGAAGGGGAAAATGGATGACCCGGGGAATTACAGACCAGTCTCACCTCTGTGCCTGGCAAACTCTTGGAGCAGATTCTCCTGGAAGACATGCTAAGGCACATGAAAAACAAGGAGGTGGTTGGTGACAGCCAGCATGGCTTCACTAAGGGGAAATCCTGCCTGACCAGTTTGGTGGCCTTCTATGATGGGGCTGCAGAACTGATGGACAGGGGCAGAGCAGCTGACGTCATCTACCTGACTTGTGCAAAGCCTTCGACACTGTCCCACATGACATCCTTGTCTCTAAACTGGAGATACATCAATTTGATGGGTGGACCACTCGGTGGATAAAGAACTGGCTGGATGGCTGCATGCAAAGAGTTGTGGTGAATGGCTCGATATCCGGCTGGAGACCCGTAACGAGTGGTGTCCCTCAGGGATGGGTGTTGGGACAGGTCTTGTTCAACATCTTTGTCGGTGACATGGACAGTGGGATTGAGTGCGCCCTCAGCAAGTTTGCCGATGACACCAAGCTGTGTGGTTCGGTTGATACGCCGGAGGGAAGGGATGCTATCCAGAGGGACCTCTACACGCTTGTGAGGTGGGCTGATGCCAACCTGATGAAGTTTAACCATGCCAAGTACAAGGTCCTACACCTGGGTCGGAGCAATCCCAGGCACAGCTACAGGTTGGGCAGAGAAGAGATTCAGAGCAGCCCTGCAGAGAAGGACTTGGGGGTGTTGGTCGATGAGAAAATGAACATGACCGGCTTCCGTGTGCGCTCGCAGCCCAGAAAGCCAACCGTATCCTGGGCTGCATCAAGAGGAGCATGACCAGCAGGTCGAAGGAGGTGATCCTGCCCCTCTACTCTGCTCTCGTGAGACCTCACTTGGAGTATTGTGTGCAGTTCTGGTGTCCTCAACATAAAAAGGACATGAAACTGTTGGAATAAGTCCAGAGGAGGGCCACGAGGATGATCAGGGGACTGGAGCACCTCCCGTATGAAGACAGGCTGAGAAAGCTGGGGCTGTTTAGCCTGGAGAAGAGAAGGCTGCGTGGAGGCCTCATAGCAGCCTTCCAGTATCTGAAGGGGGCCTAGATGGAGGCTGGGGAGGGATTATTTATCAGGGACTGCAGTGACAGGACAAGGGGTAACGGGTTCAAACTTAAACAGGGGAAGTTTAGATTGGATCTAAGGAAGAAATTCTTTACTGAGAGGGTGGTGAGGCACTGGAATGGGTTGCCCAGGGAGGTTGTGAATGCTTCAACCTTGACAGTGTTCAAGGCCAGGTTGGATGAGGCCTTGGGTGACATGGTTTAGTGTGGGGTGTCCCTGCCCATGGCAGGGGGTTTGGAACTAGATATCTTAAGGTCCTTTCCAACCCTAACTTTTCTATGATTCTATGATATAATAACTATTACTCTTTAGTATAGATTGATATAGATATATCAAATACCAGGTGCATGACTGGGAAATGTTTGGCCTCCAGCAATCTACTATTGATGCAGAGGTCTTGTCATGTCACTTTATGATGCCTAGCTCCTCATAAATCCCAAAGGATAACACAAGGCTGGGCATAGGAGGGCTGACTTTCAATCTACTGGTCTTTGCACTGTACAAGCTATTCAATAATAAGCCTAAAAAAGCTTTCTAATACCTATCCTCTATTATTCCTTCTTTAAGGTAAGAATAAGAAGATAATGACATAAGGCTATTTATCCTAGATGGAATATCAGAGTGGAGGCTACTTTGTTTTGCCCCATCCTAAGGAGGATGTGACAAGAAAAGAAATAAAACCTCATGTCTTTTATTTCTCAATTTCTGTACTGTCAGATGAAGGCCCCACAGAGTTTGGGAGAGTCTATCCACTAAACCTAAAGAGCCATCTAGGTTTAGCATGACTAAACATGCACATCCTAGGACTGTAGCAGTAACCTACATCTGCCTGACAGCTGGTGTTGACCACCATATGTCTCTGAAAGGGTGTATAAAATACACACGTACAGAATGGGCTAGATGCTGTGAGTTATATCATCCATACTGATGGGGTTAAGACTTCCATCAGTCATTGCTTTACAACTCCTTTCCCCCCACCAACTCACTGATGTCACTGGAGTCACTTCAAGGCTTCTTACATTTTAATGAGGTGAGCAGGACACAAGCTGTTAGGTACATGTGAGCTGGTCTTCTGGTGCTTCTATTTGCACTTAGTAGGATATGTAAATACAAGTACATCCTTTAAAGCAGAAGAATGTTAGAGTTAATTTCCCTTTTTTTACCTAAAATATTTACATTGTCATAGAAGTAATAAAACTTTTTGAAACTTTTGTCAACATTCTGTTTAATTATTTTTTATTTCGTTTTCCAAAAGCAAAGGCCCTTTTTAGACTTTTTTTCCTTGTAAAAGAGTAGTGTCAGTGATGAGGGGGTTTTATTTAGTAAGAACTACTTTTTGATTAAATGTTACCAAATAATCACTGAAAATCTATTTCCTGTGAAAGTTCTGGGTTTCACTAAATGACTTTTTTTTTTTTTTCAATAAAATGGTGGAGTGACACTTAAAGAGGGAACAAAATTAATTTCTTGGCTGAAAATCTATCCATTGCAAGACAACCAAAACAAAGTCTAGTATTTGTAGCTATTTCTGAAAAACGAGTTTCCACTTGCAGGTCAGTTCCACTAGTCTCTCTTTTTTCCAGGTGACTTTGGCAAAGATATACAGAATTTTTTTTCAGGGTAAAAGGCTGATAGATTAAAAAAAAAAAAAGTCTCTTATACAGAAGAAATAGGTGATTAAAACAATAAAATTATCACTACTTCTCAAATTACTTTGGGGGAAAATGCCTAGAGATAAAAGTTCTTAGTTATGTATGGGAATTAATACACAAAATCACCTCTATGTAGAAATTATGCAATTTCACTTACATTGAGGAAGAGTCAGATAAACCTAAATACTGTAGCTCTTCTCCATGGTTTTCAATACAAGTGTGGTGCAATTCCTTCATAATATATTTTTAATGAGCAATTTTACTATTAGAAGATTTCACTTGTCTTTTCATCTTCAGATATCTCCATGACTCCTTGTTACTACTTGAAAGGATGTCAGTGATGAAAATTTGCCTGCATGGAAAAAACAGGAGACATACCTACAATAATTTGGTAGTCTGTTGTAATATGTTTTTTATAAATCCTATATATTTCTTCTTTCTGTTTACCATTTAGGTTATTTTAATATTATGTATTATTGATGTTATTGAATTCTTGGGATGGAAGCATTATTTTGTTCTATATTTATACAGTGCTTAGCACAACAGGCTGTTTGTTTAAGGTTCCTAGACACAACTGTAGTGTAAATAATACTTTTTATTGTTTGCTGTCCCTTTGAAATACAAGAAAATTTATACACACGATTTTATATTATTTGGTTTTGGATTTGATATGTTGTTTAGTTGGTTTTGTTTTCTTTTTTTTTTTTTTTTTTTCAATAAAATGTTCAATACCACTGCAAAGTTATAGTAAATTCTGAATGCCTGGCAAACAACCTACATTTACAATGTTATTCATAACAGTAAAAATTATCAAGAGCTTTTATGTCAGTGATATTTAAAGATCTTTGTTCAGAAGCAGTGATGCAGAATGAGATGCAACAGCCTTTATGGGTTGCAAATGCAACTGTAAATAAATATTTTATATCACACATAGGCATAGCTGTTTGATAAGTGAGTACCTGACATTAAAATTCATATATATTTATTGACATTGGTATCTTCAGGGTTGTGATGTAGATTAGATATTCTGACAGCATTTTGTTAATAACCTGATACTTAATCGGGTTATTAACAATCAGGTTATAACCTGATACTTAATCAGGTTATTAACAAAATAATTAATATGTGAGTTTTTAAGTTTATGGCTTTTCTTTTTGATTAATATAGTATTATATGATCAGGTATTGAAAATAAATGAGATTCAAGAGAGTTTTTTTGGCTGTCAACAGTTGTTTCCAAGAATGAAAACTCCAGCCTCAATAGTTTATGGACAACTTCAAAACTATATTTCTCTGAGTAAAATTTCTTATTTTTTTAAAGAAAAATTATATACTATTTTCTATATGACCATTTATTTATTTTAATCAGACATATGCAAGTCTTTACAGAAACTGCATTAACATATAAATTATGGATTTGTTTCATTTACAGTATAGTGTTTCATTTCTAAAGATATTTTATCAAGCATAGCCACTAGTACTTTTTGTGAAAACAGTAAATTTTAACCAGTGTTTCCAGAAAACAAATTTCAAGTGGTAAATATGCACTTAAGAGATAAAAAAGAAACATAGCTCATGGCGCTAGGTGCATAACTCACATGTGTCAGCCAATCATAAAGATCAAATTTTGATGCATAATATCACTCAATAGTTTGTTTGCCCAGCTTTTGAGTTGCATAGGAATATACAGGGTTTTGACAAGGATGTCTTAAGACACATTTTCCAGAAGAAATTTCCTTCAGCCAGCTTTCTCTGAAGAAGTGTTTCTCGAAAGAGTTATTTTCTCTGAATCAGTAGTAAGCTGAATGTCATCACAGGATTCTGCGCCCCACCCCCACCCCCCCCAATCCTGTAACAACCCCTTGTTGATAAATCCATTCTAATAGTGGCTCAGAGTCTTGTGGTGCAGCTACTACTACTTTGCTTAACTAATACTAGAAGAAAGATGAATTGTGAACATGTTGCAAATGGGTTTAACCTTTAAGAAAATAATTCCCCCAGTTTTTACCTGGCAAGGGTCTTGCTCCATATCTTCAATTATTTGGTCCAAAAGTTAGTGCCAGAAACCAGCTGCACATGTGAGGTACAAATCAAATGGTTTATTGAACCTACACCCTGTGTTGCTTCCAGGAGATGCTCAAACGTTTCAGCTTGAGCAGCTTGAACCTTTCTAGGAGTAAGAAATAGCATAGCATTATCTGGGGGGAAAGCTAGCATGTTCTTCCTGAGTTCTCTGCAATACAGTCCTGATGGAGAGGCTTTTTAAGCTTTTCATGATGATTTTCATATGAATTTCTAGCATATGCTCATATGTTGGCATTTTTTAGTTGATACAGATATTAACCTTTGCTGCATATATGTCCATTGTTTCTATTATATCCACTGATAACTTTGCAGTCTCTCTTCCAGGATTTTTTCCTCCAAGAAAAATATATATGTGATCCAGGCAGGCTGTGCTGCCTTCTGCCAAACACCTGCTGTCAGCTCAACAGGCAGCAGCACACCAGTGAGCTTATAGTGGCCATCTTGCCACAGCAACCGTGCCTTAGCACTAGAGTCAAAAGCTCGCTGGTTCCCACTGCGAAATACCCCCGTGTCCCTCTGTAAATTATCTCGCTAGAGATCCTTGGAGTGGTTGTGGTACCTGCACAGGAGATTGCAGCACCATGTGAAGGCTGTAACTCAGTCCCAAAAGCAGTATGGCTGCTGGCAGCAAGTCACGACTAATGGGCAGGTTGCTGCCACAGATTTGTGCCACACATCTGCTATATAGTAACAAAAAAACTCTCCTTTCTCTCTGTGTTCTTACTCTTGACATGTTTCTACCTTCCCTGTTCCCATACTCAAAACTCCCTCTTTTGACTTTGGGTAGGTTCTTAAATTTATACAACTGTAAAGTATATAACTGCATCTGAACTCTTCAGTCAGCTTTTTGTAGTTGGAGAGAAAAGCAGACATTTCTAGAGAAAAAGCTTGTTTTACCCAAAGGTTGGTGCCAAGAATGAGTGAGATGAACCATGCTTACATGGGCTTTTATCTCCACTGATTTTAAGCACATTTAGACTGCATGCCCTAAGCAAAGGTGTCTCCATTGTAGATAAATCTAAATTTCCACAAAATCAACTCCACTATGTAACCGTAATTGCCTTACTTTACTAATAAACATGGGTATCTCTAAATGTTCTGCTCTTTGCACTTTCCAGCCCCCATAAACACTACCCAAACAGTAAGAATATGTTCACATTCTAGTTTTATGAAGCATTCCTTTCATAAAAGTCTTTAAAAGTCATCTCTAAAAAAAAGGTATGTGGTACTGAAAATAAAGACACAGCCCCTTCTCACCCTGCATATAGATCTTATGTTTATTATTATTTGTCAGCTGCAGGAACAATAAAGCTCAAAAGCAGAAAAATTATAGCTTTGATAAAATATTTGAACTTAAGAGTAAGACCAAATTTCAGTTTGAGTTTAATAAAGATTAGGTATCTGGTATCTGATGTCTTTTGTTTGCACATAAAGTATTGTGTTGAAGAAATACCCATTTACTCAGTAATACACTTAGTAACTATTTCATAGCAAGACTTGACTCATTAAATACTTACATGCTTTATTTATTATACGTTGTGTTATCTTCTCTTAATGCCTTTTTATATTTCTGCCTATTTGTAGGTGTTCTCAGTTGTATAATGGTTGCACATATTTTTTACTTTTCAAAATGGGAACATCAGTGCAAATTAATATGGTTTTCATAATATGAAAGGAAACTTCAATTTTTAAAAAATTATAAATACGAGCCTGCAAATGAGACTTAATTGTTTAGTGATGCCACCTGGTATGATGATCTGTCACAGTAATGTTAATGAGGAATTTTTAGGCTTTGGTGGTGGAACAAGTGTTAAAGCCAGAAGTCAGTAGATGAATCAGCTACCAAAATATCTGTTTGACAGCCTTTCAAAACATTAAAAGAAGTTGTTACTTCTCTAAGGAAAAAGAATCCATGACACTTTCCTGATCTTTCCTTCCCACTATTTTGTTTTGCATGTATATTCAGTGACTGAATTCATTATTTAAATGGGAAGCATTAGAGAAGCCTCCAGCTTGAGGAAACAGAAAATAGCCATTGTAGTATTTGAGGGATATAATTATTTAGTCTTCTGTGAAAACAGCAGTACCAGAAAACATTTACCTGTTTGTATATTCTACACAAGCAGATGACTCAGGGCTAGAATTTTTTCAAAAATGTAGGTATCATAGAAAGCTAGTTTGAATTGTGGTAATTTCAAGTCTCAGAGCATGGATATTCTTGAAAAATGTCAACTCCATTTCAAAACAGATTTCAGATTCTTAGGTTTACATTTTTAAGAAATAAGTGATACCTCTACAGGGAAACTAGGTACCAAGAAATTATCAAAAATTTTAATTAGCTTCCTCCTTTCTCTGTAGAGTACCTAAGTTTTATAGGCCAGGATAAATCATGTCACGTAATGGCTCATATAGCTTGACAGGTAGCCAACTGTTCATACTCATAACATTCGAGCAAAGATTTGATTTCTTGTTTCTGGTATTTTGTGTTTGCACAAAATTCATTGGCATTGCAGAAGAAATGTCCATTTTACTCTAATTCACTTTACTGCTACAACTGTATAATGAATAAATCCAGCTATTTCTAAGGTGTTCCGAGTACACTTCTGTCATGACTTAAGACATTCCAGAGCAATGGAGTGTGTTTTGGAGGTAAGAAATACGCTGAAATATATATCTTGTGTCACAAGCTGGAATCTACCCCTCACCTAACATGTATAACACCTGGTTCTTCAGGTTTTTGACAATCCTTGTTCTGAGATTTAATCTGTCTTCAAAATCATCCTCGGTGACTGTATTTGAGGCCCACTGAATAAGCAATTTATGTTTCAGCGAGATCCACCTTATAAAACTCTGAAAAAAATGACACAAATTGGAAAAAATGTATTAATCATGCAGAGAGGTTAACTTATTTGAGAGATTAGTTTAATGACCTACTGTCCTCCAAAGGTACCTTACTACCTTTTCATCTGATATTATATAAACAGTGACCAAATAAATCTATTACAATAAAGAATGTTGCTTCTAACTATTTTTTCTTTTTAGAAGTTGACTCCATCAAAGTAAATTTAGCTTTTTAAAATATAATTGTCTAAGCGCATCTCAATCCTACCTTTTGGTGAAAAGACAGAATAAAATTATTAAAAGTTGATGTTTTTTTCCCTTGGAATGCTTTTGCTTTATTTTTCACTATACCCATTTTATCATGTTGAAACTGTACCTCTGCTATGCAATACCCTCTTACTTTACAATTGTGCTACTCGGACTGCAAAGCTTTCTTCACTGCTTTTAAAGCAAACCTTGCAGTTTTAGCAGAGGTTGAGCTTATCAGAATCAAGTGATTCAAGTGTTCAAGACCAAGTGATCCATTAGGATTTCTCAGCTGTCCAATATAAAGATAGCCATAAAATCACTAAATCTGAATACATCTTAATTTTCTGATTATGTGACCATACGTACAATAGAAACTTAGTATGAAAGAAAGGGCAGTAAAATACATGAAAACCTTACTAATTTATACTGGCAGAGTCATCACATTATCAGGTGCATGTGCAAACAACAAATAAGCAAGCTAAAGACTCACAGAAATTATAAATGATAACCCAAGGTCTTAAAAAGGTAAATTACCTTTATAATGTGAGACCTCATAACTACATTCCCTGTGAAGTGGAGATAATTTGGATTTTAGATACTTTTCTGCTTGTTGATAATGCACATGCTGCCACAGAATGACTTATCCATGGAAAGATATTAAGTGTATAAATCATATCAGCTTATTCCTTTCTGTCTCTCAGGCTCTTTGATAGCACTGGATTGAAGCCCTTTTTTTTTTTTTTTTTTTTTTTAAAACTTGGTTGTTCTACTTTCTGACTCATTTTCTTCCTTTCTTTTTTTCTTCTATTCTAGGAAACTTAGGCCAAATGTCTAGTTTCACACAGCCTTCTGCTGAGAAAGATGTGAACGTTCTTGTTTATTTTTTGTTTGTCATTTATTCTGAACATCTTGTGTTTATTTTTTACTGGCAGTTTCACTCTTTCAGGAGACTGCAGATGTGATAAAACGGTGTCGATTTACAAGCGTGAGAGCATGTCAGTAAAAATTCCAGTGATTTTTTTCCCCTTATTTCCAAGGATAACTAAATTTTAAGTATGTGTCAGTATTCCATCAGAATTCAGTTCCATAGAACCCTGACATGATGATGAATATATCATAAATTTGTATTGCAGCAATCTCCCTTCTTAATATTCTCCCTCTTTCGGCAGGAGAATTAAAGTTGCCACATTGCTTCTGAGAATATTATCGAAGTTTGTAGCATTTGCTTAAAGCACAAGAGCATCCATCATTCTAAGGAGAATATAAGGGCTAGTTTTCAGTCCATCTATAGCAAGAAACAATTTTTCCATCTGTTGTTGTATGGTTATCCAGGAACTGAACAACCAAAGTAGGCTTGAAAAGCTATGGAAATAACAGTGTCAAGTTATCTCTATCCTAACTGGACAGTGAATTAAAAATAGATTAAGTCATCCTTACTACAGTACATTATTAGAATTTTGCTTGAAATTCTTTTCAGTGGTGAAAGAGTTAAGACAAAGATTTCTCTTGACAGTATTTCTGTTTGTCAATTACTAGTTTGAACTAAGTTCTGCCTTCTAATTTCGGTAGTTTATGGAATGGTTGCTGCAGATATGAATATAGAATAGGAAAATGTTAGTATGCATTCACAGTTATTACATCACATAATGATTTTTAACACTACAAAACTTCCCATTCATCACATGAATTAGGAGCTCATGTAGAATAAAAGAATATTATGAAAATTACTGTGTTTGTTCAGGGCTCATTTTTCAAGTGTACTATTTAGCTTACAAAAAGAATTGTCAGAAACACTTTAAATGAATGTTACATACCTAAATAATTAATAGAAGATTAACATAAATTCCTCCTATTCCTTATGAATTATTGACCTTTATTTATTTTGAAATATTTAAAATACAGCTATTCAGAAATCTAGGTGCATTCAAAGGTCATTTTGTTAGCAAAATTTATGCACAGGGTACCTTGCACCATTTTCTACATGATCCTGAACAGAAACATTTCTGATTTCACTTTTATTCCCAGATTACTTCCTTTTTTCCATTTCCTACCTTTTAATTTCTTTTCATTGGCATTTCATTCAGTGGGAAGTAAGGAGAAATTTGAATGGTAGGACACTGAAACTGGAACCTAGGAGAGCAATTTCAAAGTGAAAAAAAAAATAAATCATTAGCTTAATTTCTACACTAACACTAAACTTCAAAGACACTTAGCCCAGATGTTTCAGTTGGTGTGTAATAAACTGAGAGAGAAAATGCCAAACTTACTGAAGATAGCTTTCTCATAGAGCTATATAGTGCTTTTATACAATGTATTAAAGTATTATTTCTGCAGCTTATTTATTTCCCATGATCATGTTGGTGACTGCAAGTTTTCTATCCCTTACTCCACTCTGCACTGACTTCTGGAAAGGTAATCCTTGATGAAAGAAGCAGATCCTGTGGAGTCCGTGGAAGATAAGACATACAGGCTACTCTACACATCAGGAAACTCTCCTGGGGTATTATCGGGGTGGACAGATTGTGCGTCAATAGGAATTGACCTAGTGGGCATTTCTTAGTTGTGAACATGATTTGTATGAGCTGTTTGGAAAAGGCTATGACAAGACCATGGAAACAAACAGAAATTCAGTATTTCTTTTACCCCAAATCCTCCTTAAATTTTGGTCTTATCAGATAAAGAGGTCATATATCCAGTGTCCTGGTTCTGGCCTGGAACATAGTGAAGCTGGGATTTATTTCTTCCTCCATCAATATCAACCACTCTTTGACCTTGGGCAGGTTGTTCTTTGGGCATGTGCCTTCATTTCCCCTTCTATTCTGTGTATGTTACACAACTTTAGAGACCATATATTATGTTAGAGATGTACAGTGTCTAACACAAAAGAAAAAATAATTAAATATCTATGAAATGATAAATTTCTTATCTGGCCTAGAATTAATAAACAGGAAGAGATTTTAAAAATTAAAAATCACAGCAGTTTTGATCCATTCAGGATATTGAATTGGGACAATATTTTAGACATTAGAGCAATACAAGCAACTTTATGGCATTTTTGTCCAGTTAAAAGCTTTCTTTTCTACCCTCTTTTGTACATGCAAAAAATTGTACACGAACCCAAGACATAAAAATAGCCAGTTTCTGTCTTTGATTGAAGGAGAAAGACACAAGCCAGATTTATTGGCTGTCTAGAGACCTTATGTTCAGTTTTCTCTTGTCACATTCACACCAATTAAATGTGAGAGTTTATATGTTGTCCTATCTGTAAAGATGACAGCCAGATCCTTGTCTGGCTCATTTAATTGTCTCTGTGGGATAAGTTCCCCCACCCTTGTATAGAAAACAGTTTTTCATATAACTACTGTAAAACCCTGCTTGCCTGAATATTTTCAAGCCAAAAAAAAAGTGTTAAGAAAAGTGATATGTAAGAGAAGATTGTATTCCTTTCTCTCAAGTTAGCACAAGTTATTAAAATGGTAGAAATGTGATATTAAGTTGAAGGTGAAACACCATATATAATATCTGCTGTACCTATAAAGACATGTATCACAAGTTAGTGTTAAGGCCAGGTGTTGTTGCTAGCATGTACAATCAAGCTACTGTTGTTACCTGGAATGCACAATCAGAAACTGAACGTCCAGTGAAGTCAACATGCTCCAAAGCAAAGTGTAAAAAACAGGAAAAATCTTCAAGGTGATGTAGCTTATCATCTCTTCTACATTTTTTTTCTCCATCTTATTGCAAGACTTTATGCTTCTGCTTCACTTTCTTTAATTATCTCTTTTATTCAGTTTGAGAGTATTTGTCAACTACACCACAAAGCTCACACAAGATAGATACGTAGTACCTTTCATGTAGTGAAGCCTACAGTGGCTTTTCCATCTTTTTTAAGAGGGTTTAGTCAATATTAGAAAGAGAAGATGATGAGTTGTAAGCATGGATATTGTTAAGTAATTTGCCAGATATTTTTGGACCAGCAAAACTGATGAAACTCAGAAATGGGAAATTTTTAAGGCCAGGTTGAATGGGGCTTTGAGCAACCTGGTCTAGTGGGAGGTGTCCTTCCCCTGGCAGGGGGCTTGGAACTAGATGATCTTTAAGGTCCCTTCCAACCCGAATCATTCTGTGGTTCCATGAAATTGTTCTTTGTTGTAAAACTGGTTTCACAGAAACCTAGGCAATCTGAGAACTAAAATATTCTCTGGAAGTTAAAGAATAAAAAAAAAAAAAAATAAAATGTCAAATTACATAAAACATGATCTTAACATGAAATATTTCCTAAAAATTCTTTAAATTTTTCTTTTTTACAGAATGTTTCATCAGTCTTTTAAAGCTGATTTTTTTTTTAGTTACACAGTACCCGTGATTTAACTCCATGTTGAACTTCAAGTATTGTGTATTCTATTTTTTTTTCAAATATTCCATTTTGTGGCTGACTTTCTCTTTCATAATTGTAAATCCAGTCTTTTGTTATTTTGCAATCCCTACTGTGAACTAAACTGACCTAACAACCTGTTCTTGGTTAGAAGCTGCTATAAAATTAAGAGATTGGGATTTAATAATATTCCAAATTGAGGTTTTTAAAGAACACCAATAGTATATCCTAATGTTGCCAATGAAATGAGATTGTATTTCCAATATAATTGCAGTCATATACAGTAGCTGTTGAAATTGATATATTTTGACTAGGATCTGTTTTATGACACACATGTGATGATGCCTTTGCATACGCTAACCAGTACTGTATTCAATTACTGTTTCCACCAGTTTCATAAGTACTGTTGAAAATAGATAAAGGTATTAGAATTTATTTCAAAACAAATGCATAATGTGACTATTTCATTATTGTTCTGTTAATGAGAAAATATCTGCATTTCATCTTTTTCTGTTGTATTGTTTCAATGGAAGATTAAAGCATAGAATATAATTGAAATAACTTCTGTATTTAAAAATGTATTCTTTTCTTTCCAGAATTAACCAGCAAAATTTTACTGCAAGTAATTTTTTTTAGCATTTCTTCTAGATTAAAACTTTCCCCATTACTTCTGTTTACATGTCTGATGCATAGAGTAAGGTCTACTTCTACTTTCCAAATCCTTTCTGCTGTACTGAACCAGAGAAGGAGGACATTGTCTCCAACTGCTAAGAATCATCTTTTTGCCAGTTGCAGCCACTGAGATCTGCTTGAAGTTAAAATAGATCTGGACATTTTCTGACTATCACTCAATACAGTTCAGTGAACTGTCACACTGAAAACCAAGTAGAGATCTCCTGGAACAATGCAGTACATTTACATCTTGGATTACTTTGAACACATTCGTTTTAGCTCCTTCTTTGAAGCAACTTTCCACCAAATTGGCAGTACTCCAGCAGGCAATTTATACCTTTCTGGGCCTTTACACTTGTGTTTATAAAGCAAATTTTAATTCAGAAAGTGAACCATTTCAGGAGGTAATCTTCACCTTATAATTTTATCCCAGCTTTTGCTAACAGTTGTGACATAGCATAACAATACAATAAATATTATTTATAACTGGAAGTATCCTTTTACCAGTAACTTCCCCCACTTACAGGTGGGATGAGTAAAGAAATGGCAGTATTCAATTTTTTGCTTTTTCAGTGGCTTCCCTAGGTTCTAGATATTCATATTTAGATTCTTTGAAGAGCAATCATTCCATGTTAGACTTCTGTGATTCACTGATGGAAAGTAATTTAAAGAATAGTGCCTGCAACAAGGCAGTGTGGGTTTTTAATGGTCATTAACTAGTAACATATGCTTATTTGAAAAAAAAGAAAAAAATGCCACTTGACCTATATGCCCACTATAATGACTTTGCCTTTAGGTCCTGAAAACTCTCTTGAAGTCTTGAGGGAATGTTAACAACTCTATTGTCACAGTCAATGATGCATTCCTGATTTATTCCCTTACTGGAGTGAATAGTCATCTCCTTTCTGAAACTGGTGACTCAAAATGCACTGAACTTTTAATAAAATATAATGCAGGGAAAAAAATGACCAATTTTGGTTTCTAGGACCAAAACAAAAGTTGTGACTTATTCCATGTAAAATACTTTGAAAGTGAAGGGTTTGTCATAGTTTCAGCTGAAGTTTATATTCTAAATTGTTGAAGTTAAAAAATTCAAATTGAGTCATTCTCATCATGTAGTTTTTGAAAGAGAAAAATTGTTGGAGTCCCTAAAACAGTGAATTAATGGCTCATAGTTCCAGGAATCATTTATATTGGTTAATATTAGTAAATAAAAAGAAGAGGGGGCCAGAAAACAGAGAACAAAGCAGGTAGTCTAGGTTTTATGTGATAAACAAAGTAATGTAAGAGATTGGGGTATATTTCAATCCCTTTGACAACCCACAATTTGGCTGATTTGGTGAGAATTAATGCACAGGAAGAGGTTGGCTGTGACACTGTGCCAGCTACATGCCAGTAAATTCCTACCATCCCCTCCTGGCATCACAACAGTTGTCCCTAAACATCATAAGCCTCCACCACCTGGTAGTTAGAAATAAGATGAAAGGGAATCAAAAGATTATGATACTTCTACTTGTCTTGGTTAAATCCACAGTGATATCACAGACATTTTGATTGGAATTATGACTTCAGCTTTTTTAACTATTTTTCTAATTTATGCCTATTCTAATTTATCTTTTTTTCCCCTTCTTCATTCAGCTGATCCCTTCCTATCTCTGTTTCCTGCTTTCTGTTTGAAAACAGTCTGACTTTGCCAGCCAAGACAGATTTTTTGCAGTACTTCTGTGAGACTCTGACCAAAAAAGAAGTTGAAAGCGAAGCCTTGAATGCTATGACATTGACAAAATCTTGCCAGATCTTGGGGTAGCTGGTAAAACCATGCTATGTTTTTGTTTGGTTGGGTTTGTGTGGGGTGGTTTTTTGTGGGTTTTTGTTTGTTTGTTTGTTGTGTTTTTTGGCTTGGGTTTTTTGTTTGTTTGGTTTTGGAGTTATTTGTTTGTTTTTGATAGCAACCAGGTAGGTAACAATCAAGATTCATGATTGCTCTTTTTTTCTCCCCTTTTTCTCTTTTGTCCTTTGTTCTTTCTTTGTTTTCAGTAAATAGGATCAAATTCCAACAAGAACAATTGTTCAAGCACTTCTTAATATATTTCTCTTTCTGTCCAAGAAAGGATAGTAATTACTGATATTCATACCATCTATAAGACTGTCAAACAGGGTAAGGATTTTTTATGAAATTATATCAGTGAATGGAAAAAGGAATGGAGTGAAATGTCTGCTTAATTCTTTATATTTCAGTGTAAAAGCCTTTAAACATTTTTTATATTATTCCTTACACATGGTTTAAAAGTTCTTTTGTTCATGGTTTTTCATGAGGTAAAGCAGATTGAAGTCTCTGAACAAGAAACATGAATTAACTGCTTTGTATTACACACTGGCATTATCATGTTAAAAGCCTCATCTTTCTCAGACTACTTGTTTCATGACATTTCATATATTATAGTCCCATTTTGGATAAAGAATGTTTCTGATTTTGTTTGGACTTCTAGAGTTTTTGAGTTTCAGACTTTGGTATGAAATGTAGGTAACACACAAGAACTGAAATATCAGAGATGGCTCATTTGAACTTTTCTAAACAAAAACACACATTGACTTTCATTTTTCTGTATTAGGATTTTACCAATAGTGTGAAAACAACCCTGAAATTAAATTAAATAATTTTTACATTTGACTTTAAAGCTGGGTATGAAGTCAACGCATGTCCCCAGATTAAACAATAACAGAATGAAACTATAAGTTGAACTTCCATTCAGAATCCATATTAATAACTGGAAGCATTCAGAGTCAGTATCAGATTCAGTCTATGAAAGACAAGACAGAACTTCAGTGCATCTGATGAATGTGCTTTGCAAACATACACTATTAATCTGATGTGCTACCCAGTGTACGGGTATGACTAAAAATCACAGAGAAATAACAATATAAATAATTCTATGCCAGAAAAGACTCTTATGACAGATTCCTTTTTCCCAAGCAGAGATATAAAAACATATATATATATATATATATATACACACACATGAAGTATGTGCTATCTGTAATTCCTTACTCAGGCCTTTTGGGCAAAGATCAAGAGGGTGGTATATGTTGCTGTCACTAGAGAAGGTGATTAGCCACAATATCATTTTATTAAGCAACTGGATAAGCTACTTCCAGTTTATACCATTGTGTTTGATCACACTGGCTAGCATTGACTAAAACTTTCTCAGGAGATTTTTCTAATGCTTTATCTGTATGATGATCACTCACCACTGCTTATACGTGTGGCCTGGCCCTGTCTATTCTATTAGTATGGGTCTATCCAGACTGACAACAAAACTTGTCAGCTTGTAAAGTGACCAAAGAAGAAACAAATTGAACTTCTGTGTATTTTCAAACTGAAGATGAATAATCAAGTATTGAAAAGAAAATATGCATTTACTAAAAAATTTAGAAAGGATTAAATATTGACAGCGTAAGAAGAAAAACATGAGTGTTGAGGGCAGAAGTGACCATCTCACAACATGAGGACTGCAGCCTCTGCGCAAGGCTCCTCTTCTGAAGGAAAATTTGATAGAAAAGCCTGCCACAGGTAAGGATGTTGACACAGATAGCAGCTGGCACAGAGCTATTACTTATTCTCTTTTTTTTCTTTGATGTTAAAATACCACTAGAATTATGCAGAGAATCTAACCTAGACAAATGAATTTGTTCTGTCCCACAGATATTTTTCTGTTAATAGTGCTATGATATTGACAGCCAATCCTCTATGACATTTAACTTATTTCAAGGGAAATGAGCAAGCATTTACTGTATATGGCACTTCCTTTATGCCATATACATAAATATTTATATATATGCATTGCTTATATGAATTTATATATTTTATATATAAATTATTTATAATATATTTATATATATTTCATTTATGGCATATACATAAATATTATATATAGGCATTGCCTATATGGCAATTTTTATTCTGAGGTTATGTGAATATAAAATTCTATATCATCAAGAAAAAAAAAAAAAGATGCTGAAGCAGTAACATGATTAAAAATGTTTCATTTCTCAGAAGCTTAGAATAGGAAATAATAATTAAACATTTTGGATATGAAATTACACAGAAGTCATGTAAATTATTAGCGTGGATTTAATAGCTAATAATAAGACTTAAAGTAGGACTTTGTAAATTTTTAAATATTGCTTTCATGCCTAGTTTAACAACTTCTTTTTCAGCATAAACTGAGTAAATTCCATGTGTTTTTGGCAATGTTCTTCGATAATGTTCTTCATAAAATGATTATTTTAATAGATATACATGCTTTAGTTCCCCATATAATCCTCACACTCTTCCTAATTGTCAAATAAAGGTTCTAGTCTGTTGTTCTGGGGACAGTTATTGTGCTGCCAGTGGAATTTTCTGGTGACAATAAGGAGAGTGATTATGAACCTCTCTGAAAAAGCTGTGGGTTATAGAAAATTAATTTTATATGGTGCATCATGTTTGATTTCAGTTTCCAGTGGCCAAAGAATAAACAATATTTTACAAGCTTTGTTGTGTATTTATTGGCAGGTCCCTACTACATTTAAATAATTAATGAATTGTCCTTTATAAACTCTAGTGGAGTTATTATTATTATTGTAATTGTGATTTCTAGCATGGGAGTACTTTTTTTCTTATAACTACGTACCCTAATTATATATTTTAAACCACAAATCCAATTCTATAATGCTTGGTAGATAAAATACACAATGAAGAGAAGGCTGTCACATAACCAAAGCCATACAAGATATAGAAGGAAAACAGGAAAAAAATTCTTTTCTTAGAGCCAGGGTACTGTAGGCAAAGTTCACAGATGCACATGACAGGGTAGGTTTCAAGCCTGTCTAAATGTCAGCTGTGGATATAGAAAGGATTCATTCATCAAACTGTGGAGCGTAACTTAGCTACAGCTTGACAACAATTCTATCAAAGTTTTCAGTGAGAGTTTACATTCTAAAACAGAAAGAAAATATCCCAAATACTTCTCACATTTTACTTCTAAAAGCACAGGAAACAAAACACTCAAAAAAAAAAGAAAAAAAAAAACCCACTTGGAATTGATAACAGAGCAATGTCAGAATCAAAGTAGGCAGTAGTCTTGCATCTTTTACATTTCAGGTATTTCACTGGGATCAGTATTTGTTGAAATATAGAAGTTGTGGTTAGAATTCAGAAAGGCTCCTTAGACATATAGGTGAGAGACCAGTCCTTGGTACAAATCTGAGTACCATCAAAGAACTTCAGAATCTAGCAGCTCACTCCAGCACAAAGGAAGCAACAGATCAGAAATTACAACCTTAGTTCCCTTTTGCCATATATGCTTCCTTTGCACATGTCGAATAAGTGTTGTAAAAGTCATTTTAGCAACCAAAAGTCCCTGAAGAAATTGACAAGTGAACCAGGCAGGATCAAAAGGGCAAGTCCTTTTGAAATTCTTGGAATAAAGGAATTGGGGGATGAAGATTTGATTTTCCCCATCTTTCCTAAAGAATTGCTATTGTACTCAGGGAAAGTATACTCTCCAAGAGACTATATGGACTAACTGTAACCATACAGAAAGAGTTTGTGGATCCTGCTAATATCTCATGTAAAAATTACTGCTGCCATTTATGATCCCACCACCTATTTACCACATCCCCTCGCTTAATCCTTGAATACTTAGTCTCAAACTAGCAATATATCTTATAACAACTGTGAGAACACAGGGAATAAAATTCAGCACAAACCAAAAACCTCTGACAGGTTTCTACCCAGATCATTGAGTGTATTTTCTGTGACGAAAATTCTGTATGGGCTACAAAAGATCACTTCCAAATGACACAAGGAAGACACATGCAATATCATTTTATTGCCTTCAGAGAGCTTTACAGCAGGAGACCAGTACACGATAACCCATTGAATTTACCATCCAAAGGTGACCCAGGTAACTGCATTGTCCACATGTACCACAGGCAGCACAAAGAAGAAAGTCAGAACAAGGTGTCACGTAGGTTCTCTTGTTTCACGTAGCTCATCCAATGGCCAGCAGAGCTTGAGTGTTCGCTGTGAGAAAGTAAGTTTGAGATTGGTTTCTCTCAAGGCTGTGAACATCCCAGGGACACACTGTAGGTAAAATCAGCTTCATTCACAAGCGTTTACTCCAGAGCTATCTAAACTTGGCCCATACATAATGAAAGCAGAGATTTAAAATTGTGTCAAATTCACACATCAGTAAAATGTGTATAGAATTAACCTTACACAAAAGATAAAATTAGATTAGAATATCTCAGGGAAAGGATGTAGGAAAACTCCCTAGAAGCATTTTTATAATCTATAATGCTAAATTGGCAATATGCAGCATGCATTAAAAGGGACGTTTTAGTTTGTGTTTAATTGAGTACCAGTAAATATAGTAATTTAGCACCTGTGGAAGAAAATCATACTTTATTTAAATGATTTTGTATGGCTATGTACAGTGCTTACATTAGTTAAATCTTGAAAGCCAGCCGAAGACAGGAAAGAACCAGCCACTCAGAGAACAGCACAGCAAGGTAAGCATTTGTGATTGAAATATGTGATCCTATAGAATTTAACAGCAAACTCAAACTGATTTCCAACAGACTAAATATTAATGTAGCCACAGCCCCCAAACAATTCCTAAAACTCTTTCATATGGAATATTCTTAATATGTACTCAGACTTTCAGATGCAATACCTTACATTTCAAAGATGGCCTAGATCCAAAAAAATTGCTTCTGAAGCATCTGAAATTAGATTAATAGTTGGTTTTGAGAAGAAAAAAAAAACCACATTCTTTTTATCAAGAAACACAAAGCTTTATTTTCAGGACTTAACATTTTAGTTGCTCTTGGTTTCTATAAATGTAATTAGAATTCTCCCCCATCCCTGACACAACTCCTGACCTGTATATGGGGGAATCTGCTCTATAGGATCCTAGTCTTCAGTCTGAATTTTTAACTGAAAATAACACTCCAGCTTTTGCTGGCCAGCTAGTAATGATGATAAGGAATTTTTATTCATCTAAGAACATTTCCATTCCAAATTTAAATGTGTTGGTTCAAATCATCCTAAAATAGAGAGATAAGAGATTCAGAATTTGATTTAGCTCCCAAAGCCATTCACAAAGCAAGTGTCAACAGATAAATGTCACATCTAGGATTCTGACTTTTGCCTACCTTCTGTTCCTCAAACATTTGGTCAGAAGAAATAAATACAGATTTTCATAATCCTTCAAGGACTTCTCAGTCCTATGGAAAGGGCAATACATTTTTAGCCATTTAGAAGTGTGTCGACTGTGAAATCAGATTGTACCAAGAAATGCTCCTGCTTTGAAAATTCATGCTTTCGAAAAGTTGTTTAAACACATTAATTTCAAATTCTTTCTTTAGATAAGTGATATTCTCTTAATTTTTTATTCATTTTCAAAAAAGTCTCTACAGAACGGTAGCTTTGGATGGTCTTGTCTTGGTATTCATTTTCCAGCAGCTTGTAAATTTGATATACACCAGAGAAGGATGAGGATGACCATATTTCACTCTCTGCAGAAAATAACCTCTAAGACTCTTCTCCAGTATCTGTTATACCCTAACAGAGCAATAGAAGTAATTGGACCTATTTTTTTTGATTTTTTTTCTTTGTGTGTTCTTTTTTTTTTTTGTTTAAGGTGGTGTTTTGGGGAGGTTTTTTGTTTGGTTGGTTGGTTGGTTGGTTTTTTTTTGTTATTGTTGTTTATTTTTCCCCTCCTTACACTGCAAGGTAGTTTGTGATTACAAAATGATATTCAAAATGTTTTCTTTCTCAAACATCCTTTCATTCGTCTTCCTCTCATGAATCCATCATGCCTGTTTCTGGGGAAGGACAAATATCTTATGTAACAGAATCTGCATTTTTCTTTTAAGCCCGTCTCATTGTGGGCTTAATGAACTTGATAATGAACAATCCCTGTTTCCATGGCAGGGAGCAGAAATACTAAACCACCATATATACACCTGAGAATGTATACAATGTATCTACAAATGCTGTTATCAGTAAAAACATGCTCTCAAGCATCTTTTTTCATCACCATTTGGTTTTATGCACAGTAGCGTAAAAAAAAAATATTTGGTCGTGCTTTTTTTTCTTTAATATTACTGCAATTTTTTAGATGATACCTAATGACAGATCTTCTGCTGTCTTCTACGTATCTGCTGGAATTCTGATCCCAGATATATTTCTATATCAACAATACATACAGCTCCTTTGTGGCTGGCAAGAGAAGAGGAAGATACTTTAGCTTATAATAACAATCAGAGCCTTCCTTTCCCAAATTTCAGCAAGTTCCATGCAGAAACAAACGTGATTACTTTCTCCAGGAAGTTCTAAAAAACCACTGGTAAGCCAGAGGGATGTATCTGGGAGGTGATCACTCTGTTCTCCCTTTGTCCCTTCTGTCACTTCCCCAAGACCCTACTAGCGTTCATGAATGAAAATTGCATGCTACGGAAGACAGAATATATGGCTTGGCTCAGTTAAAGCTCATATTATATTATTATTTTCAGAATGGACACAGATTTTGTTCATGAATATGTGTATTTATGTGTGTGAACAGCATCAATGTTATTCCTACTTTGTGTACTTCTTCCAATTATGTAAGTAAATTCTATTAAATCATTTTGCACTTATTTTGTCGCCCTCCTATTCATGGATGAATGCTTCAGAAACATATAATAATGAAGTCTTAAATGTGTCTGCAAGGTAGGTAAGTGTCCTGGTTTAGCAGTAGCAGTCATTTTTTCTACTGGTGCAGTGCTGTGTTTTGACTTTCGACCTGGGAATAATACTGATAAAGCCGATGTTTTCAGTTGTGGGTCAGAATGTTTACCCTGACCAAGGACTTTGTGAGTCTGATGCTCTGCCAGGGAGGAGGAGAAGCCAGGAGGAAGCAGGGACAGGACACCTGACCCAAACTAGCCAAAGAGGTATTCCATACCATAGCACGTCATGCCCAGGATGTAGAATGGAGAGTGCCTGGAACGGCTGGATCATGGCAGGGTGGGGGTGAGGTACCGGTTGGTGAGCGGTTGTATTCTCTTGCTTGTTATTTCCTTTATCATTATTACTATTAGTGGTAGCAGTAGTGATTTGTGTTATACCTTAGTTATTAAACTGTTCTTATCTCAACCCGTGGGAGCTGCATTTTTTTGATTCTCCTCACCGTCCCTCCAGAAGCGGAGGGAAGAAAGGTGGGGGGGGGGAAGTGGACTGCGTGGTTCTGATTTACGGCCTGGGCTTAAACCACGACAGTTCTTTTTGGCGCCCAACGTGGGGCTCGAAGGGTTGAGATAACGACAGATCTGACCGAGGCACAATGCTGATTTATTGGCTCTCAAAGTTGTTTCTCTTGATGCCACAGTTTCAGTGTGCTGTAGCTTACTTAGAGCCGGTATTTGCTGTGTTAGTGTTTATCAAGTGTGGGGCTTGGGCTAAGGTTCTTGTTTCATTGTATTTTATGGTAATGGTTTGCAATACGGGGGGGCTCCGGCAGCAGGGCGGGATGGACGTGGCCGTGGACTTGTACCTGCCCGTCCCGCTGCTCTTCACCATCCTGGCCCTCATCCTCGCGTCCGTCTTTGTGAGGCTGCGGGGAGCTGAGGGGGAGCGGCCCCGGGAGCCGGCGGCAGCCGAAGCGGCCCGGGAGAGCGGCCCCGGGGACCAAGCGGCGGCGGGAACGGGGCCGGAGGCTGGGAAGGAGGCGGCTGCCGAGGAGGGGAAGGAGGCGGCTGCCGAGGAGGGGAAGGAGGCGGCTGCCGAGCAGCGGGAGGAGGCGGCGGAGGAGCCGAGCCCCACAGCCGAGCCCAGACCCGCGGCGGCCGAGAGCATTCCCCAGCAGCCGTCTGCCGAGCCCCGTGAGCCCGAGCCCCAGGAGGATGCAGGAGACCCCGCAGCACTTTCCAGCAAGGCAGAGGAGGAAGATCTGGACTCAGAAAAAGAGAAGCTGGTGGTGAGAGAGCCTTCAAGCACAACAGCTACACTAGCCCCAGTGACAAGTACAGTAGCATCATTTGAGAGTTCTGAAGGTTTTGAATGGCCTTTGGGTACCCTTAGAACCTGCCTGCTGATTGTGATGGGGATCACCGTGTTGGCACACACACAAAGTGTGTTCTACCCACGACCATTTTGTCTGATCCCGAGAGTTAAGCAGAGTCAGGTTTGGGTCTTGTCTGGGTTTAGACAATACAGGGGGACCGAGAGGTTTTCCCCAAGGCTGGACAGCCATGAGTGTCATGGTGTGTGGGACAGTATGGGCGAGTATCTAATCCACTGGGCCCCTCCAGTGCTTTGGAAGCGTCGGAGATGGAAGGCAGCTGTGTGGAGTCCCCGACGACAAGTTGCAGAGACTGCTGCAGGGGAGGGTGAATTATTTTGAGCCTGATGGGCCCATGACACTTCAGGCCATCAGGGCAGAGATGCAACATAGAGATGGACTCATGATCGAGGGGTGGACTTTGCAATGGGCCTCTCCTGCTCTGAAAGACTGTTACAAGTGATGGTATATTGAAAATGTGGGATCTGAGCATGACATGAATGGTATGGAATAAGGGGTGGATACTGTCCTGGTTTAGCAGTAGCAGTCATTTTTTCTACTGGTGCAGTGCTGTGTTTTGACTTTCGACCTGGGAATAATACTGATAAAGCCGATGTGTTCAGTTGTGGGTCAGAATGTTTACCCTGACCAAGGACTTTGTGAGTCTGATGCTCTGCCAGGGAGGAGGAGAAGCCAGGAGGAAGCAGGGACAGGACACCTGACCCAAACTAGCCAAAGAGGTATTCCATACCATAGCACGTCATGCCCAGGATGTAGAATGGAGAGTGCCTGGAACGGCTGGATCATGGCAGGGTGGGGGTGAGGTACCGGTTTTTGAGCGGTTGTATTCTCTTGCTTGTTATTTCCTTTATCATTATTACTATTAGTGGTAGCAGTAGTGATTTGTGTTATACCTTAGTTATTAAACTGTTCTTATCTCAACCCGTGGGAGCTGCATTCTTTTGATTCTCCTCCCCGTCCCTCCAGAAGCGGAGGGAAGAAAGGTGGGGGGGGGAAGTGGACTGCGTGGTTCTGATTTACGGCCTGGGCTTAAACCACGACAGTAAGTATGAGTTTCTTACTTGGGTTTCAAGATACAAGAAATATAATTTTCCGCCTGATCCAATATATAGTAGATGATCCAATAAAAAAGCTCTATTACTGTGTTTCAATAGCACTCTAAAAAATATGCACATATTTTTCACCTGTTTCTTAGTAGGTGTTTGTCAAAGTAGCTGTGATTTTTAGGTCATTTTACTTTACATTTACATCATCTATATAAAAAAGGCATTTATAAATTTTTGTAATAATGAAATGATTTCCCGCAACAAACTATAACCTATGCATGAGAATATGGGCAGTAACGGAGCCTGACTTCATGAACCTGGGAACCTTTTCTCAGCCTCACCCACCAGGACCACTGGACTTCTTTCTCTGTAGCCTAACTTGTAATTTAAAAATTAAGATGTTATCCATTAACATTTCTCCTGCATACATATCATGTCTGCATTGCCTTTGAAACATATGTTGAGGGTTGATGCATCCAGTGTAAATACAACAAATAAAGAAAAGAAAAAAAAATAAGTAAAGCACTGACAGCAATCAGGTAAATTTAAGAAGCTGAGTATCTTACCTTTTTTTCTCTCATTGTTCTTGTGCTTCTAAGTCATAGTGGGGGGGTTCACTCATGTCATTGTGTGGTTTTTTTCTTTTCTCAAAATGTACCTTCTATTTCTCATAATTGTAATAAAAACAAGTTTCAGTCTGCCATTCAGATATTCTGAGTGCACACATATTAAATACCTGTTCATGCAATGTTTCACCATTTTACATTTGCTTGCCAAGCAGTGATTTGATTTATAACAGTATCAGTGCATCATTTCCTTGAACTGTAAAAGTCATTGTACCGTTCTCTTAATTATCTTCTCAAGAATCAGCAGTACATTATTTGCAACATTATTAGCTTCATCAAATGCTTACTTTGTGATGAAGGACAAAAAAAAGATGCATGCAGGAAACAAAGGATGATCTAATATGGCTGTGATCTCTAATACTAAGCACCTGGTATGAACTGGTAGGAGAGTGAAAGGAAAAAAAATAAAAAGCTTTACAGCTCAGGTGCTTTTAACTGATTTACACCAGTTATGAGTACATCCACTCAAGTCATCCTGAAGCCAGTAAATCTGAAGGGTTCAGTTAGGAAATGTTCCAGTTCTTGTTTGTGTCTACAGGCATTTCTGGGACCTCAATAACAAGAGCTGCGAAAGCTATTGTTCTTAGCATAATTAGCAACAAATGCGGGCACATTTTCTTCAGTGTTACTACAACTCCTTCTTCTCTTATGACTTTCACACTTACAAGGACATACAGCTGACAACTGAGGTTTAGAAATCATCTTCTAATTTAGAGAAAAAAAACCCTGCAACACAATCAAATGTAAACTGGTGGTGTAATCTGGTTTACCTAAACCAAGGATCTGGAGGTGTATCCAAGGGTATATTTATGACTATATTTTGTTGGATCTATTTTGCGTTCTTTTTTCCCATGTAGTGCTTAGAATTTTCACCCCATTGCTAGACAGCAATAGCATGCCCTAACCGTATCTACTCAAATGTGAATACAGTTTACTTTGTATCTTGGATTTGTGCGTATGATTGACATAGTAATTAAAGTTTCCTGCCAAAAAGGTGCTGAAAGCAGCTTTGGGGCCAGATAAAAGAGGTGTAATTAGAAAAGAAGCACAAAGCTTGTGTTTCCATATCATGGGTAGCTGTTCCCTGAAATTGTGTGAACACACAAACAGTGGGACAAGTTCTGACACAAAAAATTAGTCACAAGGGGGAAAAAATACAGCTATCAAGAGCTTGCTGTTTTCAGCTTGGTTAACGGTGGAGAAAGTTTTAACCCCTACTTTTCCACAGTTGAGAATCACCTTTTCTCTTTAGTTTCATTCTCTAGCCACAATCTATTACGGCCTAAACCAGCTACAGCACACCTGGAATAGTTGAATCCCGGTCACAGCTGAAAGAAAATAAATGTTGAAAAATCAGTTTGTCTAGCCCTCACAGTAAAGGGGAATTGTGGATTTTAATGTTCTAATATTTTTAGAAGGTGCCACTACATAAGGGCATTATTTTCCTGAGTTCAAATGTGGTGAACAATATTAAACTGTAAATTCTGCAAAACAAACCCCAAACCCTACAATGATCATCTTTTACCTCTCTTTATACATAATACTGAAAGCAACCATATCCCCATAGATAGCTACAGTTTCCAAATTTTGTAAAAATAAAAACAGTAAAACAACAGTGAAGGCAGTCCCACATTTCAAGATAGGATTGATGAGGGCTTAATGTATAAAAATATGACTATATATAAAACTATGACTAAAGCATATTAAAGGTACTACTTCACTTCAGGGTTGGGCCAAAAATGGCAGGTTCTAGTGTGAAACCCAGTAAGGTTTTATTCTTACCATATGTTCTCTAAAACTATAAACCAATTTACTTTGTCATTCCATATTAGTTTATTAGACCTCTTCAGTACTTGTTGGCACCTTTTATGAACCTCTGAGTCTTCACAGAGGGCTTATTTCAGGCTTAGTAGCAGTCTGTCCTGGGTCCTATCACTAGTTGTAGTTCAGTCTCTCAACCTTGGTACCCACTTGATTCTTGTTAAGGCAAATATAGTGTTTGCTGCATTTGTGGTTTTTGTTGTTGCTGTTTTGGATTTTTTTTTTTTTTTGCTTTGTTTTGGGTTTGTTTGTGGGTTTTTTTAATCCCTGTAGAGTCTTCCAGTAACTAATCTGAGCTTCTGTTTTACTATTAACTACCTAAGTGTACCTTTCCCATTTTCTTCAATATCTTTCTTGCACAACCAATCCACCCTATTTCTTGGTTATACTACTTCCTGCTCAGGGTTAAAGCCGGGCCTATTAGTCTTGAGAGGACAACATTAATTGGTAACAGGGTGCAAACCTGAGAGTCTTCTACATAAACCACAAAAAATTCCAAACCAACAGTCAGACAGTCAATATTTTCCTAATCGATTATCTCCAGTTCCAATTACATGGAAAAACATAGGGATTTTGGACATAGCTGAAAGACAACTATGTGGCAGATGTTATCTTCTAAAGCCTATAACCCTGCCTGTTATTTTCTTTTAGGTTTATAGAGCGTGAACATGAATGAAAAAAACTGTGTACCGGATCGGGTTCAAATACATGATTGTTGTCAACTGCCTAACCCAAAAATGAGTAAGTCAGTTGTAGGTGCCTCCAGCCTATCCAGGACCAATAAACCCAGCAGTTTCATACTCTTTCAAAGAACTACAGGGTTACCTGGATTACACTAAGACATCTTTCTAGTCCAGAATCTTTTAGAAAGTGGTTTATTTGTGGTTCTCCCATATTTCCTCTTTTGCTGGAACTGGAGGTTTCCTGGTAGGTGGGCCTCACACTGTGGTTACTTAGAGCTGCTCAGAAGCTCCATGTCCATCTGTAGGGTTTCCTGCCGCTCAAAGCCCTGGCTGCCCACAGTTCTAGTAGACTGTTCCATCCAATTCATTGCACTCTGCAACTTATATTACAACAGCACTTAGAAAGCATCTGCTCTGGTGTGAGGAAGAACAGTTTGTGTCCTAAATAAGACTATTTCTAGATATCATAATTTCTCAGGGTCTAGAAAACAAGCATGTCTCCTATCTCTGATTTGCTCCACAAATGGCAATGTTTTACATTTACATCTTTTTCTCTGTAATAGACACACTCTTTTGTGGACATTACTTCAAAGAAGTAAAAATTAAACTACATATGACAGTAACTAAACATTCAACATCGGCAGTGCAAAGACCTTACTGTAATGAGACCCCAGGCTTTCCCTGATTCAAATGTGTCAGTTTTTCAGAGAGGAATGGAAAGCTCCTTTGTTTTGCTGGCACTCAGACTGTATCTGTTATTGATTTTTCTTCATTGCTGATAACACAAATGCTCCTCCTGCTTCATCTGCTTCTTTGTTTCCAAGGGACCCTGCAAATCACATGGGTGATGTGTTCCAACAGAGATTAGATCACTTACTTGCTCATTTGTTATCACTTTTGGCTTCTAAGTTATTTTTGCAATTTACACATTCAGCAGCTAATATGCTTACCTCACACAGCCAGACACACTGCAATTTCTCTCTTGCTCCAATGTCACAGCCCTGTAAGCAAAAGGCAATTTCATCACCTTTTCTATTTTTCTTTCATAAATATGACAATAGAATCCTACCCAAGTGCCTAGTATTTTTTTTTTTTTGAAATATTGCTTCAGTGACCAAACCCCACAATGTTAACATATGTTAAAAAACACTATAGAAAACGTAGTATTAGTTTCTATTCTGATTCTCTTAAACTAGCATTCTCTGAGCACTCTTCAAATGCAGCTTAATGTAACTATCACACTGGGATACAAATTTCAAACCATTGAGCTTTGTTGTAATTCCTTTGATAGGACTGTTGCTGTTTTTGTTAAAAGTACATCCATGTCTGAAATTTACACAATAAACCAGAAGCCATGAAGGTGGTTGGCATCTAAAAACTCTCCAAACATTAACATGCTCTTTATTACCACTGAGTTTTCCAGGAAGAACTAATCAAGACTTAATTCTCCTGTAGAATGGACAGACACTTTTTGTTAATGAAAGCATGTGGGCAGCAGGCAAAAACAACTCTAGAAATAGCACCTCTAGTTTAGTTCCCCTCTGAAGCACATTGAAAACTGCCATTTCTCACAGTGATCATGAGGATCCAGAAGGATGATACCACATTGCTGTAGCTGGGGCTCATCCCTGCACTCCTCCTCTTCCTACCCATGCTGACAAAATACTTTCAGCTGTGACAAGGAATCAAAGCAGATGAAATTAAATCATAGCATAAGAAGTCTATTGTGCAAAGAGATTTTTCTATTTTAATGTTTAAACTTCTAATTACAATTAAGTTTACCACAATAAACTGGCCTGGTGTCTCCTTATAAAAACACATATCTCTGCTTTTATTTGCCTATGTCCTGACTGGGACTGTCAGATGATCCAAATCACTGGCATGGGCCAGGTGAAGGAAGCTAAATTTACCTTATGGCTTCAGACTTGCCCTTTCCCATATTATTAACATGTAGCAGTAAATGACAGTTGAAATGTCTATTTAAAAAGGCTTTTAGATGTCATATGAGTAAATATAAAGTGTCGATAAACTACAGTGAATGAGAGGGTGGCCTCAAATTAAATATATCTGTGGCACAAGAAGAGTTATATTGCAGTGATTGATTCAATCACCAAGACAAGGCTTGCAAAACCTGGCTTATAGCCTCTGCTGCAATGCAGTTGAAGGAAATGGAAAAGAGAGCATACGTCTTACTGTTCATATCTGAGACTTCCTAAAAGAAACAAAATAATCTCAAGCAGAGCTGTGGCAGGAAATCAGTCTAATAAGATGTCCTATTATTCATATATGCAATTACTCAGTGAAATTAGGGCAAAACTTTTTTGTTTTTTTTTGGAAACATCTTCTAATATTATGTTCTAAACCAGTCTTATTTCTACTGTGAGACAGGCTTGCTGAAGGCTTCAGAGGAGGAATGTATAAGCTATTAGAAAAAATGCTTTGGTTTTCAGTTACACTTTTAAATCTGCAAGCTGCCTAGGAAGATCAAAATAATGGTTCTGCATACTTCCTTTCTTTGTTATGGCCAGTTAGCCAGCCATCAGAGAAAGAATTTGTGTTTCCAGTACCTTGGGTTTTAACATGGTGACTACAGATTTTTCAGAAGAATAAGCTTTGATTCACAGCAACATAACCCAGAAAATAGTTAGGTTGAAAAGGTAGATAACATAGAATCATAGAATATACGTGTTTAGATATGAATAGACTGAAATTTATTTTTACAAAATCAGGAAACATGGCTATGGATTAAAATGGTAGTGCCAATTAATGAAATTTCTAAGACAAAAAAAGGTCAGAATTCAATATCATGCTCAGTTTTGCTCAGAGAAGCTCTTCTGAAAACAGTCCCAGAGGATAAACCAGAGCATAACAGTGTTGGATGGTAGCAGTGCTTCAAGGGCATGCATTTTGGCTTCACATTACCTGTCAAATTCTGCATGTTTCAGGCCTCACAGCTATTCCTCCCCACTGCACTCGCAACCCCTTGTAAACCGGGAGCTGTCCCGGAAGTATTTAGAAATGCCAGTTTAAATAGAAAGGAAGGAAATAAGGGCAGTTGACTGTAAAAAAGTTATAAATGTTTTACAGTAAGTGGTGTGCATCTCCAACATCAGTGAGAGATACTAGATAGAGAGAACTATATTGAATTATATCTACCAAAACTTTCAAGAAATATTATGGTAGTAAAGATGTGAAAATGGGCATTTGCCTCATTTTGCTTTTTTGTTACTCATGGAGTTATGTTTTATTCCATTTTGGGGGGTGAGGGATAGGAAAAGGAGTTTAGTTTTGACAGTGGCAAATTTCATGATTACTACATGTTGCTGTGCTGTGTAATATCATAAGAAAACTACATCCAGCATTAATTTTGTTTAAGCATCAGTATCTAGTCCAGTTTCAGAAACTGTAATGTGCAGCAATGCAGTTACCTGTATAAGACTTGTAGACTTGTAGAAGCTTGTGCAGCCAAAAAGTTAGATAGCCGTTTTAGCACTTCAGTCTTGCTGAATATTTTTAAAACTTTATTCTCTTTTAAGAAGAATTATTTTACGAAAAGAAAGAACTGTTTTTACTGTTCCAACAAAGTGCACACAGACAAACTTTTAATGGTTCTTGCCTTAATATCCACCTGCAACCTGTGTTACTCTAGTCAAACTCAATAGATTGCTTTTAAAAAAGTTCTACTAATGTGGAACAATGGGTATGAACATTGTGACCCATTGCTTGGTAGGTCCAGAGCTTTGTAGAATTCAGCTTTCTATGAATATGTGGCCTTTGCTGCCATCAAAATCCTTCAAAAGATTGATCTTCAGCTCTCAGCTTGTGTTGACACCCTCAGTTCACTGTGAGATGTACTTATCTTTTGCTTTTTATGGTACTTTCATTCTATGCTGTTGTTTCTTCTGACTGTTCTTTGTAAACCAAACGGCTCAGACATTTTCCTGAATACCTTTAGTTCCTTTTACCTTGCTGTCCTGAGTTTCTTGCCTGCAGATATCTCATTTCTGTCACTAACAGTAACTTGTAGTTTGCCTCTGTGAGATATGACTTGAATATTCAGAACCACATATGCTTACCTGTGTACATGGGCCTTTGGTACTTGCTTGCTTTGATTTAGCAGGTTTCAGACTTTTTAACCAACTTTAGTGAGGAATTTTCCATTTTCTTACCTCTGGAGTGCAGCTAAATGTGGGTTGTTTAACATATCTATCCTTGTCCTGGATGCTCTTTAATCCCTGGAAGAGAATGTGGGAACATTCAGTGTTAGATCATTGCTAGTATTTCACTTTTATACGTGGGTTGTTAGACTGATCATTCTTTTCAACTTCTGTTACCTACCAATACTGAGTTTCCTAGTTTCAGAGTATTTAGTCAATGGCCAATATTTCCATCATTTTATGGTTTGAAGTTGCCATGATTTTGGGGAAAGAGTTGGTCACGATCCTCATCATCACTGTCAAATACACTCCATATACAATAAGACATACGTGGTAGGATTTAGTTGCTAAATTTTGGTGTCTACAACCATTTTAGACTTCATGATATTTCAGAGGAATGGAATGGCTCACACAGGTCTATGTCATAACTGCAAACCTGCATTGGTGTCTTAAGGCATACCTAACAAGGATGTCCCTGACACTAGTTACCTACATCTGAGCAACAAATCATACCCCAAATATACTACTCAGAATCATGCAATTGTGTTGTGACATCGGCTGCTGATCGTACACTTTCATTTTACACCAGAAAGTATTATTTCCAGACTGTTTTATGTAGTTCCAGAAACAGTGACTTGTGGCTGTGAAGATCAGATCACAGGTACAGATGACTGAAAGCCAAAAGGTGGTAAAGGTGGGTACATGGTAGATGAAGTTATTTCTGATTTTGGGTTTCAGGCTGCACAGAGAAAATAAAATATTACTCCAGATCTGAAGATTTATTTCTTTGAACCTGTACAAGAAAAAACAATGAGTGATTTTCTGTTGGGTTAACCAATTATACTGAATCATGTTAAGAATACATGATGACTAATGCTGGCAAAGTACAGAGAACAAGACAAGAGTTCGAGGATGGCAGCAGCAGTACCAGTTTATGTTGGTTTAAACTATTATGAAACTACATCCAAGGCAGAAATTGCCAATTAAGGATGCTCAGGTTGTTCAGTGTAGCTGTTTTTTTCTGTTCTTTGGCTTATTTTTTTTTAACAAGGATAGCATTCACATAGTAAGGCAAAAAGAGCTTATTTGACACAAATGTAACTTAGAATGTGTATAATTTGTATATTTTGTTGACAGTTTAGTCTCTGTAGTTTCTCAATTCTTTCAGAAACTGATAAAACACTTCCTGAATATATGGGATTGTCCTGGGTTCAGATGTAGCAGTTATTTTTCTTCTTCTTAATAGCTGGTGCAGTGCTGCGTTTTGGTTTTAATCTGAGAATAATGCTGATAACACACTGATGTTTCTGTTGTTAAGTAATGCTTACCCTGATCAAGGACTTTTCTGTCTCATGCTCTGCCACTGAGGAGGAGCACAAGAAGAAGGGTGGAAGCAAAGATAGGACACCTGACCCAAAGTAGCCAAAGCGGTATTCCACACCACAGCACATCATGGCCAGTATACAAATTAGGGGGAGTCACTTAGAAAGCTCAGAATGCTGCGTGGGTCAGGCTGGGTATTGGTAAACAGGTGGTGAGCAATTGTACTGTGCATCACTTGTGTTTATTGTTTTTTTTCCTTTCTCCTTTTAGTTTTATATTATCTCCCCTTGTTATTTCCCTTATCATTATTATTACTGGTGGTAGTAGTAGTAGGTTTTTATTATACTTTAGTTATTCGACTGTTCTTATCTCAATCCATGGAGTTTACATTCATTCTATTCTCCTTTCCATCCTGCCAGGAGTTGGGGGGAAGAAGGAGGAGAAGTGAGTGAGAGGCTGCATGTTTCTGAGTTACCAGCTGGGTTTAAACCACAACTGAGATATAATACTTCTTATATTATGCGGAAAAATAATGTGAACAAATCAGGGCCATAGAGGTGGAAGGGCAGTTATGCATAACAGTAGTATGAAATTTGGCAGGAAAATAGTTAAAATATTTCCGTTCATCCGAGTGCTTTTGAATATAAATAGAAAAACAGCACTTTTACTGTATAATATTACATATGTATAGTACACTGTGAAATGCAATGCTTATGTCATGCTTTCAATAAATTTCAAGCAGTGAATATTAAAATTTTCCACAGGTATTATAATTATATACAGATGCATGTTTTAAGCAAATTTATGAAAACTATTCTAAACTCTTCTGTGTCCTGGTGATAAGTAATGTATATATGCCATTCATTATTCTGCTGGAATATTTATACCTGTTAAACATTCGCTAAATCTTCTATTCCTATTTAACATATTTATATGCAATTTAATAGGAGTATAAACTATACAATCCTAAAAAGCAGTAGCATACCAAAAAGGTATACAATAAGCAGATTTTGAAAGTCAGTATAAGTCTATTATTTAATTAGACAAAAAATCACAATGCCATGTTATTCCTTAAAAAAAAAAAAAAAAAAAATGGTTTCTTAGCTGGCAATATTTTGTCACATTTAAGCACTGTTAATGTTTTATATTCTCTTAAAAATTATAAATTTCCTAAATATTCTATTTTATTTTTCTTAATCCAATGAAAACTAGATTTTGAATTTGTAAGATGATAAACTAGTTCACAATGATAAAGTACTAATTGTGGTTTCAAAATCTGCACATGTAAATGGTTATCTGCTTATTGGGCAGTTATGTCAAAAATCAAGCCAACTGATAATGAATTTCAAACTGATAAACCCAGGCTGTTACCAAATTAAATAATTTTATAATGAAGAGTTTGAAGACTCTAGTGTAAGTTCATTGCTGCTGTGCTAGAAGCTGTAAAGATGACACTAAAAGAATGGCTAAACTTTACAGGATTCCCTCTTTAGTCTACTGTGAAACACAGTAGTTGGATAAGAATTTTTAGAGGGGTATTTAGAAGTCGTGCACTTGTCAATGAACACATGGCTGAAATAGTACCCATTAAATCATTGTAGCCTACAGGCTGAAACCTAGATCAAGGTAAGTGAAGATTTATTAATCAATCTAAACTCTTGTCTCCAATTCTACTTCTTTGACAAACACAGAAAAGGTAAGGTGGAGCGTCAAGTTCAGTTACCCAATGGATGTGTTCAAACTAGTAAATTGAAGCTGCTTCCTTCTACAGCGGCCTCTTCCAATCCACTCCAGCCCAATCCAGTTCACTGCAGTCTACTCCACTCACTGTAAGACCATTAGAACCTAATTTAGATAGCACAGTAATCACCACAAAAACCTTTCCTTTTCACAGGAAGGAAAGGTGCCGCATTCAATGCAACAATCCAGGCATGTACTCTGCTGTCTTTCTGCACAGTTTCTTTCTGCTTGTATAAAAAATCAAGCTTAAGGTAAGATTCCATATTGGTAGCAGAGCCACATGTGCTTTTTGCAACAGAGCCCTGTAACAAGATAATGGACCTAGGAACAGTTACTTTTTCCAGGATTTTTTTTAAAAAAGTCTTTTCAACTCCTCAAAAGTGCATGCCTGTGCAATGTGATTGTCTCAATTGGGCTATTTATTTTGTTCAAAATAATCAAGTTCCAATGTTTTCTCTGAGCATCATTTTTAATATAATGGTAATATTTAAAGCACATTGTTCGATATAATTTGACAAATGTCTTTTGTTTTGTTAACGGCTATCTGCCAGGAAATGTGAATACTATCATGTTTTTTCTTGTTACATGAATCTACCAATTCCAATTCAACCATTAGGATTTTCCTAATATTTAAAGTTATGAGTGACACTGCATGAATAGAAAAAGATTATTGACTTTTGCTTTTTTATTAAGCTATTGTATTCATATCTTGCAAAATATATTAAAACGAAACTAAGAAATGAAAAAACCCTGAAGAAGTAGTTTGCAATTTTTGACAAAGCAGATCACACTTTTTCAGGCCTCTCATGGCTCAGAAAACCATATTGGGAATTAAGTGGAGAATAAAAAGAAATCTTTCTATGGTAGTTTCAAATCATAGAATAAGATAGAAAACACTAGTATCTCATCGTATACCAGTTTTGTTTCCTATAAGCCAACTAATTTTGGCACTTTTTTGTGAACTTTTCAGTCCTCTTGGGAATTGGTCGTCTCATGTGGAATTCCTTACTTAGTAAGCTTAAAAAACTGTTGGCTTCATAACCTTTCTAAAAATCACTTTCCCCTTTTTTGTGCACTGTTTTACCTCCCTCTAGTTCTTACATGTGTATACATTAAAAAACCAGAATGTATGGGATGGTAGGATGTTAATTTCTTCTAGTTTCTTTGCAGTGTTTTCCCAGAGATACATTACATGAAGACAGAGGGTATGACCATGAGCTGGTCCTCATACAAAGAAAAATTGCATTATGACTACCAGTAAATTGCTCTGAAACTGAATGTCAGTGTCTTATTCTGGAAAGTATGCTGTTCCCTCCTGCTTCAAAATACTGCATTTTCAAGCTGCAAGCTTTGAGGTTAAGTGAAGATTTTATTCCCATTGTCCTTTTGCAGCTTTGTATGTGATGTCAGTTGCATTCAGTGATACTTTATTAATAGTTTGCCGACGACACCAAGCTGTATGGTTTTGTTGATACGCCGGAGGGAAAGGATGCCATCCAGAGAGACCTTGACACGCTTGTGAGGTGGGCTGATGCCAACCTTATGAAGTTTAACCATGCCAAGTGCAAGGTCCTACACCTGGGTCGGAGCAATCCCAGGCACAGGTTGGGCAGAGAAGAGATCCAGAGCAGCCCTGCAGAGAAGGACTTGGGAGTGTTGGTCAATGAGAAAATGAACATGAGCCGGCTGCAGTGTGCGCTCGCAGCCCAGAAAGCCAACCGTATCCTGGGCTGCATCAAAAGGAGCATGACCAGTAGGTCAAAGGAGGTGATCCTGCCCCTCTACTCTGCTCTCGTGAGACCTCACTTGGAGTATTGTGTGCAGTTCTGGTGTCCTCAACATAAAAAGGACATGCAATTGTTGGAGCAAGTCCAGAGGAGGGCCACGAGGATGATCAGGGAACTGAAGCACCTCCTGCACGAAGACAGGCTGAGAAAGTTGGGGCTGTTCAGCCTGGAGAAGAGAAGGCTGCGTGGAGACCTCATAGCAGCCTTCCAGTATCTGAAGGGGGCCTAGATGGATGCTGGGGAGGGACTCTTCGTTAGGGACAGTAGTGATAGGACAAGGGGTTAAAACTTAAACAGGGGAAGTTTAGATTGGATATAAAGAGGAAGTTCTCAACTGTAAGTGTGGTGAGGCACTGGAATGGGTTGCCCAGGGAGGTTGTGAATGTTCCATCCCTGGTGGTGTTCAAGGCCGGGTTGTAGAGAGCCTTGGATGACGTGATTTAGTGTGAGGTGTCCCTGCCCTTGGCAGGGGGTTGGGAACTAGATGATCTTAAGGTCCTTTCCAACCCTAACTGTTCTATGATTCTATAATATAACAAGATATACAGAAGTGTTTAAGAGACAGAAGTAAAAGAGACAGACTGCTCAGATACCTCTTACAGCAAGATAACATCTCCCCACATTGTGTCTGAGGCTTTATGTTGAATGTCTGTCTATCATAACTACCCATTTCTGTTCCTGTGACAGGTTTTGGAAAATGAAAAACAAATCTCCTAAGTGTATATCAGATGTGCAGCTATAACGAAGTTTGCTCAGAAAGATGATGCATCCATCTCTAAAACACTGAAACTTTATATGTTATACTTCATACCAAGTGTAGAATTTCTAAGGCAAAGCACAGAGCTGGTGTAATGCAAATGGACTGGTAAAAGGAGCTTTTAAAAAATCTAGATGGAAGTTTTAAAATGAGATACAGCTGTTATCCATTTTTTAGGTAGCATTTATATCAACTTACCCAAATATTTTACTCCATTTTAGATATATTTAAACAATGAGTATCTAGAGGGTCATGGAAGGACTTGGTAAACTGGGACATTCTTATGGCACACATATATATATATATTTATATATACACACAGCATTTTTTTTTTTTTTAAGGGGATTAAATTTCCTCCTGGCTTAAACACAACTTCAATATTTGCAGATGTAACTATTATAGACACTATTTACAATTCTTATGCTGGTTCTCAAGCTCAATTCCAGATTGTGCCAATAAGCACAAGTGGAAAACTGGATCCTCTGCTTCTCTGCTCCTCTGCTCTTAAACAAAAAAATATAGTGATTGAGACTTGTTGTCCTAAATTTTATCCAGCATATGCAAGGTGGACTCTCTCTTAATAGATATAAAATATGGTAATTTAAGTGTTTTTCTTATATGCTTTTAGTTAACTTTTCAAATGCTTAATGCAAAGTCAAAGAGGAAGCTTTATATTTTCTTTCAGTCTGCCACTTCAGTTTTTTTCCAGTTTTGTTCCTTTAAAAAGAAAAAAAAGTCCTTCTAACATTTACAGTTGAACTTTTTGGATCTGTTGTTTTCTTTTTCTGCATCTCAGTTAAGTGGTTGGTCCTGACTGTGACAGCTTTGTAGCACATTTCTGAAACATTACAGCAATAATTCTACACTGTTATGCCTAAGGTTACAGCAACATCCTGCAGTTTTGCACTCTGAATATGAGAGGAATACAGTTTAATGACTAGATAATGACTCTATTGACTAGGGATAATGAGGGATCTATTCACTTCAGTGCAGTGAGAGTGGGGATAAGTGTTGGGAAGAGAAAAAAATGTTCGCCACCAAAATTTAAAATAACGCAAGCTAAACACCACATCTTTGGTTGTCCACCATTTGAACTTTGTAAGAAATTACTTCTTTATTAAAGTAGTTAGAACCTCACACTGTTCACAGTGGTTTTATGGAGTTGGATCATCATTTAGAGGCTTATATAGGCCCAAATTATCTCTCTGCATGTTGGTAGAGATTACTTTTCACTCATAAATGAAGAACCTCCTACTGGAACAGCTATATAGTGATAAAATAGGCATGCTGAAGACTTCAGAGATTGATTCTCTTCTATTAATGGAAAAGAGAATGTTATAATATTAAATGAGATTTCAGGGATCTTTCAAGGCAAACATGCCCTTCTGAACAGCATGAAAAGAAAACTGAGAACAGAATATTACATACTTGTTCACCTATGTATCATCAACCATAATGTCCTAGATCCATCCATTGTGCATGGGACCACAACTCAAATTTTAGCTACTTGATGTTCCTGTCAATGAAGTCAAATGAATCAGGCAACTCTGGAGAACTAATGGGAGTGTGAAATTTACATAATCTGTTCTCAACTTTTTGTCTTTGTATTTTAAGTGGAAGTGAAACAGGAAAAATAATATAACACCTTGCTAAGTTCACACCAGACTTTTCTGCTTATGCAGTTGAAGGTCTTTTATTTTTGAGATTTCATACTGATAACTTCCATGTGTTAAGCAGTTCCATAAGTGACTGCAAACAAGGATTGCACTGAAGTTCCTATGGCATTCCATACTGCACATGCATCCAGCAGTGGAGTAAATATTTAGTCATCATTTGGAATGACCATACTTTGTATTCCAAACTTATTTATGGTAGGGGAAATTACAGCTGTATATTGGTGCCAGATTCACAAGGCCTTTACTTTTTCCTCTTTCTAACAATTTTTGCACTATTCAGGGAATAGTAAGCAAATAAGTGACATGTTAATTTCCAATTCTCCCAGAAATATTAAGTTCACATAAATTAAGAAATACACAAAATAATTTGTGACTTGTAAAATATTTGCAAATACAAAGAAATCAACAGGATCAATACAAAAATTATGTAAGAGAAACTTATTATCATTTTTGTATTCTCTTTCCTAAAATTAATATGAAATTAAGCACTCAGGTGGATGAAATATCTTATAAAGGAAATTGGTTCAAACATTCCTGTGTCTACTTTGCAATAACCTGTAAGAGGGCTGAACAGTATTCTTGTTCTTCTGTGTTATTTTTTACCATCTTTTTGTTAATCTTCTGAATATTTTTATCCTATTTTTTATATAATCTAAATGGGAAACCCCTTCTCTCCTTCTGCATTCTATTTTTAGCCTCCTTTATAGTGTCCAATAAGCTTTAAAAAAATTAATTATTAATATATCAAAACATAAAATACACATTAATGGAAATGTCAGATAGTGCCGGCCAGTGATATTTTATATGATGTATTTGAAAATTAAAATTCTATCACAATTCCAATTCTCAGGATGAAAGTTGTAGTTCAAACAGGAATTGACATAAAATCTATTCTGTACGGTACGGATTGTCATGGAAGAAAGAAATTGTGAATACTTAATTTTTGGTCCTCTCTCAAGATAGCAATCTCACAGTCATTTCTGAATGAGATTAAATAAAGGGGCTCCTTAGCTTTTATTTGTAGCACTGATCTGCCACTGTCTCTTTTTCCAAGCGGTTTTAGAGTAGGCATATTTTTATTAAAGGAGAATCCACAAGGAGCATTTTTATAGCACCAGAATAGAAATAATATCATAACAATAAAGATCAAAGATTGATGCAATTGTGAGTAGAAGTAATAGCTGCCTTGTGTGGCTGTTATCTCCTCAAGGGAATTCTTTAGAATGCCTTTCGTTTTATAAAATGTGTTTGTTTCAGTGGTATAATATACGAGTAGGGAACTGTACTCTGGTGGTTTTGTTTGTTTGTTTGTTTGTTTGTTTTCTGCCTCAAGGAAAAAAAAATCGCCTCATTTAAAATTGGTGTGACTGTTTTCATGAACTTTGAGACTGCTCTGAACGTCAAAGAAATAAAAAAATCACACAGAAGCCATTGGTATGTGTATGTAGTTTAAAGGTATTTTGCCTGTCTAGCCTGTTTTTAAGCCAATAGATGCCAGTAGCTCTGATGTTCAGGGAGGTTAATCCGTTTCATGTAGAACAGTCAGGGAATACATCAGTGTCATGCATTACCTGCTGGTCAGTGCTGTTCAGACACTTTGCCTCTTTTCTGGAGGTATCAGGTCAGAAATGAAGCCAAAGAAATTTATATCAATTGATGTAAATGACAATGACAAAAAAGACTGTACTCAAGTTGTGGAAGATTTTAGTCCATACATTATGTAAGTTTGTGTCTGTGTGTATATATATATGTATATCTCTCTATATAAAGATTAATATGATACGTATATTTATATATGGTGAAAACCTGATACCTGAGGGAATGCTGGAACACTCTCTTGTTTTGTGAACATGACCTAATTTCTATCAAGACACTTTGTTATTGGTTTAATATCCATAAGGATGACATTCATATATCATTTGTCAGCAGTTATAACTAATGTGGCAAAAAAGGTGACTGAGTTTTAAATAGAGTTCTAAACCCAAGAAGAATCTGGGACAATACCATATTTTTCTCCTTTTTCCATCCCCATTATGAACTCCTTAGTTCAATGTTATCAAAACCAATCAAAACCAAAAAGCTTGTATTTTCACCTAATTCAACATTGCCAACAGAAAAAAAAAAAAAAAAAAGAAACCAAAGGGGAAGTGGGGTGTGATGGAGTGAAAAGTTTTTATAGAAAGGCAGAAGGGAAAGCAGAAGTGATGACTTCAGTGATGCCCACATGACAGAGGCTGGGAAATAGAACACTTTATCATGACACTGATATTGCATGTTGATGATGATAGAGAAAGATACATTTATAATGGTAATCAAAGAAAAAGGTGAAATATGTTCTGATATTGCTATGGTGGGTACTGAGGTTTAGCTACTGAGAAATCTAGAAGTAGTAATGCTGCATGGACATCCAGGTTTATCCAAGCTGTCAAGTAATGCTGCTTGATGCTTTGTACAACCATCCTGTAGCTACTGCAAGGCTTCCAAGAAGCCACTGTAAATATTTCACACTTTCATTGTTCATTATTTCATTATTTCAGCTCACATTTCTGTGAGATAAAAGAGGTGATAGTCTATGACGTTGCTGTAACACTGATTTATATTGCCAATAAGTCCTGTATTTTTTGTTTTATTTTGTCACTCTATATACAAAGAAACAAAAGTTCTCAGCCTCTCTTTGCAAGCCACTTGTATTTTCTAAGCTAAAAAGTATTTCTGCTGTGTAGTAATTTTCCTGAGCTTCAGCCCTTCACATTAGTATTGAAAATCATTTGCTTTTTGTCAAGAATAGTCTTAATATCTTAACCATCATTTTCTATTACTGACTTGGATGAAGAAATAAACAACACATTAATTAAAATGTTCAGGCCTTATTTGATGTGAGGGGTTACAAGTGAATAGGAGGCCAAAGAGATAAATCAAAAAGGATCAGTGACAGGAAGATCACTCTGAAAAATGTGACTTCATACATCACAGGAGAAAAAAAAATAATCAGAATGTAGGCTTCTAATGTAAAAAGAAGTATTTGGAAGGACTTAATCTCCAGATTTACTGAAGACTGGGGATGAAGGTGCAATGTCATATAGTGGGGGAAAATAAAAAGAAAAATATTAAAGCAATCAAACAGCATAATGTAAAAAGTGGGAAGGTAAACTTTTCATTGCAAGTAAAACTTAGCTCTGAGAAGGATTTGGAATAAGAGTAATGAAAAATTATTAAGTCAATGGAAGGGCCTACTTATGAGGAAATGTTGAAAGAGCTAAATAAGTCAAATGACAATGGAAGGGAGACATGGTCACCTCCTGTAGAAATTTGAAAGGTCTATACTCTAGGCCAAAGGATTTTCCCTTACAGTCCACCAGGGTGTGTTACATGGAACAGAGGCATATAATAAAGCAAAATAGTATCAAAAGAAATATTGGAATTTATTTATTTAAAGACCCAAAAAATCGTAATGTCAGGATGGTCGAATTCGAGATCCTGGGGACAGTGAGAAGAGCGTGCAGCAAGCTCACTGCCCTGGACTTCAAGAGAGCAGACTTTGGCCTCTTCAGAAGCCTGCTTAGTAAGGTTCCATGGGACACAGCCCTAGAGGGCAGGGGGGCCCAAGGCTCTTGGTTGTTATTCAAGGATCACCTGCTCCAAGCTCAGGAGTGTTGCATCCTAACTAGAAGGAAGTGCAGCAGGAGGGCCAGGAGACCTCCTTGGATGGATAAGGAGCCGCTCAGGAAAATTCAATGGAAAGAAGAGGCTTACAGAAAGTGGAAGCAGGGACAAGCGGCCTAGGAAGAATACAGGGATGTTGTCCAGGAAGCTAGGGACCAGGTGAGGAAGGCTAATGCCCAGCTAGAATTGAACTTGGCTAGGGATGTTAAGGATAACAGGAAGGGATTCTATAGGTATGTAGCGAGTAAAAGACAGACTAGGGACAACGTAGGTCCCCTTCGGAAGCTATCGGGAGAACAGACTACCCAGGATTTGGAGAAGGCTGAGGTTCTGAATGACTTCTTTGCCTCAGTCTTCACTGGCAAAGTCTCTGACTGCACCACCCAAGTCTTGGAAGGCTAACTGTGAGAATGAAGACCCTAAGCCCACTGTAGGAGAGGATCTGGTTCGAGACCATCTTAAAAACCTAAACATACACAAGTCCATGGGACCTGACGGAATCCACCCACGGGTCCTGAAGGAGATGACGGATGAAGTTGCTAAGCCACTGGCCATCATATTTGAAAAATCATGGCAGTCAGGTGAAGTTCCCGACGACTGGAAGAAGGGAAATATAACCCCCATTTTCAAGAAGGGGAAAATGGATGACCCGGGGAATTACAGACCAGTCAGTCTCACCTCTGTGCCTGGCAAACTCTTGGAGCAGACCCTCCTGGAAGACATGCTAAGGCACATGAAAAAGAAGGAGGTGGTTGGTGACAGCCAGCATGGCTTCACTAAGGGGAAATCCTGCCTGACCAATTTGGTGGCCTTCTATGATGGGGCTACGAAACTGATGGACAGGGGCAGAGCAGTTGACGTCATCTACCTGGATTTGTGCAAAGCGTTCGAGACTGTCCCACACAACACCCTTGTCTCTAAACTGGAGAGACATCAATTTGATAGGTGGACCACTCGGTGGATAAAGAACTGCCTGGATGGCAGCACACAAAGAGTTGTGGTCAATGGCTCCATGTCTGGCTGGAGACCAGTAACGAGTGGTGTCCCTCAGGGATGGGTGTTGGGACAGGTCTTGTTCAACATCTTTGTTGGTGACATGGACAGTGGGATTGAGTGCGCCCTCAGCAAGTTTGCCGATGACACCAAGCTGTGTGGTTTGGTTGATACGCTGGAGGGAAGGGATGCCACCCAGAGGGACCTCGACATGCTTGTGAGGTGGGCTGATGCCAACCTTATGAAGTTTAACCATGCCAAGTGCAAGGTCCTGCATCTGGGTCGGAGCAATCCCAGGCACAGGTTGGGCAGAGAAGAGATCCAGAGCAGCCCTGCAGAGAAGGACTTGTGGGTGTTGGTATCCTGCGTTCAGCAGTAGCGGTCAGTTTTTCTCCTTCTTAGTAGCTGTTGCAGCACTGTGTTTTTGACTTTCAGCCTCGGAACAGAGCTGATAACACTGATGTTTAGACTGACCAAGGATTTTGTGAGCCTCATGCTCTGCCAGGGAGGAGGAGGGGCCGGGAGGAAGCAGGGACAGGACGCCTGACCCAAACTAGTCAAAGAGGTATTCCATACCACAGCACGTCATGCCCGGGGATGTAACTGGGAGCTACCCGGAAGGGCACGCTCTCTTTTTGGTCGGGCTCTTTTCCGGCGAGCGGTATCATATTTTCTTCCCTTGTTATTTCCTTTATCATTATTATTATTGGTGGCAGCAGTAGTGATTTGTGTTATACCTGAGTTACTGGACTGTTCTTATCTCAACCCGTGGGAGTTACATTCTTTCGATTCTCCTCCCCATCCCTCTGGGGAGTGGTGGTGGGGGGGGAAGTAGACTGCGTGGTTCTAATTTACAGCCGGGGCTTAAACCACGACAGTTCTTTTTGGCGCCCAACGTGGGGCAGGAAGGGTTGAGATAACAGCAGAACTGATCAAGGCACAATGCTGATTTATGGGCTCTCAAAGTTGTTCTTTTTGATACCACAGTTTCTGTATGTCGTAGCTTGCTTGGAGCTGGTATTTGCTGTGTTAGTGTTTATCAAGTGTGGGACTTGGGCTAAGGTTCTTGTTTCATTGTACTTTATGGTAATGGCTTGCGATACGGGCGGGCTCCGGCAGCTGGGCGGGATGGACGTGGCCATGGACTTGTACCTGGCCGTCCCGCTGCTCTTCACTGTCCTGGCCCTCGTCCTCGCCTCCGTCTTTGTGAGGCTGCGGGGAGCTGAGGGGGAGCGGCCCCGGGAGCCGGCGGCGGCCGAAGCGGCCCGGGAGAGCGGCCCCGGGGACCAAGCGGCGGCGGGAGTGGGGCCGGAGGCCGGGAAGGAGGCGGCTGCCGAGGAGGGGAAGGAGGCGGCTGCCGAGCAGCAGGAGGAGGCGGCGGAGGAGCCGAGCCCCACGGCCGAGCCCAGCCCTGCGGCGGCCGAGAGCATCCCCCAGCAGCCGTCTGCCGAGCCCCGTGAGCCCGAGCCCCAGGAGGATGCAGGAGACCCCGCAGCACTTTCCAGCAAGGCAGAGGAGGAAGATCTGGACTCAGAAAAAGAGAAGCTGGTGGTGAGAGAGCCTTCAAGCACAACAGCTACACCAGCCCCAGTGACAAGTACAGCAGCAGCATTTGAGAGTTCTGAAGGTTTTGAATGGCCTTTGGGTACCCTTGGAACCTGCCTGCTGATTGTGATGGGGATCACCGTGTTGGCACACACACAGAGTGTGTTCTACCCACGACCATTTTGTCTGATCCCGAGAGTTAAGCAGAGTCAGGTTTGGGTCTTGTCTGGGTTTAGACAATACAGGGGGACCGAGAGGTTTTCCCCAAGGCTGGACAGCCATGAGTGTCACGGTGTGTGGGACAGTATGGGCGAGTATCTAATCCACTGGGCCCCTCCAGTGCTTTGGAAGTGTCGGAGATGGAAGGCAGCTGTGTGGAGTCCCCGACGACAAGTTGCAGAGACTGCTGCAGGGGAGGGTGAATTATTTTGAGCCTGATGGGCCCATGACACTTCAGGCCATCAGGGCAGAGATGCAACATAGAGATGGACTCATGATCGAGGGGTGGACTTTGCAATGGGCCTCTCCTGCTCTGAAAGACTGTTACAAGTGATGGTATATTGAAAATGTGGGATCTGAGCATGACGTGAATGGTATGGAATAAGGGGTGGATACTGTCCTGGTTTAGCAGTAGCAGTCATTTTTTCTACTGGTGCAGTGCTGTGTTTTGACTTTCGGACTGGGAATAATACTGATAAAGCCGATGTTTTCAGTTGCTGGTCAGAATGTTTACCCTGACCAAGGACTTTGTGAGTCTCATGCTCTGCCAGGGAGGAGGAGAAGCCAGGAGGAAGCAGGGACAGGACACCTGACCCAAACTAGCCAAAGAGGTATTCCATACCATAGCACGTCATGCCCAGGATGTAGAATGGGGAGTTCCCGGAAGGGTTGGATCATGGCAGGGTGGGGGTGAGGTACCGGTTGGTGAGCGGTTGTATTCTCTTGCTTGTTATTTCCTTTATCATTATTACTATTAGTGGTAGCAGTAGTGATTTGTGTTATACCTTAGTTATTAAACTGTTCTTATCTCAACCCGTGGGAGCTGCATTATTTGATTCTCCTCCCCGTCCCTCCAGAAGCGGAGGGAAGAAAGGTGGGGGGGGAAGTGGACTGCGTGGTTCTGATTTACGGCCTGGGCTTAAACCACGACAGTTGGTCAATGAGAAAATGAACATGAGCCGGCAGTGTGTGCTCATAGCCCAGAAAGCCAACCGTATCCTGGGCTTCATCAAAAGGAGCATGACCAGCAGGTCGAAGGAGGTGATCCTGCCCCTCTCCTCTGCTCTCATGAGACCTCACTTGGAGTATTGTGTGCAGTTCTGGTGTCCTCAACATAAAAAGGATATGGAACTGTTGGAACAAGTGCAGAGGAGGGCCACGAGGATGATCAGGGGACTGGAGCACCTCCCGTATGGAGACAGGCTGAGAAAGTTGGGGCTGTTCAGCCTGGAGAAGAGAAGGCTGCGTGGAGACCTCATAGCAGTCTTCCAGTATCTGAAGGGGGCCTAGAAGGATGCTGGGAAGGGGCTCTTCATCAGGGACTGTACTGACAGGACAAGGGGTAATGGGTTCAAACTTAAACAGGGGAAGTTTAGATTGGATATAAGGAAGAAATTCTTTATTGAGAGGGTGGTGAGGCACTGGAATGGGTTGCCCAGGGAGGCTGTGAATGGTCCATTCTTGGCAGTGTTCAAGGCCAGGTTGGATGAGGCCTTGGGTGACATGGTTTAGTGTGGGGTGTCCCTGCCCATGGCAGAGGGTTTGGAACTAGATGATCTTAAAGTCCTTTCCATCCCTAACTATTCTATGATTCTAAGAGGAGCATGACCAGTAGGTCAAAGGAGGTGATCCTGCCCCTCTACTCTATTCTCGTGTGACCACACTTGGAGTATTTTGTGTGCGGTTCTGGTGTCCTCAACATAAAAAGGACATGGAACTGTTGGAACAAGTCCAGAGGAGGGCCACAAAGGTGATCAGGGGACTGAAGCACCTCCCATATGAAGATAAACTGAGGAAGTTGGTGCTGTTCAGCCTGGAGAAGAGAAGGCTGCGTGGAGACCTCATAGCAGCCTTCCAGTATCTGAAGGGGGCCTACAAAGGTGCAGGGGATGGACTATTCATCAGGGATTGCAGTGACAGGACAAGGGGTAACGGGTTCAAACTTAAACAGGGGAAGTTTAGATTGGATCTAAGGAAGAAATTCTTTACTGAGAGGGTGATGAGTCACTGGAATGGGTTGCCCAGGGAGGTTGTGAATGCTCCATCCTTGGCGGTGTTCAAGGCCAGGTTGGATGAGGCTTTGGGTAGCATGGTTTAATGTGAGGTGTCCCTGCCCATGGCAGGGGGTTTGGAACTAGATGATCTTAAAGTCCTTTCCAACCCTAACTATTCTATGATTCTATGATTCTGTGATAAATGTGCTAGGACAATGTAGTACAGATAGAAAGAAATATCAGTAAATTAGCAACAAAACAGGAAAGAATATCAGACACCCAAGGGAAATAAACATGTCAACTGCAACGTAAATTAGTACATCATGTGTATAAAGAGAACATAGGTACATCAGCATCAGAGTAATGCAGACAAGCAGTAAGAAACAACAGAAATAAACAAATACGTAAAATGTAATCACAGGAGGCACTGGAAACAGACAAAGAAACGCAGTCTTGCTTAGTAGTTAGTTGTCAGCAGCCACAGAGTTACAGCTCCTCCTCACTCTTTTAGCATTGTTAACCTACCTACCTACCCACCTACCTACCTACCTACCTACCATCCATCAGGAGAGGTCCTGACTGATAAAGGAGGCTAAGTATATGTAACTACAGCTATTTTCTTCTGTCTAAAATGTATTATTTGTTGCAACATATGTTTATTCTTTATATTGCCCTCCCAGAGGCTCTACAAGATGTTAGACCAATCTTTCAAAGGACATTGCTGCAGCCTCGTGTTTATTCCATGACACATAACTGAACGTAAAATGTCCCCAAATTAGGAATGAGATATGCTCAAATTCTCTTTTTTGTTAGCGAATTAACTGGCTGATAAATTAATGTAACCTCTTTCCACTCTATACGTCACTTATAATCAGAGCAATTTAAACAAGAATACCTAATCATTTTAAGGAGTCTGAACATCAATGCCTTATGTAACTGCACACTTAACTTCCAGTGGTGAGGTGTGACTGATATCCACAGGGATTCACCAACGGTGTTCTGAAAGCTCTGAGAACTGAACTGTCATGATGTCCTGGATTATCAGTGCAACATGCTTTCTCAGGAAGCAAACCACAGTCCACACACATTCCATATAGCTAGTGTCCATATATAAGAAAAATGTATCTATGATAGTTTGTCTTCATTTCATACTAATTTAAGTTTCAGAGTTGACAACTACCTCATCATCAACTGGAAATTGACATTTCCCAAAACTATTTTTAAATGAATTTACATTTTTAGTTAAAATTACCATATCGTCTCAAGTATATTCAACTTAAGCCATGTCTTAGCTGAGTCCTGTGACATCTGACATGTCATCAGTAAGAGTCAGACAGTCTTATGATGTCAGATACATCTCTCTGCTTTCAATGGAGACATGCTCCTTTACAGCGTCTAATGATGTAGTTCAATGTGCATTAATTTCAGCTCCTAGAACTGTCATAACTGAAGATCTCTGATTTTTGCAGCTATTGCTGTGAGGCTGCCCTTCTAATTTCTCACAAACAGTGACAAAATGCAGTAAAAGTGGATGAGCTTGTAATTTTCTTTTATTATTTTCACCAGAAATTCTGTGTGAAAAAAAATCTCTGAACAAAAGACCAAGAGTATTGGAAGTGCTTATCTTGAAAGGAGATAATGTGATTATAACTTATAAAGGAAAAGCTGTTCTAAAGAAAGAATATTAAAATAGTGTTATCACTGTCCTATACCATCCAAACTAGAGGATGTCTAGAAAGATGGTACATCTAACATTAACAAACTTTTAAGAAATAGCATAAAATAACAGTGGGAATAATTAGCACAGGATGCACTGAAACATCATGGTTTTTTTGAATAAGGCTCAAGTCAGGGTCTGACTTTTGAGATCAAGGTGGCAAAAAACAAGGACTGAGGTTATCGGTACCAACCCTTCAGGGCACTCACAACTGGAAATGATTGTCAAGCATTTTGTCACACTAAACATTTTATCACCTGGGTGATAAAATGACTGAAGAAGTTCAATTTTAATAAATATAACAATCTGCCTATGTAAAGAAACAATTAGTAGTTGCAGTCAAGGAAGCATATCAAGGCTAGGAATCCTACAGAACTAGCAGAGGACAAATTAAAAACCATAAATCTTCACACTTTGTTTAAAACAGATCTGATCTCCCTAATTCAAAAAGGATACAAAAAAAGAGAAGGATTTAGAGAAGGATGTCAGAGGTAAATCAGTGTTATGGATTGGCTTCTGTACAAGAGGACACTGATGAACAGAGTAGAATCTTTTAATCTGAAAGAGAAACAGCTAAGGGGGAACATGATAGGGATCTATATGACCATGAGAATGCATATAAAAATGATTGTTGACTGTTTCTTACCCAGTAAGCTTCAGATTAAATCATAACTGCATGACAAGTTTAAAGTAAAAAAGGAGTCATTATTTCATCCAGCACTCCAACTCTGAAATTCATTGCCAGAAGCTATTGTGAATACCAAGGAAGCAATTAGAGACATTTATGGTACAAATGTCCATGTAGGCAGTGAAATGCTAGTTTCTCAGTCACCTATGATTCTCTTAAGGTAGCCAAATGCCTTTTCATCTAATTAGTGATGCGCATGAATGGATGAATGAGATTCCCACTGTCCCTATCTACTATCCAGCGAAACCACAGCCAAGGGGACGGGCTTGGTGGAAACAGCAGGGAAAGAAGATCCTGTTGAGCTTGAATCTAGTCTGGTGCTATGAAGAGACATGAGAGGTGTAGAATAAGTGGGAGGCCGGGAACGAGCTCAGCAGCGTGGGGCGGCCCGCCAGCCGGCGTCCTGGCTGTCGGTGAAATACCACTATTCTGATCGTTTTTTCGCTTACCCAGTGAGGTGGGGGGACGAGCCCCGAGGGGGGCTCTTGCTTCTGGTGCCAAGTGCCCGGCGCGTGCCGGGTGCGACCCACTCCAGAGACAGCGGCAGGCGGGCAGTTTGACTGGGGCGGTACACCTGTCAAAGCGTAACACAGGTGTCCTAAGGGGAGCTCAGGGAGGACGGAAACCTCCCATGGAGCAGAAGGGAAAAAGCTCGCTTGATCTTGATTTTCAGTACAAATACAGACCGTGAAAGTGAGGCCTCACGATCCTTCTGGCTTTTTGGGTTTTAAGCAGGAGGTGTCAGAAAAGTTACCACAGGGATAACTGGCTTCTGGCGGCCAAGCGTTCATAGCGACGTCTCTTTTTGATCCTTCGATGTCGGCTCTTCCTATCATTGTGAAGCAGAATTCACCAAGTGTTGGATTGTTCACTCACTAATAGGGAACATGAGCTGGGCTTAGACCATCGTGAGACAGTTTAGTTTTACCCTACTGATGATACATTGTTGCAATAGTAATCCTGCTCAGTACGAGAGGAACCACAGGTTCAGACCCCTGGTGTGTGCGCTTGGCTGAGGAGCCACTGGCACGAGGCTACCATCTGCGGGCTTGTGACTGAACGCCTCTAAGTCAGAATCCCGCCTAGACACTTGGTGTTGTGCTGCTGTGTCATTGGTCGCTTGAGATTGACCCAGGAGATGATAGGCTTGTTCAGAATGCAAGGGTAAAACTCTTTCCAAATCTTCATTAGCGAAGACATGCCATCCTCATACGAGAAGGAAAACTCCTATCTTCAAACCGGGGCTGATGGAGCTCGTCTAGTCTTGTAAGGTCTTCCATCTAAGAGAAGTTACGAAACCTACAACCTGAGGACTTTGCTGTCACCGTCCTAGCTCTCTAGGCCGTGGCAGATAAACCTCAGGTGTAAAGGGTGGGGCCAGTTCTGCTCACGCTGCGCCTCACCTAGAAAGTCCATTGTGGAGGCTGGAAGGGTTTACTCACACTTGCAAAGCCCTGTAGCGACAGGAGAGGGTCGAAACAGCAGGTGACATGCAGCACTAGAAGCTGCAGGTCCTACCGTGCCTGTGGGCAGTTCAGGACTTTGGTTGTTTGAGCTTGATCCAGGAGATGACAGTCTCATGCGGAATCTTCCTGATTGCCTATGCAGCTTTTCTCCAATCAGTTTTGCCTATTCCACTTGCCCTTAGTCATTGTGCTTGTAGTGAGTGTGGGTAATGCTCTTTCCAAATCTTCGTTTGCGAAGCCAAGCCATCAATCAATCAATCAATGGAAAAGTGTATCAAGGAACCATGATTGTTGAGGTCACTTTCACAGATAATAATGCTAGGTTAACCAAAACTTTGATGTGACCCAGTCTGAACCCCTGTATTCCATCCTAATGGCAGGCACAGTACCCCACAAGGCTCATCAGCCTGCATCACAGCACTGGACACTGGTAAGGTGCATTATTGTTTTCAAGTGGAGCAGCGCTAAAAGGTCCCCCAGTTGGTTTGGTTCACATCCTATGGAGGCATTTAAGCACACACAGCTGTGTTCCTTTCTGTTAAACTAACCCGAAGCTGTGCTCCAGGAGCTCATGTAACATGCTGCAGCTGATGGTTGTCCAGTGCAGGAGACCAGGCTAGAACCAATTTCATTTAATTCTCCCAAACCTGCAGGTCTTGGGTCCTCAGTGCCCAGTGTTTCAATTGTCCTGGGTTCAGCAGCAGCAGTCACTCTTTCTCTTTCTTAGTAGCTGGTGCAGCGCTGTGGTTTTGACTTTCGGCCTGGGAATAATACTGATAAAGCCAATGTTTTCAGTTGCTGGTCAGAATGTTTACCCTGACCAAGGACTTTGTGAGTCTCATGCTCTGCCAGGGAGGAGGAGAAGCCGGGAGGAAGGAGGGACAGGACACCTGACCCAAACTAGCCAAAGAGGTATTCCATACCACAGCACGTCATGCCCAGGGATGTAACTGGGAGCTACCCGGAAGGGCACGCTCTCTCTGCTCTGTCGGGCTCATTTTCGGCAGGTGGTGTCGTATTCTCTTCCCTTGTTATTTCCCTTCTCATTATTATTATTGCTGGTAGCAGTAGTGGTTCGTGTTGTACCTTAGTTACTGGACTGTTTTTATCTCAACCCATAGGAGTTACATTCTTTCGATTCTCCTCCCCGTCCCTCGGGGCAGAAGGGGGGAGTAGAAACTGCATGGCTGACTTGCCGACTGGCTTAAACCACGACATCAATCTACAAATGTGTCACACTGCTTTCTGATGAAGACAGCAATGATGAATATTAGACAGCCTAGGGCCTGCAGATGCTCTATCACGACCCTATGTTTTTCATAAGTATTCCTCATCATATTGGCTACAATATTTCTCCCATTCATTCTCAAGTGGGATGTGTAGTATCCCACATCTTAATTATAATGGGGAGAAGAAAAACAGCATGTTTCCAATCTATTTGGAAATGTATACTTTCACTTTTTTCTTTGATCTCCTTTCTTTTCTTTCCTTCTATCCTCTTTGTTCTTCCATCCACTCTGTAGTGGTAGCACAAAAACAGGAAAGGAATAACCTTACAGACCCTACAGTTACAGATGATTTAAAATGTCTGAACTAATCTTTATAGAACAAGTAACAAAGTTGTTTCCTGTTGGGTATAAAACAACATGAAAATACTAGACCTAAAGTATCTGTCTAGTTGCTACATTTTCTTGGATGTGCTGAATGTCACAGAGTTATGCAGAACTTTCTCCTCAGCAAAACAATCATATTAAGGAAAAAATATTCTTACATTGCAGGCTGTAGAGCTTCTGATGTGCAATAATTATATAAAACGTCTGTTCTACTTCTTCCTATACTGACAGCTTTGTTTAATTGCATCAGCTTGTCTGAGCTTAGAATTCATTGTAAAAGAAAATCACAGCCACAGGGATTCAAAATACCTTTAGAGTTTTATCAAGAGTAGCAAATAATATGAGCTTGGATGACAATGAAATGAAAACTGACCTTTTCCCTAGAGATATCATATTACATTTGCAGTTGTATTGGGACCCATGCTGGAGTAGTTTGTGAAGAACTGCAGCCTGTGGGAAGGACTCATTCTGGAGAAGATTGTGGAAGACTGTGTTGAGTTAGAGGTACCCCATTCTGGAGCAGGGGAAGAGTGTGAGGAGTCCTCCCTAAGGAGGAAGGAGAAGCAAAGACAATGTGCAATGAACTGGCCACAACTTCCATTCCCCGCCCCCCTGTACTGCTGGGGGAGACAAGATATTTAAAATCAGGAGTAAAGTTAAGCCTGGGAAGTAGGGAAGTATGTGTGGGAAGGTTTTCAAGACTTGGGTTTATTCCTCATTATCCTACTGTGATTTAATTGGTAATAAATTAAACTAATCTCCCCAAATTGAGTCTGTTTTGCCTGTGATGGCAATCAGTGATTGATCTCTCCCAGTCCTTATCTTGACTCACAAGCCTTTCATTGTACTTTCTCTCCCCTCTATAGCTTAGGAGGGGACTGACAGAGCAGCTTTGGTGGGCACCTGGACTCCAGCCAGGGTCAACCCATCACAGTGGTAGAAACTGACAAGGCATTTTTCCTTAATGCTAGTGTCATATTTTATTATCAGTATTAAAATCTCAATATTACTTCAACTAGCCTATTTGGGCTGAATGTGTAACATTATAAAGCTTCAAAATAGCAATTAGCAAAACAAATCTGCTTGCATATCTCTAAGCTTTACCCTTAGAAACCTGAGTGATAACCTGAGTGGTTTAAGTTATATCTTTGAGTCAGACACTGAAGAAAGGAATTATGAGACAACACATATGAAAAAATAAAGGCCTGCATTTTAAACTTACAAGTGAACTCACAAAGAAGTGAAAGAAATTTGCGTCATTCACATAGAATATCAAATAAGTTTTAATATATTCATCTACATTTACATTTTGGATTTGAACTAAAGACCTTATTTGGGAAATAAAAATCTGCAAATAGTAATTTATTCACTGACAAAAATATATATTTATTTTTAATTTGTGATAAAGCACCTTGGTATATTTTATTTAGTTTTTCTTTCTGGTTGAGATATAAACGCAAGTAACGTACTGCATTATTTAATACAAGCATATGAAATTCAAGGGTTCTCTTGGTACAAATTATATTTACAAAAGATCAGATCGTGTGGATTAGAAGACTTTTAGGCAGAACAGAGAATTAGTACATCACTAATTTAGAGTACATGCGGAGGCATAGTTTCAAACTTATCTCAAATCCAAAAAGAAAATAAGCAAAATATTGTGGTCTTATTCTACTCTCACACCAAGAAGTTAATAAAAAAAATATAAATGTATTTCTGCTCTCTTTTCATCAGCTATTGCACACAGAATTGCATACTTCTAACAGCAAAAATACAGAGCTTGTCTATGAGCTATAGACTCTCATTCATGCTCAGTAAAACAGATTGCTGTAGCTTCTTCAGATATTACCATTGCTCTGCTGCCTGCCTCATGCATTTGCAGAGCTGGCAAAAGGGAGACTGTGAGCATGTTTCATCTGCTTCATTCTGGTATACCAGCACAAACTACTATTGCTGGCAGTTTTAGAGATTACACTAGACTGTGACTGGAGTGCTTCAAGTATGCTTTTCTACTTTCCTACATGTATCATAAGTTACTGTCTTAAATCACCATAGCAAGATTCACTGCATTGTGTCTGTATGATAGAATTGGTTGCATTTTCTCAGAGCATTTTTCTGTTAGAGTACTGTGCTATAAAAATCAAACCAGTCTGCAGACACTAATTTGACAAAGGTATTACAGGCTAGTAACTTATCAGTCAGACCTACTTTATTTTCTTTCAGTTAACTTTTTTAACAGATCGGTCTCCCATTATCAATATTGAGGACTTTCAGTCAAGTGGACTGGGGATCCAGCTTGGAAAATCTGATGCTGTATTTTCTTTGAAGAATTTAGTAGTTGTGAGGAAAAGCAAACTGCAAAAAAGTCCCATAAACAAAATTGCCTTTCTCTGTACATCTTCAGTAAGCCTGAACATCAGCTAGACTCAATAAAGAACTATGTACTTTAAAAGTTGTCCCATTGTAGAGCAATTGACGTCAGCACCTCAGTCTCTTACATAGCTTATTTTGAACTTCTGTATACAGATCCCATAAATGAAACCTTTTCTCTTTCCTGGGGAAAAAACCCCAAAAAACCAACAAAAAACCCTGCAACAACACTCTCTCTCCCCCCTTTCCCCTGCCTCTCACCCCCTCCCCAAAATAATGGTTATTAACCATCTTGAATTTTCCTCCACTGAGATAAAAATTTTCTATTTTCAGTAGATGTCTTCTACAGATACTACTTCATTCCTAAAAAAGAATCCTCAGTCTGTCAGTCTGACTGTGCTATCCGATCCCAACTCAGTGGCTTCATAATTATTCTAGGGTTTAGATTATCTCTCTAGTCCACCCAAGTTATAGATAGTAAAGAGCAATATTCTGAAATTCAGTACTTTGAAAGCAGGAAAGAACTATGCTCTGCACAGACATACACACAAAATCTGTTCTGCAAGGAAGACAAGTGATCCAGTGATCTCATCCCTGCAACTGCTAAAACTCAACACAGGAGACTGAAAAAACTATTTAGAGTTCAGAAATTAATCTCAAATCACAAATAGCTATACAATTATGTCCAATATTGTACCTCTGGTCTGTATGGCTAAAGTAGGTTATGTAAAAAACTATAAATGATCTGATGAACTAAAAGATAGATCCTGGTTCCCAGTTACCTTCAGCCTATGGAGTGACCTCTTATTACCCTCAACATTTCAGAGTATCCCACTTCCACCTGGTTATATGTGAAACACTGAATTTAGTACTGACAGACACAGCTTACCCATTGTGAAGGCATTTCAAGGTTTAATAAGTTGTTTCAATGCATTTTGTGAGTAAGCACAAACATAAGGAAGTATGTAATCAAGCTATTAAAGAAAACTGCAGTCTGCAGTTTTATTTTTGAAATCAAATCATTAAAATTATTGTTGGTACAAAACATTCTTTAAGCACTAATATTTCAAACCTCAGGTGTTTCTAGTCCTTTTTGTTTAATGAAGATATATATGCTTTTTGCTGTTTTCAGGAAAGATTGCCAGGCAATATCATAGAGCAAATTTATTTAGCCTAGAAATTCTGACACATTGAAGTTTTGTTAATAACTCTGTTTTATCTCCCAAAAGACAGTTGGAAAGGTAATTATAACATGCAAATTGGGATGCAAATTAAAAATTATATAGTGATGTACAATATCTAGTATTGCAACCTGGGCTTAGTATTTCTTCAGGTAGACTGAATTCTAACTGAGACTTTACTGACTGATTTATGTGGTTTAGGGTAATTTCTCCAAAGTATAGTGTTGATATTCCACTTTTCAATTCTATGTAATTTTCCTTCTTCAGACCCACGGTTTCAAAATTTTCTTAGTTCACATATTGCAGACGTTTTTATTAAGAATGAATCTCTTAGTCTTGGGCGGTTCTTTAAAGCCTTTGTCTTTGATGAAATGGTTGTCGCAGCCTTTATAGTATCTCTAATTAATGTAAAAGCCCCAAATCAAAACACCAGTCAGTCAGATTAAAACGTTTGCAGCACATTTTAATTATTGTCTTTGTAAGGCTTTTCCTTATGACTATTTTCAATCCTGCTTTTATGAAAGATTAGGGAAGAAGGGCATGAGGCACTGCTGTAGAGAGGAAAGGACACCTGACCCAATAAGACATTCCCTTTAAGTTTATCTCACATCCATTTTCTTTCTTAGTAACTATATCCTTTGATTCCTTTCCTGGTCAGACATGCAGAGTTCTCTTTTAAACTCATTTGAGCTATTTGCTTTGATGGCTTTACCTGGCAACTGCACTAAGTGAAATTCTCTGCTTGAATTCTTTGTGTGCTATATCTCTCTGCATTTAAATTGTGGTCTCTAATGTCTGAAACATTCTTACTGTGAATATTTTGTCCTACCTTTGCTGTTATTCCCCTCTCATAATTCTAGACGTCATCTAGGTAATCTCAAGAGTTTTCTATTTGTCTTAATTTTTTTAAAAAAATAAATTTATTAAAATAGATTGAAAATCTCATTTCATTGCAATTGCTTCCAACATATGCTCTAGGCTGAGGAGAGCCTCAATCTAAACCTCAAAACAATGCACTAGAAAAACTTAACAAATACTGCTTACTGAGAAAATAATTATCTTTCAACTTGGCTTTGGAATCAAGTTCTTAACTTAAAATTCTAAGCTCATAGCATCTTGTATTTGCAAAATTATCCTATAGCTGTTTAGCCTGAAATACTTATTGGTCCATCATTTTTAATCTCTCTGCTGTTTTTGGCCTCATTAAGGGGGTCATAAACAGTTCTTGAATTGAACCATTGTGCTGGATTATACCATCTGTGGTTGGGCAAAGCAGAAGATCAGATTAAAAAAAGAAAAAAGAAAAAAAAGCAACAAATTAACAAATCATCACAAAACAGCGAACACTTTAAAAATGTTTTTTACAAGCTAAAAAGTGGAGTTCAAGTAAAATTTGAGTTCTATAGCCTTCAAATTATTTTAATATCCATCAGTTTTACCTCAGTTATGTAATACAGGTGTAGCTAGTGTTTAAGCATGAAGGGCCCTGCCTGTATTACAATGGAAGTTCATTCTGCAACATGCCCCACAGTCTCAAAGTTGCCTGTATCAGGGGTCCCTTACAAGTACACCCCTTGCCTGCACGCCTGGGCTTTCTTCCAGGGGAGAGCAAAGTGAAGGTCTCATCATCCCAACACAGTGCCATGATGCAGCTGTAAGAAGCACTTTGGGATTCATTACAGTGGGTGTACACAGAAACCCAAAGAGTATCTGTTTACCTAGTAAGCTATAAGGACACAGTTCGGTGCTTATTAAAAGAAAGGTCAGGCATATGGGAAAGACAGAGTTTTCAGAGGGAAAAGCAAATTTCTGATCATCTTACCAGCACTGTTGCTGTCTATAAAGTAACCAGAGAGAGCAAACAGCAATCTAATCCTCAGAATATTCCCTAGCTTGTAAGGGAGGTCTTTGTTGTGGTCCTGGTTCCAGAACAGCAGTGATTGCCTCTATAACTACAAAAAGGCATGTTAACATCATCTTCCTTGTAACCCCCTCCCTATTTTGGTTTTCATGGAAAAAAAATAAGAATGTGTAAGAACCGCAGCTCTCTATCTGAAATGCTGGAACATTCTCACACAGTGAATTAGGTGACTCATGGAAGTTCTAAATGTACGTTTGTGGTGGGTTGGTCCTGGCCAGCAGCCGAGCACCCACACAGCCCTTGACTCCCTCCCTCTCCACGGTGGGGTGGGGAAGGAAATGGGAAGAAGAGGAGAAGAAAACTTGTATATCAAAATAAAGGCAGGGAAGTCACTCACCAACTATGGCTCCAGATAAGACAGGCTCAACTTTGGGAAATTAACATAATTTAAAACACTTAATTATTGACTTTAGTATTGGGAAACAAAAATAAAAAACATCTCAAGGGAAACACCCTTGCTTCCCCTTTCACCAGGTCAACTCAATGCAGTGTTTGAATTCAGCCCATCTACAGGAACCACTGCCTATATTACCAGGCTTTTATGCTCTCTGTTTTCAAATGAGTAAGTACTGCATTCCCTAATTCTTGCAACCCAAGAGGTAAGTTGGATTTGCCCCTCGGAAGTTCAGTAGTGGGCTATGGCATACCACTGGTTTACAGTGTTAAATTAAAAATATACCATAAAAGCAAACCCAATTATAGTGACCTTCAACTGGACACATTAGGCTGAAATATTGGCTTCTGTTTGACTTTTTATGTTTGCTTTCTCCTATAATCATGATTTTAATTTGCCTCTGCTTTGTTGCTTTATTTTTAAAGCAACACATTTTTAAAGTGTCCTGTATATTACTGAAATAGTAACCTTTGCATTGTTGTTCTACCACATTGACCTCTAATAAAATTTCCCCCCTTTTAGATTGATAATAAGTAGAAAAATATGCAAATATCCTGTAATCTCTTTACTCAATGCTTCAGGGTTTTTTTCCCCTATTTTTTAAAATTTATTTTATTTTATTTTTTATTGTTTTGGTTGATTCTATTGATCAGCTTCATGACCACTAAACATTATTTAGCCAACATTTTTATGGGGCATTTAATATTCATTTAAGATGTGAGTTTTTCTTATTAATTCAGAACATTTAGTAGCTAACAGAAGTATTTTATCTCTGTAGCTCCTAGCAAAAAAGAAATAATACATTCAGGGAGTAGAAAGCATGGATAGTTTTACTTCATCACCCATGCTTGTTTGATGGTTTGGGTTTTTTTTCCCAACCATATCTATTGGTCTAGTAAATGTACCTCTTCTCTGTAATGGAATCAGTGTAGTACTCACTGATAGAGGCAGAGAATCATGGCAAAGGATCTGGCTGTCATAAGAGATCACATAATTACTCGCCGGTGTTTTACCAAAACCAGGCATCAAATTGGGGAGAGGAAAGATTAACTATCTCAAAACTCAGCTTCATCATTCAATAGTCCCTGTGCAGCTGGGAGCAAAGAAAGGCATAGGCAATGGTATTTCCTATGTTTGGGAAAGAGCTGTTCACTCCAGCAGCTTGGGGAATATAGGCACTCTGAGGGGGGCAATGTTCTCCCTATCTCTCATCCCAGTTTCTGCCCATATTCATGAGAAGCATTCTTCATTATCATAAGTGACGGAAGAACTTTGCCTCTTAATTTTTTAATTCTTGCCTGGCTACAATCTCTCAGCACAGAAACTTTACCTTTCCACCAGGATAGATATAAGGCAGAAGTTCTTTACTGTGAGAGTGGTGAGGCACCAGCACAGGATGCCCAAAGAAGTGGTAAATGCTCCATTCCTGGCACTGTTCAAGGCCAGGTTGTACAGATCCTTGGGCAACATTGTCTAGTGTGAGGCGCTCCTGCCCACAGCAGGGGGATTGGAACTGGATAATTCTAAGGTCCTTTCCAACCCAAATTATTCTATGATTCTATGTTTCTATAATTCTATGGTTCTATGACATTTTGACAGAGTTAACTTTGTTGAGATCTGGGCCAAGTGGGCAGAAAGAAAGCTAGGTTGACTCAGCAGCCCCCAAACTGCAGTAAACTAATCACATTTGAAACAAATTGCAGGGACTCCACCAAGGCAATCAAATAATGAAACAGTTTACACAGCTTCTTGAGCACTCAGCACAAAGCTTGATGTCAAAATTAATACTATACACAAAAAGATCTAGGGAAAAGTCTGGATGGTTGTGCTTTTCAGAGTCCTGAGCTCTCTGACAGACTCTAAATGCCCTGATCTTCCTGTAAACATCACTGACAACAGCGAGCTAAGATGTGGTACACCTATCTATGTAACCTTGCATCAGACCTCTGTGAACATAGTTAAGTTGTGGAAAACAAGATGTGAAGAGCTCACCTGGCTCTCTCTGCTCTTTGGCTCTGGCATCACACTTAAGCTCAGGTCCTGAGTCTGCCAAGTGTTGTAGGTTGCTGGTTACTCTCAGCAAACCTGCTTTGTACTTCTTTTTTTAGCACTGTGAGACTACATCCCTTGTCATTGAGGGCACTGTGCTGATGGCCTCACAGTCTCCAGCTTGCTTTATCTTGTACAGCAGGCTGCTCATGCTGCTGCCTTCCCTTGCATTCAAGCTGATTTCAATAAGGCACATCCCTGCAACAAATTGGTTGTGTTTCCTCAGCTGTTGATGCATTGTAACTGTTAGAAAAAGAATTAAATGAATTTTTTTTTTTGTTTGGTTGGTTGGTTTGGGGTGTTTTTTTGTTCATGGTGAGGTATTTTGCTGGTTTTATTATTTAAAGAAAAATGATTCTTGGCACTTTGAATGGTATTTGAGTATAAGGCAGATGTGGGACTCCAGCCAAGGATGTTGCTTCCCATTTTTTTTTATGCAACCACTACTATGCTGTGCAGTTGAACGGGAGGGGCCAGATGCCACTGCTGCTTGAAATACCTCTCTGAAATGCAAGTCTGAGAGAAATGCTACAGCTGTGCCACCTCTTCTCATTGTTTCAGGGACATTGCTGTCCCAAGGACCAGTGGCTTTTGGATCGCACCCTGCTGTTATGTGCACTGCTTTTACTGCTCACAGGTTAGGCAGCACTGAAAAGAAAACTGTAATTTGGAGGTTTTGTTGCTATGTGATTTTTAACTCCCCTCCTCCCCCCAATAATTTTGGCCCCTTTCACTTCTCTTTGTAAAATGTTTCACACTTTAGAAAACAAGTGTCTTCTTTCTCAAAGTAAACCAAGAGCAGAAATATGTCTGCTCTTGTGAACGCAATAACAGCCCTGAAAAATCTGAAGCTTCATCCAAATTACCCTATATTTCTCCCCTATAATGTTTTCACATATCTCAGTACAAGAACTACATTATTGCTTCTATAAAAATAAAACTCATAATACCTCAGACTATTTTGCTTGTATTTTCTCTCATTCAGTAATTATATTCCGATACATAAATATTTATTTTAAACATTTTTAAATAAAAAATCAACAAAAAAACCACCACCAATTTCTTTTGAATTGGGATCAGCAATGCAATGCACAGGTTGTTCTTATTATTTGGATGACAGATTTTAACAATTAGGATAGTTTGCAGTTAATCTGATAAAGGAAAATACAATTAATTTTATTTATAAAGCTATTTATAAATCCCCTATTCATGGAACATAAATAATAGCATGTAATTTAGAGGAAAAATTATATAGTATAAATAATGAATATTTTCCATGATCAGGTCATTAACAAATCATGAGTTAAAATTTATTGATGGAAGACATTTACTGAAGCTCTGTAAATAGAAAAATTTCTTCACAAAATTCATAGCCTGTACCCAGGTAATTTGCAAAGTGGAGAATGTTAAATTGTACAGATTGTATTACTCTAAGCAAATGAACAACATATACATGACCATTTAGCTGATTGAGTCTACCTGTAGAAAATAAGACTTTTTTATTCCTTTGTTTAGTGGTTTCTTACAAATCATGAAAGAAATGCTAAGAACTCTCTAAGCTAGCTCAGATAGTTGATGAATCTTGGCTATCTCAAATCGGTTTGGTCTTGTTGCCCTGAATCTCCTCAGTTATCTCAAAAAGCTGCCTTTGTTAATACCTAAATATATGAACTGCCAGAAAATAGTGGTTTGAATTTATTTCGTAAAACCAAATGAACCAGTAGTGTTTTGAATGTTTAGTCTGCCATGTAAGGCCCATTTTTGAATACTTAAGGGTTGATGGACAAAACAGTCTGTATTGTGTTAGGTGATTTATGAATACCAGACAAAAGATAGTCCCTGACTACTACAATTTAGAATCTGAATAACTTAATCAGAAGTATCTATAATTTGAATTTGCATAATGACAGTTAGGGTTAATGTCATGTAAAACAAATTGTATGAAATCTCACTTTTTCTTTCATGTTTATTTTTAAAATCTACCTACCTTTGTGTCAGTAAGATATCTGATACAACTTTTTTTTTTTTTTTTTTTTTCAGAAATACTTGAAGAAATGCAAGACAAGCCTTGTTCCAAGCAATATTATATTTCTTATTCATGGGGCTGGCCAAGAAAAAATTGTGAACTTGAGCCTCAAAACAGGCTTTTGGTTTGTAAAGTTCACACAAATGTTTTCTCAGAACAAATTTTTACACCTGAAAGAGTACGCCCAAGCCACATGGAAATCCAAACAAATATTTACAAAAAACTGCATGGCACCTAGCTATTAAACAAATATTTACATACCCCCTCAACACAATACACTAAGTTCTGCCTGACTTGGTTTTCAACTTCCTGCAGCGTAAGAAGATAGTTCAAGGCTATGCTATGAAGAAGCCTTTTGTTTCATTACTTTGGTCTGTCTGAAGCCATGATGAAAACCTCCTGCTGAAATGTATTCTTAAATCATTATTGACTAAAAAGAGGCCTAAATGACTTCAGCTAAATGTGGTGTTATGGAGCCAGATCACCATGACTATCCTGATCTGAACTGCTGCATCACACATTTTGAGGATGAATGATTGTGCCTTTTTTGTTCATTTGTTTTCAGCCACCAAAAATGGCCCACAATATTAAAAACAAGGCAGTTTTTAGATCACACAGGTAATTTCTTACACAGTGTATAGGCTTTCATCTCCAGAATGAAATGACTACACTGAACTGCTTTCTCTGGACTGACTTTTGAGACTGAGATTTGGCAAGTTCCATACTGTTACAGCTAGTGGAGTTTACCTTTCAACACAAATTGTATTTTCTTACAGTCAAGAAATGTTTTCTTATCAAGCACAAAGCTGTATTTTCAGCCAAATGAGAAAAAAGAAATAAAATATTGCTTGTCTTATGGGAAAAGCAGGCAAACTGACTCTGGTTAAAAATGGTTCGCTCTTGCTTTCTTGAACTGGTAAAAAGCTTAAATATAAGCACTGAAGTTAAGACTGAATAGCAACTCACTTGAAGAAAGCCCCATAGGAAATAATGAGAAGTAGGCTCGATGGCATCAACAACCTCCAGAGAGATCGCTTGACCTGCTCTAGTCGTGTATTTTGAATCCAATTTAGGTATATATCAGAAAGATCTATCTCAAGCTGTGGCTGTAGTATATTATTTTCTGAAATTCCAATATACTGATAAAAGTGATGAGAAAAGTAAACAATGGCTTTTAATATATGGTCAGTTTTTCTTAGGCCATTGTCAGAGCTTGCCAGTTTAATACTGTAGATAGAGTAACTGCAATATGCCAATGTGCAGTGAGATGATTGTTTCTTATTACTGTAAAACTAAAAGGCCTTTTTGAAATAACTTTAAAGGTAGAAAGAAACTGTAGGTCTTTCATTCAAAATCTTTTCCTATTCAGAGATCTAATCTGATGATGGTGTGGAAATGAAACATAAGAGGATACATTTTGGAGTTCGATGTCATAGGTGCTTCTAATCCCCCTGACTCTTCAGAACAGTATCAAGCTGTTGAAAATTGTGACAGGTAGTTAATCCTACTTAATGAATACAGCACCATTTGCTTTTCAAATGCCAAACATATAAATACAGTGTCAGTTAAGATAAATTCTGTCTCACTTTGTTACTTAGAGTCTAGTTTAGAAAAGCTTTTTTTTTTTTTTCTCTTTTGATTTTCAGGTGAGAATGTGCTGTTATGTTTGGTGACTGCAGTTAACACCATCCATTTTTCTTTTAAGTTACTGATAGTGTTTTCTTCAAATGAGCTCTTAACTTATCTTCTCCTGTTACTTTAAAGCTCCAAACAATAAGTGCTTAATAAGATTATACCCTGATTTAGCTGATCTTTGATTTTAATTTCTTGCTTATGCTATGTAGGAGTTCCTCTTATTTTGTACAAATTAATTTTCTCTTCATTGCTAGTACACTCTGTGAATGGAGAAGAATAATTTTGTCATCTTCACAATTATTTTTAAATGGCTTATTTATCAAATTTACTCAAAATGTAGTGGGTATTTGTTATAATTTCCCGAATTTGGCAGCTATGCTTTGACTTTTTATATCATGATGTAAAAGAATGTTGATCTTAGTTTTGACAATTTAGACACTAAATTTAAATTCTACTGCAGATTCTTTGATTTGATCTTCAGTCCATTTTTAGTTTCTAAATTGCTGTTGCCATTTCAATGCCGCAAAAGTGTTATGTTAGTTATTCAGAAGAAATTATTGATATTTTTCGTAAAAAAGCTTGTCTGTCTGAGGCAAAATGAAGTTTAAATGTTTCAAAATCATGCAGAGAACAAATAAGTAAGTTTTAAGGAAACTTTTTAATGAAAAAGAAGGAAATACTTTTCAAGAATATAAAATTTTCCCTTGTCAGAATTTAAAAAATAAGCCTGTTTATTTATAACAACTTTTTATCTGTTTTTATTCATATTATATTTAAAAATAAATTAAAACTGATTTGATTAAAAAAGAGCTTATAGGATGGAAAGAAATGGAGGTAGTTTTTCGAAGATTTTTATTTCCATGTTAAATAAGTGTTTAAAAAAAGAGTTGACTATTTAAATTCTGTGTGGTATGAAATTTCCATTTTTTTTCCTCACTAAAAATATGTCTTTCTAGAAAATGACATGTATTTTCATATAGTAGCTTTTAAACCAAAACAATATTTTCATGTTAAGTTCGTGCTCATGTGAATTACAGAAAATATGGAAGTTCCTTTACTCTCTGCCTTCTTACAGCCCTTTTACTTACAAATTCCAAGTTTGATTAATATCAAAAAAGCTCTTAAGTTCACATTTTCAAAGTGCCAAGTCTATATTTTTCAGTACAAAACTGCAGTCATTAAATCTAGAAGCTAATATTGAAAAATTAGCCTTCTGTTTTTAAAAATGAAGTTTGTTTTGGATTTTAGTCAATAGCAAAATAGTTTAGTTCTAATGGCTTTTCCCTTGGCAGAACAATAAATGATATAACACCACTAATGTTACCGCAAATGCTTAAGGAATAACAATTAAAATTATTGGACTTTATTCCCTTTATATCAAGACATTCCAGAAGACTGGAAAAATGTATGAGTAACATTGATATCAATGTATGAGTAAACATGTAAATATTTGTGTCTCCTGTTTTTAAGGCTCTAGACCTTGAGATATACCCAGTTAGCATGGAGGGCCAGTAGTAGGAATTGGAATACAATTCCAGGCTCTCAGAACCTGGCCCATGCAGCTTTTCTTTAAAAGAGCTGAAGAAACCGTGGATTTGCAGAATGGTCTGCATGACCTTAGTATCTGTGAAAAAAAGCAAAAGAAAACAAAGAATAGAAATGGCATCCCCTAAAAATCTTGACTGGGTAATGAAAAACAGATAAAGTATAACAAGGAGAGGAGTAAAAGACAACATTTGTAAAGAACAAAACTCTTCAAACATCCGTCATTTCTTTTTTAGTGGATCTTGTCACTATTTTCATTGAAATTTGTAATAGACATGGTACTCACAAGGTTCACTATTGATACCAAGGTAAGTGGACTACCACATAATTCAGAGTAGAATAAATATACACATGACCCTAAGAATTTGAGAAAAATGAACTGTTGTTATTCAGGAAGTACCAAGTTGTCAAAAATATTTTTAAGGAAAGAATGAAAGAAATGGGATTATATACTTGGGAATGTTATATGAAAAAGGTACTCAGATGTGTAAAGACTCCCATAAAAACAGAAGCAAAATTTTATTTCACAAATTTATAGCTATAACAGACCATGCCGTGAGGCAAACAAATAATCTATATGGCATTGCTCCTCTTTTTCCCTGCATACTATAATGCTCACTGTGGATGGATGGGTGCTTTAAAAAAAATCCACTTCCTGTCCATGGGTACAGGTTTCTCTAATCTCTTTCTGTGCACTCCCTCTCAGTAAGTAATCTGAATAATGTTCACCTGTCATCAAACATTGGTTTTGTTTCTTTTGAAAGAAAATGTCATGGCAAAATACATCTCAAGTTTACCCTGCCATTTCAGTCCATGATTCATGGATTAGAATATTCACCCTCATAAGATACTATTCCTAGCAACATCAGTTTGGTTTGGTTTGGTTGGGTATTTTCATGAAAACTGTCGAAGTAAGCTCTCACTGCTGTTCATTTTTTCCAAACACTCTAGAAGTTATTATACCCATTGAGAATGTGTCTCCTAAGTCTACATTCACTCGTTTGCTTTTCCTCTAATTCACTCTTGTTCTAAAAGCATCAGAAACAGGTCATAAGATGATGTGAAATTATGACAGTTTATTTAGAGATATGAGTGGATCTGCAAAGTAGTATCTTGCTGCTCTCTATTTGGCACAACTCTTCTGCTCATGCTGAAATCAGTAGGCTCAGTAGAGCTCACCCTGAGTGCGAATCAAGGATGAAATTTAGTCATGTGGTTTGTTGAGCAAGGTCTTTTCTAAAAGGGCTGAAGTTGTCTGCAGGAATGTCTGCCTAAGGAGATGCTGAAAATACATTGGACTTTGCCTCAGTTCTCATCTACCTAGTACAGAATGAACAGTGGTGGGAGTCCCTAGAGATCATACTTTCATTCTAGCTCAGATATTTCATCAGTTTAGAGAGCCAACTCCTTTGTCCAGTCCGTTTCTCCTTTTAGCACACAAGAATAGTTTTTTTAAAAAGGATCACAATACCCACAAGATAATGCTTCCTTTTTCTATTGCAAACAAGATTTGGATCAAAAAATTCTAATCTTTAAGGATACTTTGAATCTATTAATGATGTTACTAGGCTACTTTTACCATTTAATTTTGGTCTAGTTTTACCTTCGTTTGTTGGTGACTTTTTAACTCTTAGTAATGAGTGGTGTAAGATGACTTTTTATACATTTTCTTTCTTTTAACAGTGTTGTCCACCTCAGGACAAACAAGTGACTAATGTAAACCAAGCAAGGTTTTCTGCCATATGATAAAATAAACATTTTAGGGCCCATCATACTATTTGCAGTATCCTATCCTAATTGTTTCCCTCTTATTTTGCATTATGTTAATTACTGGGATATTACACTACAATGCTCTAACACAGCTATTTGAAATAGCTGAATAGGTTTACTTGAAATTAGAAGTAGTAGCAAATAACAAATTTCATTGTAAGATAATAAGCAATTAAAGATTTATCTTTTTTTCTCAAAGTCACATTTTCAGTCAATCAGTGACTTCATATTTGAAGGTAAAATTCTTAATTTCTTCTTAACCAAAAATACATAAATTAAAGTATAGGCATTCTGTCACTGTGCTAGAAATAAAAAGATTATATGCTATTTGGCCTAGAAATATAAGCAAAAATCTAAATGTACTATTAGCCTTTAAGATACTTTTTTCAAATGTCATTCTTTGAGGATAAAAACATGTTTGTTTTGTAAAGCTCTTAACATTTCAAGCTGAAAGGCTTGAACAAGCTTTGAACTCTGGAGTTTGTGATGCCTATAAATTAAATGGAAAAATAACATTAAATGGTACTGTAGCTTGTGAAGCTTCCTTCTATAAGTCTCCGAGTATCTCAAACTTACAACTTTCTTGGAGCAGTCTGTGAGCCGAAGAATAACACGTATCATACGGAATGTTGTTGCTTTACTTGGAAATATCCTTATAGAAGGCATAAAATGAAAGTGAATTCTCAGTAAACAGCTGGCTGTCTGAACAATTATCTGTATATAGATACTGAAACATGCCAGTAGAAACAGAGTGCAGCACTGACTCAAAACACCTTTGTCGCTGGTCTGCATATCTGCCACCTTTGACAAGAGCCCTCTAGCTCTTTGATATGCTGGCTGCTGCGGTCAAGTTTTAGCTGCTTGCAATAAAAATCTGTGTGCTTGATTTTCTGCCCTTTGAAAAGTCTATTTCTTTTTGACCTTGGTGTTTAGTCCTCTCACCCCATCCCTCCTTCTCTCTTAAACTCTACCCTTTTTCCCAGGATTAAGAACACAATTTTTTCATTTAATTGACACAAAATGAAAATAAAATTACTTCTAACTAATCATATATAACTAATTAATCGTATATAAACTGAAGCCTGTGAGTACAATTTCTAAGGGAATGATTGCAACACAGATTTCTTGATTATGAAATTATTACTGCTAAAACAAAAGGGACAAGAAAGGACTGTTTTCCCTAGAGAACATTTTAATCCAAGCAAGGGCCTGTTTCACAGGCATGATGCAGGTAGTTCATAAATTTGTGTGGATTTTCCCATCAGATCTTACACACACACACACACAAAAAAAAAAAAAAAAAAAAAAAACAAAAAAAAAACCAACCAAACAAAAAAACCCCACCCTGAAAAACTGTCTTTTTTCTTATATGTCCTTCCATCACAAGGCAAAGTAATAAAATACTAATAATGGCTCACAGAGGCTGTAAAGAGACCCTAAATCTTTTAAACAAATGGTTACAGTCTAATTGTCTCATCTGCTCGTTGGTATTATAGCCTTCCATCAACAGTGTGTTGTTGAACTTGTAGACTCTCCAAGTCACAGACAGGCTTTAAAGAGGGAAGATAACTTTTATTTGTTATGGGCAATAAAACTAGAGTCTCTACTGACTGTCTGACTAGGAGACATCTGATACTGTGGATCCAGTCAGGCAGAACACAAATTGAAACAGTATCTAAAGCGAAAGGCAATGGAAGAATGAGAAGTATAAAACCTACACAATAAAATTATATTGCAATGACAGAAAATTAGAAAACGAAAAATAGAGCCTAAAAAATAGAACAAACCCGTCCTTTGAAGTCGTATATGGTGGACATGGTTGCTACCGGAATAGTACTATGTTGTTTTGTCTTTAGTTTAGACTCAGCAGTAGTGATATGCCAAAGCTGGATTGATATTTGTGATATTGCTAGTGCATATGCACAACTCATTTACACACTCAACACTCACTGTGTTCCCTCAGTCTACTCTGAGGCATTAAGATGCTTTTATTTACTATAGAACAGGTAATTGTTTTGGTTTAATTTTGCATCTTCCAGGATGGATTGAAAACCCCCACTGATCTTGGAAAAGTGCCTCAAGTTATTTTTTATATAGGAAAAAAAGTTAGTTATTAAATTAAATAGCATTGACAACAAAGATATTACATACACATGGACACATGCACGCATGGATATATCTCTTCCATTATGCAGCTTTTGCAGTTTTTCCTCCAACCTGTCTTCAGCTTATTTGATACCACTATGTTACAATGATACCTGCTAGAAAAGCTTACTGGATCCACTGACAGCTTTCCTGGAGTTGCTGCCTGTCAGTGCCTAATTCTTAGTTAACTGTATATACCAGCTGTTATGTATGCTATATTTTTAATTTCCCTTTCTTTCTTCTTGGGGCAACCTGTGCTTATTATCACTGTGGGTAATACACCTAGGCCTGTTTTCCTGACACTCCTTCTCCTGAAGTGATGGTGCAAACGAGATCTGAAAACCACCACAGTCTAGTTGTGCTCTTAAATTTTAAATCCCTGTCTCGAAAAAACCCTCATTGTTCCTCTTCCTTTCATGTCTAAAGTTAATCCACTCAGTATTTTAAAAAAAGTGTTTTGTCTTTGTTTCAGGCTAGCTTTTAAAATGAACTTTTTGCTAGTTTCAATATATGAATGCTCATCTTGCAATGGTCATTTGAGCTTAGTCAAATTCCTTGACTTAGGAAGTCTCTGAGGATATTTTTCTTCCCTTCCTCTTACCACAAGGTCTTTTACCCCTCTGGTGTAAATAACAACATGATTTTGCACAGGTGTGTCAGGTTAAAGCTTGCACTGACAAAAGAAGTGAGGTTCTTATTTGATTTTATTCCACTAAAATCAATATTTGTATATCAGTATGAAAATAGTACGAGAAGAATGGGATTTAATTCTTAAACATTTTTCTGGCTTTTGGATGAGGCTCTTAACAGTCTCCATGAACAGTTCCACAGAGACTGCAAGGGGTAAATTGTGATCACATTTATGCCAAGTGATACAGACACACCCAGCAACATGGTGCAGGTTTACTATATATAAAACACCCTTTTAAAGACAGATACTAAATGGTGCATCAAGAATTCCAATTTACTATGAATACAGTTATTTGCCTTAGATTAATGAAATATGTTTTCATTTCTATAGCCAATAACTAAATAATTAGAAAGAAAAAGGCTCAGAGGACATTGGGGATTCCGTCTGTTCCCTTTAACCTAAGAGATTATATGAATCAACTTCCCTTAGCATTTGCTTGAACTGTGTTCAGAAAAATTTCACATCAAGGTGGAAATCATTTACCTTTATTCTCCCCTCCTCCAAGGCATGCATATCCAACATTTAGAATTCACTGGCTACCACATTATTTACATACGCAAATTTAAAGGGTTTTGCAACAACAAAGATTCTAAGCTCATAATGAAAAAATAATAGTATTCTAATTTTTATGTAAGACAGTTTCTGACCCTCTTTACCTGTAAGATGTAACTGGCTTTAAGAAAAAAATCATTAAAAGAAAAAAAAAAAAAAGAAAGCACATGAAACTTCTGACCATATGCTTTCACAGCATATTTCTTCTTCTGCTATGGAGGGCTGATCATGTATGCACAAAGCTGCATCCTTAACTTCAGAGGGGGTAATGTCTGTACCAAGAGACTTGTCCTACATAGACTGAGCACTTTGACAACCAGGAAAACAACAGATAGATGACTGATTAAATAACCAGGCACAAACTGATGGATAAGTTACATTTTCAGAATCTACATTGCAACCTACAGAGTAAACAAATGCACACACAAAAAAAGACCTGTCAAGTAATTTAGAATAACAAATACATGCAAAAAAGTTGTGATATGTTTGTAGACATTCTGCAGACAGAAAAAGAGACTAAACTCATTTAATAAATGATTCATAGTGAATCATTCTCTCAGTATGGTAACAAAATAAGAAGTATTTTTTTTTATACAACTTTCATGGGAACTTGCAGACATGAGATAATTTTTTTAGGTAGAAAATGTGGCTTTTTAAAAAGCTATCTATATATAAAGCCACCCAGCAAGCTGGACTCCAGCTTTTGTGACATCATTTTCCCCTAATAATAGTGAAATAATAATCTCTTCATAAGCAAAGCCATTGTAGGAACAGTAAAGATTTCTCCTGCTAATCTGCTAACCTTTCATAGAAACGGTTTAGAAAGAAATCCCATCTACAAAGTGTCGTGTAAACTGCTGGCAATATAAATGCTGAAATCAAATACTTTGCTTCAATTTGTTGAGTAGAACCATCATAAACCTTTTTTTCCCCTCATTCCTCTTTCATGAGCTGTCTCTTTTTTGACAGAACTGGTTTGGCAGCAGCAAATTCTATGACTTTCAGGAAAGTAAGTATGAAAGTTTGTCACCTTGAGCCTCTCGGTTTAGCACTCTGCAAGCACTGTCCTTGCAGGTTGCTGAGGTGCTTTTATTTTTTTCCCTACTGATAGAGTGATATGTATGCAGTTCAGAAAGTATTCCCACAGAGAACCGCCGAAGGACAGACAGCCTGTGTATCTGATTGCAAATCAGCCAAGTACCTGATTCCTAGAACAGCAGAGTAATTGTCTGGGGATTTTATCTGTTTCTCTGGCTAATGCCAGTAAGCAGGCGTGTTTATTAACAATTTATTTACAGAACACAGATTGATTTCAGGAGAGAAACATCACCAGCCTCTGCAAAGTGTCAGCAAACGATTTCTTCCGGTCCCTCAAATAATCTATTATTGTCAAGTTTTCTGCTTCCCTTTGGTCTTTATTGCAAGGTTTTAGACCTAAACTCCGAACATGCACAGAGACACAGCATGGAGTTCTTCTTGTTTCCTGAAGAAAACCTAGGGAATAAGTGTTTCATAAGTAACAAAATTACCTGAATAAAAGCACCCCACACTTCCCTCAGGTTTCTTGGACCATAGTAGGCAAATCCATTTTGCTTGTTAATTCACACAGCTCTTCCCTTAGAGGTGGTCAGGAAGCAGATGCATATAGTCAAGAATACATCAAGATGCCATTTATGCTATGTAGTATTCTTTGTTTTAGTCTTAGAAATCACCAGCTCACAAAATTATAATGATGAACAGCGCAGCATAACTCCTTCTAATCAGCTTTTCTAGAAAATTTGCTTACTTTATTTTTTTGTTGCTGTTGTTTTCCCTTCACAAGAAATTATGCTTTTTTCTTCTTCCTTCTCTTAAAATAACCAAGATGAACAGAATTCATAGCAGCCTTCTGGTATTTGAAGGGCGCATGTAAGGATGCTGGGGAGGGACTCTTCATTAGAGACTGTAGTGATAGGACAAGGGGTAACAGGTTAAAACTAAAACAGGGGAAGTTTAGATTGGGTATAAGGAGGAAGTGCTTTACTGTAAGGATGGTGAAGCACTGGAATGGGTTGCCCAAGGAAGCTGTGAATGCTCCATCCCTGGCAGTGTTCAAGGCCAGGTTGGACAGAACCTTGCGTGACATGGTACAATGTGAGGTGTCCCTGCCCATGGCAGAGGGATTGGCACTAGGTGATCTTAAGGTCCTTTCCAACCCTAACTATTCTATGATCTATGAAGCCAAAGACATCATGGTATTCTGTTTAGGAGTTAAACTGATTTTCTGAATACAATTACCTTAGTCAAAAATATTTCCTTTCATGAGGAAGAGAAAAATTATACGAATACTATTCAGTTATTCTCAGGATTTGACTTAGAATTAGGCATTCTTATCTGAGTAAAATTCATTTTATGAAGAAATACTGGTAAATGTCACTTCTGATTTTTTTCTTTTTTTTTTTTTTTTTTTTTTTGTAGTTCCACTGAAGGTTATGCTGAGCAACTTAAATGTATTCTGACAAAGATAACTTATCATCCATAGATAGCTTGTTATTTGTTGAAAACAGTTGAATGCAAAAAAGTTGAATGAAAAGCACTAGGTAAATGATGATGATAACTCAATTGTAAGGTCAGTATTTTTCTTAAAAAATTGATGAGTTGTACATAAACTGGAATTGCTTCAGGAAGTAGTTCACTGCTTTCCCTATAATAATCTATCTCAGTCTGAAGTGTAGACCCCTCTCAATGTGATTATCATAGATGCATTGTTAAAATACAGTGCTCAGCATATTTTGCATCTAGAGAAGAACATGAATAATGATAAAAAAAATCTGAGTAGGGTCTCTCTCAAGGAAAATAAAATTCTGTGTAAATCTGCTTCTATGAATAAATGATGTCTAAAAGCTCATCATTACGTTATTGTGATAAATATTGAATTAATGGAGGAAATGATTTTGTGCATAACTTTTGATAAATCACAAAATAGCAGTGTGTTATCGGTTTACTTGAATGCAACCCAAACAAAATCTGCATTCAATACATTGTCTTGTGTCTGCAATGTCGTGCTTAGTGCCAATCGAAATTCAGGTTTAGTGACATAGCTCAGTAAGATACTAACTTCTTGGAAGAGAAAATAGTGCCATATGCATTTAGGGTCTTTTTTAATTTCTTTCTTTTTTTTTTTCCTGTACCTTCTGCTGAAAGGTTTTTCTCTGAGTAAGATTCTAATTGAACCACAAACTCTGATCTAAGACATGTCCTTTTCTTAATGGGCCAAAAACTCCGTTTAACACATTGAAAACATAAAAGTTGTTTAAGTGAAATGACAGAATTTTTCCTTACCGATACAAATGTATGGAGTTTTTCATACTTCTGTATTAGTTGCAGATGTATGAATTGCTCATTTCAGACAGAACTGGTATCCTACCCTCCCTAACAAATGTGTGTTCTCATATCCTCAGGAAAATGTAAACTTAGTTTCAACCCATTCTTGTGCAGATCATACACCTCATCAGTTGGTCAAATTCCACTGCATTACCATGCTTGTAGCTTATTCCTTTTTTCCTTCTGACTGTTTCCTGAAGGGTAGTGTTCACATACATGCAGAACTCACAACATAGACGAAAAATCTTTCTCCATCTGTTTGATTTCCAATCCTACTAACTCGTACTGTCCTCACAACTTGCATCTCAAAAGAGGGTCATTCCTACTGAGTGGAACTTAATTATGAGGTGAGAAGTAATAAATTAATTAAGTATGAGGCTGCAGAACTCAAATGAACTGGAATACAAAATCCCAAGCTATAATGAGACAGACTGAAGTGTTCCCATGATGATGACTGCACCATGACTTTGACACTATATATTTTTTTTGAAAACAAACTAAAAAATTAAATAATAATTTAAAAAATCACTCAGAAGGGTTTGCAGGATTGGTCAAGGAGGTAGAAGTACCTGAAAGAGGTATTTTAAAGAGGCAGGAAGACCAAGAGTTGGAAGAAGTCAGGGAAGAGAAGAAAACATTTCCAAGAAGAAAACATTTCCAAGAAGAAAGTGACATGCAAACAAGCACCTATGGAAAAAAGGAATGAAGGAAACTGTTACCTTCTCCATCCTTGAATACAAATATCTGCACATACATACATGAAAGCACATATCTGCATCTTTTATAGTACTTTCATATTTTTCTTTCAAGACAGAGGCTTTTAATGACTTTTATTGAAAATGAATGAGTGTCCTTAGTAAAGGGCACAGCATGTAGACATACACACAAAGAATCTCTGCAACCCAGTGTCAACTGAAAATTTATTATTATTAGAAAATTATTACTATTATTAGAAAAAAATAATTTGTTACTGCCAATGGGGACATGACATCTGAAGTCTAAGTAAAGAGTGATTTTGGCTGTGACATATTGCTGTGTGCCTGCAATTCTTTCAGAATCCAGTGAAGACATCTCACCACACTGTGAAATAAGTCAGGGTGAGACAAATTTATTTATGGTGTCCTCAATAAATGCTCTTCACTGTTGTCAAGTTTTCCCTTTCCTTTAATTTTAATTTCTGATATTACATTGAATTTTTTTCTTTCTTTAATTTCTGATATTACACTGAATTTTTTTTCTTTCAATTACACTCTTATCTTCCCATTTTTTTCCCCCTTCTAGGACCTTTTACAATTTCATTCTCTCATTTTTCTTGTGTTCCTCTTCTTGCCAATGTTTGCTTTTCAGCTTACTGTTCATGATGCACTAAGCTGATGCCAGAGTCCCAAAAACCAAAAGAGAATGGAAATGCACTTCAGAAAAGACATCTGTCATCCCCAGGTTCTTTATGGCAATGAGCAGTGGGGTAAAGTTTAGCAGAAATGTCTGAGAAAACATCAAACAAGTCTGCAGAGTCATAGTTTGGCTATCACTTATTCGACCGCATCAGTATGTCTGCATTTTTACAGTGCAGCTGGCAATTTGGAAAGTAATAGCAGAAATTGTTAGACCTTGTTTAATATATTATAAACCTAGCTGGAGTCATATAGAGCCGTCTGCTGTGTGAGTAATTGGACTTGACACAGTACCATAGTAAGATAGTCAATTGGCCTTGGAAAAAAAAAGGTATCTTATTTGATGGTTTCAAAGAATAGTCAAATTACAGTTATTAAACCTTGATCTTGAGACAAAAATAGTTTTAGTCCTGTGCAACAATCATGATAATTAAGCAAGGAGCCTGAAAAGACTGGTTGTAGAAGAAGGGATGCTGATTTGTTCCCACTGATACACTGATTTAAAACTTGATGAATCTGAGCTGGGGTTTGAGTCATTCACAGAAGTGGCTGCCAGGGCTAAAATTTGGATAAGGTCATGAATGTAGAGAATGTTACTATTTGGCATTTCCACAAATCATCCCTCTCAAAGATTCATTCTCTGGCTGATTCTCATGCAATAAAACTGCAATGCCTCATGTTTGTTTACTCAATAACTTACAGTTTCATGTTCATAATTCTAGGACTTTCCTCTTTGTTCTGGCTCTGCTTTGCTGAGAAGAGCTGGAAATCTCTTTCTAATAAGACCTGGGAAAAGTAATTGAAAATATGCCCTTAAAAAAGGAATCAAGTTGTTTTTTATTCTGCAAGACAAAGCCAAGGCATTCATCCCAGATATTCTTGACTGTGAGAATGACAGAGGAAGGATGATATTTTATTGGGCAGTTTCTTGCTTGTGCTCTGGCTCTCACCCCAACACAATGACTACAATCAAGAGAGGAAAACTGCATGTGTCAGTGTCCTAAGTATAAAAAGCAAACAGGGTTTATAATAGCAATGTTTTGAAATTCAGTTATTACAGGGAGGTTATATGCAACTCCTCAAGCTCAGAGGGACCGGTTGGGGGTAGGGGGCGGGAAATGTGACTGTTTATTTACTGATACAGTATTTCCTGAAATGCCTAGCTGTGTGAACAAGAAAGTATTTCTTACAGGATGGTAGAAAGCAAACAGACTCAATAAATGCACTAGTTTGAAGCACTCAGACATTTCTGTCACTTATGAAGAAGAAAAAGTATTGGTGTTTAGACTTGTTCAGACAATGGTGGATTAAAAATTAATCATAATGGTAAAATATGAGGAATAATGAATAAACAAAGATCATGATCTGACATGGCGTTAAAGACAGAGAACAAGTAATTACTAGGCCTAAGTAATGAAGCAAACTTCCCTCAAGTATCTTATCTCCTGAAAGAAATTATAATGCACAGCAGGACTGCTTTTATAAAACTAAGGTTTTAATTTGATAATTCTAGATTAAATATGACGTATGTTGAACTGTCATGTGTTATTGTATCTTCCTGAAACCTTAATTCTATAGTTCTGAAAGTAACAGTGAAAATGGAAGGGTTCCCTTGCTGCTCTAGACTTTGACAGATTGTAGCTGTAAAATTTTTCCCATACTACAATGCAGGAACCAGTTTCTGTGGGACTTAAATAATAACATTTTGTCATAAATGAAGTTTTAATTTCTATTGGGTTAAAGCTACCAGACTTGGACAGAGAAGGCTTAATATTTTTGATTTATCTTTGTAAAAATATCTAGTATGTCTACTTTATTTTCCTTGCAAATGGAATATTTGTCTGGAAAATTTGGGAGATAAACAAAATGCAGGGTTTAATTCTCTAAGACCACTTTATTATATATGTAAAATCATTTGGTAGCAAAACATCAAATAGCTAACACTATTTGGTATTTTTTTGTCAGGCCTTTAAGAATGGAATAAGAACACATTTTAGAAGGAGATTGGAAATGTGATGGTAAGAAATCATTACAGTAGAATCTGAGCTTTTAAAGTAGCTTGCAAATTACACCGAATTATGCAGCTTCTCCTTTATCAAAGTTTTTTTGTTATACAAAGAGTACATAGAACACATGAACAACTTTCTTCCTGAATGCTAGCGTACACCTTCTTTTCTCTCTTTGGTTATACTCCTATCCCACACCTCTGCATTTTCTCATTTATTTTCTTCATTTTGAAAATCACCTGGATAATTTCTCATCAATCAATGTTCTAATATAATTAATCTAGAGTAATCTAATTCTCAGATTCTGTTCTTTGCCTTGCATAAACGTGGTCTTGATTGAAAAACTATTTGATACAGACATATTGGTAATTCCAAAACAAATCAAACTTCATAACAAAATGCAATGTTGCTTCTGTAACTGTTTCTGACTGAAAATCTTCTAGAGTGAAACACCTCTGCAATATTATCAAAGAAAGAATTTCATCTGAATATTTTTGTGAGAAAAAAACCCACATACGTTTCTCATGCACTGTAGAAGTTAATACTTCCGTATGAAAGCTGGAAAACAAAAAGAAGAGTCCAGAAAAAACAAACCAAAAAACATGCAGTGAACGTGGAAAACCATGAAAGAAGGTTCTTATGAAACTGGAAATCAGAAGCCCCTAAAAAAATTATTCAAATGAAAGAAGGTAATTGAGGTATCATTTGAGGACAAATAGAGGGCAATCTGTGCAGAAACCAATGCCTAAATTTAAACTCAAGGAGCAGAAATACAATCCTTAGTAAACAAAGTTTTCTGTGCAGGCAACCAAGGCCTACTGTGACAATAAGGGGACATCTGGCTACATAGATTTCATAGATTAGCATAAAATAATAAAAGAGATCATATCTATTGAGATCAAGCTCAGTAGGTATTAAAGAAAAAGTACTGTGGACAAAATTTATTCTCCAAACAGAAGAGTACATAAGATATCTGAAGAACAGATGAGATTTCTTGCTAATGCCAATAATGCCATACATGTGGCGGTACAAGCGAGCAAGCACAGAAGATATAAAGGAGTGAAAGTTTCAGTGTATGCTATGTGTATTTTTCCAAGAAAAAATACAGCAAAGGCAGTGACATGACAGGCCTGCAGCAAAGATCAGTTTTGGTTTAGTCTACAAATGCAAACCTAAGGAAGATGGTCATGATATGCCACAACACAAGCCTACTGGCATGAATGTGTTACACACACCATTGGAACAGTACAAGGCATACAGTGGGATTTAACTGCAGGATTCATTGCAGAAGAGGAACTCAGCAGCAGTCATGTTATGTCCTTGGTTGCAAAGTAGATTGAGAAGTACAGAATTACAAAGCTATGTATTACCATCTTAAAATGGGCCCAAAGAAAATCACAGAGTTCTTAAAACATCAAAGTAATTGCATCCCTGAAACTGAATTAAGAAAAAGGTAGATCACAGCACACAAGTGCTAGTATTTGTATTGATATGATTTGCCACATTTATTGAATATTTAGTCCACACAAAGTATTAACAGTATCTTCAAGGAAAGTGTCAATTACTAGATATCTATGTAATAAGTACCTAGCCAAAACAGCCCTGAAATGAAATTAGTAAAGAAAGCCAGATCTGTTCATGGAGTCTACACAAGTTATCCATAAACATAAGTCATGAAAACAAGAAAAGTAGTACTTTGATGAGGCATTAGGTTGCATGGGATATCTACCACAACAATGACAAGTCAAACTTTCTACACCTGTGTTGCCAGTGTTGCCTGTAATATATGAATTGTCACAAATAGCTAGGGCCAAAGAGGACGAGGAATTCTGGCATTAAATATCTGGGTTTTTATTAGTAGGAAAATGGGAGAACCACCCAAGGAGGTAAGCTTGATGACTGCAGAAAATAAGTAAGTACTAGACGGGGCAGACATTTGAAACAAAATGAGAAAACTTGACACCCCTGCTTTTTAGATTGCAATATCACTTCCAAATGAACAAGTCAATCAGACCCAAAGTGTAAAGTTAGATCAGGAAAAATAAAGTAGCAAGGTAACCACTTTTACCATTCTTCAGATGGCACTTCAAAAGAGTATTCTGCATGCAGTACTCAATTGCACAAGAGATATTCCAGGAGAATGACATGCTAGAAGTCTGATGGAAGGCAAAGTAACTTCTATGACATTTCAGTATATTGCAGTACAGGAACAATGCACAACAAAAACTTAATCAGTGTTTACAAATGCAGGAAATGTCACCTAAAACTGAATCACAACAAAATGCAAATCAGAGTAGCACATATGAATTACTTTGATCATTCCTTAGAAAAAAAGAAGCACTATATGTGATCCAAAACACTGAAAACAATGTAGCATTTAATAGTCCCCACACCATCCAAAAGTGCTGAAAGTTTTATTTGAGATGATGACCAGTTAAAATACACAGTGAGGTTAATAAAGTTAAGAGACCATATTGAGAAATGGAAAGACAGGCGCTGAAAGAATGAAGGCAAAGAAAGAAATAAGTTATTTCAGTGTAATGATTTTAACTGAGTTTGAAGGACACCATTGCTTCTGAAAAAAAAAAAAATCCCAATATGAAATTCAGTGAAAACAGAATATAATAATAATCAAAGTACTAATAGACAGTTTCTATGCATCTATAAGACAAGTATAACTGGAGAAAGAATTCAAGGAATGGCAGTACAGAAAGACATGTTTTGCTACTACTAGTAAGCACAGTAAGCTACTAATAATAAACATTTGTATAGGTCCAGCAGCATACAAACAGCATATCAGGCTACAGTTTTCCTAACAAAACCTCAGCATCTGGAACACAAAGCCTTCAAATTTCATCTTAAAACTTCAGAAGTGTAACTCCAAACTCAATGACAGGAGTGTAAGATAAACCCTCATTGCAGATCTTCACTTGGACATTTTTACAGAACGAGGTGATACAAAAGAGGTAGAGCAAATATGTGTAAAATACTACAGTGTTTATCAGCATCTGTCAATAAGTCAGGACAGAGGCTAACAGAAAAAGGAGTTACAAAGCAACAAAGTTACACCTTTCAAAGGCAAAAATAAGGTCAGGCTACCTTGTCCTAAGACAAGTTCTCAGAGGTTTTTGGAATGCAAAAAGCGGATTTGTCTGAAGAGCATGACTGTGTCTGACTTTTAATATTTCCAGTGGAATCAGTCTGAAAAGTATTTGTGAATGTATACTAAAATGCTAAAAGTGGTCAACCACCATGTTTTATTAACGTAATATGGACATGTACATGGAAATGTGGTATTTGTGCAAATTAGCCAAGGCAGGATTGTGAACAACCTGTGGCAGTCAGTGCTGCACTTCAGAGAATTCTGACAAGAGCTGGCAACTGCTCTACTTGAGCATGAGGAAAACTGCTATTTGCTGATAGTTTGTTACACTCATCCTTCTAAATACCTGAACAAAGCAGTATGTTTGTGAGCACTGCAGTGAGCCAAATTATGACAATTTCCAGGTGTGATATTTGCATTTTGGATCATGGACTACACCATGCTTTGGCATATGTTTTGGATAATTTAGGAGTGACCGGATTTGCACACCTGCGATCTGCAGTCTGTGTTATCAGTTGTGTGATCAATGGCCTAGCTGAGTATTACATTCAAATAGTTAAGCCTTAATCTCTGTTTGCTAAACTCCTTAAGCACATCTTCACTCTTGTGAGTGACAGAGGTCTAACCAGTGATTTTCTTTTGCAATTCTTTTAACAACCAAGAGCTGTAAATCATGACATAGTGCGATAGATCTTGATGATTGGTAAAATGAGAAAGAAACATCAGACTCAATTTTCAGAAGGGCTGCTGTAACACTTTTAGCAGAGGGCTGGAAGGCATATCATAAGGTAAGCTGCCAAAGAAACTGGATTTTTCTAGTCTGGAGAAGAAGAGGCTGGGGAAGACCTCGTTGCTCTCTACAGCTGTCTATGAAGGGGAAGTGGAGAGGGAAGTGTTGATCTCTTCTTCCTGTTATCTGGTGATTGGACATGTAGGAATGCTCAAAGCAGTGCCAGGGGAGGTTTAGGCTGAACACTTGGAAGCATTTCTTTATCAAGAGGGTGGTCAAACATTGGAAGAGGTTTCTTAGGTGGCCGATGCCCCAAGCCTGTCAGTTATTGAGGCATTTGGACAACACCCTTAGCATGTTTTAACTTGGTCAGCCCTGAATTGTTCAGGCACTTGGACTAGTCAATCATTGTGGGCACCTTCCAACTGAAATAGTTTATTCTGTTCTAAAGTGTGAGTTATCAGTGGCAAGCTTGTGGTGCAATTATACTGGTAGCGTAAAACAGATCTTATGGAATCTATTAAATGGTATTTTCTAACACTTGTTATGATCTGGACAACACTATTACTAGTACAGCTATGTGAATTCCATGGAACCAGAACCTGTGGTCTGAAATACCAGGCAAAGAGATGGCAGACCCCATAAGGACTGCAGCTTTGCTGGCAGCAACACACTAGAACTATCATAGGCACAGGTATATGGCTTACAAGGGCAAATAGCAATATTAGTCTCAGTTGCAACAGAATTTTAGCTGAAGAGAAAAACCGAATATGATATACATTGATGCAGTTATTAACTAGAGCATTATCTTTTCCAGTGCTCTCACAGTAATGGAGGACATGCCTTATATGCAGCTGGGTAACAACCTCCATCATTACTTTATTTGAAGCATGGGAAGTCTTTCCACTTCTGGCTCCCAGTGGGAGCATCTTAAGCTAAGTTTCTAAGAATATATATTTGGGAATTTATAAATGTCCTTTGTAATTTCCTTGGCCTCGTGGGCAGTCCAAGCAGGTATAACTAGGCAGGCCACCAAAGCATAAGGCAAAGGCCTGGATATGATCTCTTGAGTTCAGCTCATACTACTGGAGCAACTGCGGCATATAACTCACTGACATAGACTTCTTTTCCTTGCATTCTTGAAATACAGTATTTCTACATAGGAAAATACTGGAAGTGGGTGCAGCTCTGGCGTGCTGCAGAAGTGTCAGAGTTGCTCCAACTTACTGAGCCACAAAAAGGAATGTCAGGACCATGGGTTGCCCAGGGAGGTTGTGAATGCTCCATCCTTGGCGGTGTTCAAGGCCAGGTTGGATGAGGCCTTGGGTGACAAGGTTTAGTGTGGGATGTCCCTGCCCATGGCAGGGGAGTTGGAACTAGATGATCTTAAGGTCCTTTCCAACCCTAACTATTCTATGATTCTATGATTCTATGTCAGCAAGGAGTAATTACTATCATCTGCTTGGTATGAGGTTTCCTACTTTAAAAATTCCTTGGCCTCAGTCCAAAGCATAATTTCAGCAGTGGCAAAAGAAACAGTGACAAGTTAGAACATGTTTTAAAAGCACAGAAACATATAGTTGTTTTGTGGTTGAATTTAGTATATATATCAGCACAGTCCAGCTGTTCTTCCTTGTTTTCATTCTCTGGTTTGTTCTTTGAAATTTTAGTTGCTCCCTGTACCACAGAGGCAGAGAACTGGCTTGTATTGTAAAAGAACCAATAAGACTATTTAATTTTATTTTTTTTTTACCTGACATCTAAGTTATCTTTAAAAAATATTCCAGAAAGACTGAAGAAAATGTAGCAAAAATGTGATGGCAGTTCTTTAATTTAGTCTTCTATTATTTTGAATTTATTCAGTATTCTTTATAATACTGCCTTTCATAATGACTGCATTTGGAATTAACATAGGTTTCGTGTGTCATTCAATGGGTATTCAGTGTAACTTAGCAACAGCTAAAACATTTTTTGCTTCTGGAAACCAGAGCATGACAGTTGATGATTTCAGTTGTTAGATTGGGAGGCAAATATTACTCTGATTTTCCAATTTTCCCAATTAAAGGTGTAAGATACTATTTGTTTATAATATAAATTTGTGTTGGTTATCAGAAGTTACATAAAGAATAAATAAATTTAGCCGCAAACCTCTGCAAGCTTTTAGAACTATCTGGATCATAGCATGGGAATAATATTTGAATTATAAAGGTAAAGTTCTTAGGCAGTTAGAGCTACTACAATGGGAAAACCTTTTAAAATATACAGTGTTCACACATCTCTGCATTTCAAGGGCTTTGTATGTGTGTCAATGTATCTTGTACAGCAAATGAAGTAGACTAGTGTTTTATTCTATAAATACATTCCTCTCAGGGCTCATGCTGTGTGTAGCAATATGTTCTCACTAAATATATAGTTGGAACCATGGAGTGGTTAGAATCATCTGGTTCCAACCCCCCTAGCATGGAAAAAGCTTCACTGTATTAACCCAGTTTAAGTAATGAATTAGTCCAAGTAAATATATAAAATTTCTTTCCCTTAAAAATAATTTTTTTTTTTTGTTGCAGGATCAATGTGCAGCAAGATACTTACTTCGTATATTCAGAGGAGTTTATAAAGTTTCAAAGGGCTATAGATTAGCAGGATGAGCTCACTTGTCTATAAGTCATTGATTTGCAATGTTTAAAAAACAGTATTTAGTTTTACTGAAGAACATCGGGTTTGCTTTTATTAGTACGAGAACAAAAGTTGTTGACATTTAAAGCGTTCTTTTGTACTCTTGAATGGGTATGATTACATGATTTTATGTTTTAGGGGTTTTCTTCACAATTTTCAAGAATTTTTAAACTTTATTAGTTAAAAATTGTTTTACAAGTGCACAATAGTGTGCAGAGAAGTTGTCAATTCATTGGTTTAGTGTTTTATAATTACTATTGTAAATATATTCCAAAAGTTTGGGATTGTGTTCTCAGAGGGGCTTTAAAACCCTGAATGTGTATTCTGTCTGACATTTAAGTTGACTAACACTTCTTGTTCCTGTGCATCTCTCTAAATTTTCAGTGCCCAAAAACCAACTCAGCACTAGAAAAAGTAAACCAAGAGAAACAAACTGCTACATTTTTCTGCACTGTTCAGTCAATTGGGAGTTAACTTCAGAAATATAAATGAAGCAACACCACCTTGGAACATTTGTCAGACTTGTTGAGTTTGGCAACTTAACTGACACAGGAAAAGGAGCAACAAGATAAATAGATATTCTTACATATGTGGAAAGTCAGTGGTAGCCATATTATATGATCTAAAGAAGTAGTCAATCTTTGGGTCTTTTGAGATCTGAGCATATAGCTAAGGTGAAGTATAAAACCACATGTGCCAGTCCAACACCAGAAGCGTGAGAAACCCAAGTACCAATCTCTTTTCTATTTAATTTGGTATATAGTATTCATGCAATGATGTATCAAGAAAGGCATCACTCATAATTTTGCTTCTGAAGTAACTTAGAAAGCATATTCAATATTTCTCCTGGTAAGCCAACATACAGAGACAATCTCATAAGCATCTTATTTTACACTGCAGTTCATGAGTTGTCAAAATGATCTAGATAATTTTTTTAATTTTTCTAAATAATTTAATTAGTAATTAAGAAAATAAAGAAAAAATGTACAGAGAGAGAAACCATATTTCTTTCTATATGCTGCTGGTAAAACATGTCTCAGTCCAGGCTGCAATTTGATGAATGATTGATAAGTTTTTCACAGACTTGAGATATTGCAGTTGATATTCAAACATCACCATTTGAACTGAAAATAAGAGTAACTATCAAAAGGATTGAGTACATCCGTGGAGCAACACACAAACTCTAATAAGCACTAGGGGAGAAGGAAGGGTGTGGAAAGGACAAGAAACAGGACTACTGTTATTTAGCTCATACTTTGAGAGTGAAATTCCCCCCAGGACGATTAAAGTAACATTTCTGCTGTGAGGAGACAATAGCTAAGAACTGCTGAACAGCTCCAAGCAAACCTCACCATATGAAATGGACATGACACTGTTGAGACAACCAGCAACAGCTCTGCCAATTAAGTTGGTGGATTAGGTAATAAAATTATCACACATCATTGATGAGACACATAGGTCGGTATTATGTAGCCTGGTAAACAACCATTCATTTTTGGTGCTTCATTGAAATATGCTGAATTCAGACGGACTGGATAAAAAGGTAAGAGTTTCTGAAGATCGTTATTTTTTTTCTTATCAACATAGGCCTCTGCACCTAGTTCACTTTTAATATATTTCCTACCCAGCTATTTCAAAACAGCCGCTGGGACATGTGTGAGTCTGCAATGTCCTTTTGCAGAAATTTCCACCATTCTGCAGATAGTGAGTACAGGTTGATCAGTTCTTTGTATCACCAGATCCTAACAAAATCACCTTTTTTCATGAGCAAATGAATGAATGGCATGAACAAATGCAATTCAACAAACAGGTATGATCTAAACATAATCAAAAATACACTTGTCTTAAATATATTAATTGTTGAAACAAAACATTAAAATCTCACTTGTCTTCCAAATGTCTATTTAAAGAGATTTGTGATTTATAAAAAACATTCCATGCAAATTCTTGTGGTTTTTTTTTTCTTTTCCCCCTGTTTTCTCTTATTCTATGTAAAGAATAATCCACTTTGATATAGATCTTGTACCTTCACCGTATTCTGTAGAGTATGAAATGAGTCCTTTTGTCTTTCATGCATTTATCTGGACATTTATATTCCTTGATGTGCAAAGAGGCATTGGGTTGTTAATTTTGCTGAATAGTACATTACATACGGTTTATAATATCTGTATCTGACCTACCTAGGCTATATCAAGGCAAATTAATAACATTTTGTTTAATGTATATTATCCAGTGTATTCCTTTCAGGTGTGTTGCAAGAGAGGTGACTTTTCTTAAAAAAAAAACTACTAAATTTGCATAGTCACTTAGAAGTAATTTTCTGAGTTTAAGTACCTTCCTGTGTAGTACTTTTCTTACATCTGTCTTCTTTAAGTGATTTGTATTCTTTACTTTCAAATGAAAAACCTGGAAGTTAATGAATATCCGCTCATTCTTTACTCCTGTTAAACAGTTCAAAATATTCCCTCAGAAATTATTCTGCTTCCATTAGTAGAAATCTTGAATCCTCAAGGGAAAGGATTACTGTTGAGTTTGAAAAGTATTGCTCTCTGACTTCATACAGCTACATTAGACTTGAAGACAAAAGCTTATGATAAATAGTAAAATATGCAAACTGAACCCAAAGGAAAAAAGAAATGATTGAGCAGTGAGCCTGTGAACTCACTAGATGCTAGATGTGAGAGTAGCTACCCTTGAAGGCATTGTGTTTTACACTGGCGATTTCCTTCTATTAGCACACAAATGTGCTGTTAAAAGAGAGGCTTTTTCAGTCTTTTTGGCTTTGTGATCCTGCTCACTTCCCTTGTCTCCTAATCTTTTGAAAGAGTCATATTTCACTTAGGAGATCTCAATGTTTTCTTGTAAACAACTTCATTCTTTAATATCTACTTCTGACCAGTGCTCTTGTATGTTTTGTCTGAATAGTATAAATCTAATACTGCATTTTGAGGGTAGAGGAAAAAAAATAACGCATTATTGCCACAGATGGGACAGTGCCCAAGAAGAAAGATTTCAAATGTTATAAAGATTCAGTGCTACAGTGTCACTGAAAAGCAGCAACATCCCTAGCAAAGTGCACTGTATAAGTAGGTTTCCCTGGACCACATTCATACCTGGTGTCTCTACTACCAATAGTTTTCAGTTTAAAAGTGTGTTATTGTAGAAAGGAAGCAGCTCATAATCAGCTGTAGACATCATGACATCTCAGTCACTGCTGGTTTAGTAAATTTTCTCATGAAATATGTACCAAAAGTAAATAAATTTTTGCAATATGTCAGTAATGTAGTGTAGAGTCAAACATTAAATTACTGAACTCTTCCTCATAGGGTAGTATCCTGAGGTCTAATTCAAGAATGTTTTAGTCCTGAAGAAAAATGTGAATGTTTTCTTAAGCTGGTCAGCAGAACTGTGAAAATTCTCACAGTGTTCCTACAATTAGTTAATTTGAAAAAATAAATTAAACTGTGTATATGTGGTGACAAATGCAACAAGGAGTGTTTTTAGAGACAGCAGTGTAGCATGAAAAAGCAAGAAAGCAGAAAGGATAATAAATTTAAAAGAACCATGAAAGTCTTAGTAATATTAATAAGAATGTCTCGATTATGAAGATTTATCAATATAAGGACATTCTTAAGAGAGAATGTTGTCATTAGAGCTATGTCTCCAGTACAAGCTCCAAAATTATGGTCTTATATAGGATCCATCTTTACTTTGTAAAGAACAAGCCTGGGTTAGGTTCATAGCTGAAAAAATTGTTGCAGTTCCAGCCTGGTCATTATACATGCCACTTCTGGATCCCAGTGAGCACATCAAACCAAAGCAACCCATTCTAACCTTCTTTACATCTGCTTTCTCAAAGCTTTCACAGATATTTCTCCCAGATCTTTTGAAACAAATACTGTGGGTGTTTCTTCTTCTCACTCCCTGGCACAGAAACAGGAGAAAGAACTGGAGAATGGGAAGAAGGGGAGGAAGAGGTGCTACCATTTTGTTTGCAGAACACAGAAATGAAACAAAATTGCTCTAATATTTGACAGTTTCCTGCTTGTCTTCCTTTGCTAACAATATTTATTTTCCAGAAGTAACTGGACTTGCTTAGTTAGAGGAGAAAGGCTCAGCCTGCTTTTCCATCAACAATTATTGGCTGCTACTAGCCAAAAATGTGAGACAGAAAAATAATCAAATGGTCCTTACAGCCAGGATTAAAAGGTGATCTGACATTTGGAATTTCTATTAATAGATCTCTTTTCTTTTATAACTCATCTTAAAATTATTCCAGGGCTACAGAGAACCAAGGAATCCTCTAATATATACATAATAATAGAAAAAAAATCCAGGAAAACATGTGCATACTTTTAAATTTATTTCCAATCTGAATGCAGAGATTGATTGAAGAAAATGGGCATTTAGGTTACTTGAAACATAGCTATGGAAATGAACCAGAAATTAATGAAGCTATAACAGGGTGTGGGAAATTTTCATTCAGCCTCAGCATTTGTCATTTTTATGAAGATGGGGCTGTTCAGCCTGGAGAAGAGAAGGCTGTGTGGAGACCTCATAGCAGCCTTCCAGTATCTGAAGGGGGCCTACAATGATGCTGGGGAGGGACTATTCATCAGGGACTGTACTGACAGGACAAGGGGTAACAGGTTAAAACTTAAACAGAGGAAGTTTAGATTGGATCTAAGGAAGAAATTCTTTACTGAGAAGGTGGTGAGGCACTGGAATGGGTTGCCCAGGGAGGCTGTGTCCATCCCTGGAGGAGTTCAAGGCCAGGTTGGATGAAGCCTTGAATGGCATGGGAGGTGTCCCTGCCCATGGCAGGGGGGTTGGAACTAGATGATCTTAAGGTCCTTTGCAACCCCAACTATTCTATGATTCTATGATTCTAAGATGTAGCCCCTGTCTTCCTTTTCATCCAAAGTCAGAATAAGGGCTCCTCAGTGCTAAAATGAACTTTTTCCTTTTTAGCACCTTTTGTTCATAATTTCTGAGATGGAAGAACCGAAAGCAATAATGTCACAGTCACCGCAGATACAGATTAAATATTTTAATTTCAGTAACATTCCTAATTTCACTGGCATGTATATTTAACAAAAAAATACAATTTTTCACATGGTATTTTCCCACAGCAGTTAATTCTTAATCTCTTATTCAGAAGAATGTATCATCTTTTTTTTCAGTGAATAGAATAACAATTCAGTATTTCTTTTAAAAAGTATTGTTAAATGTCTTCTCATTGAGTCTTCTCTATTAATTTTATGTTCCTCCAGACCTCTGAACATGCAACCTAGTGAAAATTTTCTTTGGGCAAATCTATCTTTAATATTTTTTTATTTGAAAACACACACAATCAAGAAATACAAATTACATCCCACACTATTCTATTATAATGAACTGCAGTTTCTGTGTGGCATATTAACTCATTCTGTTAAACTGAGGCAAGGAGAGAGACTTGATTTCAGAAGTCATGAAAAAAAATGTCTTGAAAGAGGGAGAAATGCTGAAGACCAAAAAGCATTTCTGTGAAAGCTTGCTAGCATTAGAATAGAAATTTATTTCTTTATTGTTTCTTTCTACCCCTCCCCAAAATGCAAATGAATCTATTCAGTTAGAAAATAATAATTGTTTACTTAAAGAACCTAACTTGAATAATTTCCAGCTATATTCTCAGTTATTAACTTTTCTTAGATCTTTTACTCTTTCATGAGATATAAAAAGGGTTGTTTTCCTCACATTTTGGGTTTGTTGTGGGGGTTTTTTGGGTTTTTTTTTTGTTTGTTTTTTTTTTTTTTTTGAGAAACAGCAGAGTTGAAGGATGAGTGGGAGGAGTTGTTCTGCTTCTAAGTCTTCTGATAGGGAAAAATTGCTGAAAGATTAGGCTTTTAAGATTATATTTACAAGTTTTCCCTCATTTCATAAGAAAGACCATTGACGAACTTGTCTTGGAGATGTTTAATTGTAGTTTAATTGGTAATAACTACAATTTATTAATTCTAAACTCATTTTAAATTTTTTTATTTAAGTTTAGCAAGAAAGATCACCAGTTCTGTAAAGGTTCCAGAGTTAATAAACCAACATTATCTTCCAGACATGAATAGCACACTTCAGAGTTTCCTTAAGAATATTGAAGAAGTCATACTAATTATAAGCAATCTATTGTAAATGTTACTTTATAAGACATTTACTGAATTATCTATTCTGCTTAGACAGTTATAAACTCTATTTTTACACTGTTTAAGCTGAAGAATGACCACAAGAGAAATCTTGAATTGTTTTCTGTATTTTAACTGCTGTCCAGCTATTCATCACAAAATAAGAAAAAAACAAGTTATATCTCTTTAAATCCACTTCCTATTTTATTATCCTCCTCCTAGGCTTATGTACAATTTAAGCCTTGCATATCTTGATGACTTTTATTATATTTAAATAATCTTTTGTCTCCATCTTTCAGATTAATTTCACTTCTGTGAAACCGGTGATAAATGAGACCATTGAGACATAACATATCTGGGTTAGCATGACTTCAGGCACTGTACAGTGTCTAACAAATTGGCAGGTGATTTCTTTTTGGACCAGTATTGTCTCCCTGCAAATTATGTATTGGATAAACTTATCTTGATTCTTTGCTTCTGCAGCATAAATTCATTGTAAGCACGATTCAGCAGTCCCATTAACAATGATACCTGCACTGTTCCTTAATTGGATCATATTGCACCTTGCTTTGCTCATCTTATTTTAAGTATACAGTGAAGATAAAAATGAGTAAATACATCTCAGCTTTTTCCAAGAAACCTAGTGATTCATTTACCTATAAGCAGCCTCCATAAGGACATGGACATTTCTCTTAGTAGCTGTACCAGTTACCTTCTTCTCCCTTCAGGAGTCTGAGAGTCTCCTACCTTTGTCTTGTCCCTCATTTGTGCTTGGAAAAATGTTTATGGGGTTAGCAGAAAAATACAGGAAAGAACAGACTATAAAGGATCCCACTCTGTAACTTCCTTGCTCTCACACTTTGCTGCATCTCAACCTGGTGTTCAGCCTGAATGACCTTTTAAAAGCCCAGCTAGTGAAAAATATAGCAGTCTACCAGATGGAGAGCACACTTCCAGTATATCTTCATACTGGTTTTGTGGTTTTTCTCTTTGTCCCACAATAGTGCTTTAACCTTTAAAACTCTGGGCTGTATTTTTTCTGCCTTCTTTGGTTAGCTCCTAACTGACACTAGGCAGATGCCAACTGTGAACTGCTGAATGAATGGCACAATTATATAGTGAAGGAAGTACAAGGAGGCTGAGGGCTCTCTGTCAGTTATATGAATTTACACAGAAGGATATGATCTCCTCTCCAACTCCATGCACTAGTGACAATGCTTACAATAAGCATTCTCATTAAGGCATCAGAGTCTCTTAATTTTTGCCTCCAGTCCAGGGCAATTGTGAATGAAGGGACTGACCTCCCAAGCATACTGCAAAGCATGTTTTTTCAGTCAGGATTTTGGAAGAAGTGGGTAGAAGGAAAGCGCTTTTATGGAGGCTACAACACATTGGTAGATACTCTTACAGTCATAGTTGATGTTAAATGAAGGTGCAAAATGCAGATACAAAATGCAGGTGCATATCACTAACTAAAACAAGGAAACCCTGTGAATCTACTTTGAAATCTGACCAGCCTGAATGGAGTGTCTTTGCCTGTTGCAATTTTCAAAGCTGGAAGGAGTACACAGAAATTGTGAAAGCAGAGAGCCAGTTGCTGTGCTGAGATCGAGAGTAAGAACCTGATGTTCTGGGGTGAAAGTGCTTTACATTTCATAGTACTAAGGACACCTTTTCATAAGATTCCTCCTCTATTAAGAAATGATTACTCATCTTTTGGAAATAAAAATGTTTGTAACAAAGATATCTAATTTCATCTTACAATCTTTGCTAAAGAACTATTTCATTGTGTTAAGAGACTAGCTAAGGATTAAATATCTTTCTTCATAATGATAAACTTTTCAGTGAGTTCGTCCCACAGTCATAATGTTTTGGAATCGATTTTGCAAAGACGTGGACATAAGTAATGGTTAGATCTCTCCTCTCTTCTCCTCTCCTCTCCTCTCCTCTCCTCTCCTCTCCTCTCCTCTCCTCTCCTCTCCTCTCCTCTCCTCTCCTCTCCTCTCCTCTTCTCTCCTTTCCTCTCCTCTCCTCTTCTTCTCTTTTGAATAAAATGCATATATTTATTTAAGCTGTGCTAACAGCCTGTATCTTTCTCTGTTAAATCCAGCTTTCTGAAATAGCATCTCCACAGATCTTTCCCAGGGCTGAAATCATTCCAGTTATTTGCTTGTGAATCAGATTTTTAAAATTATTATTATTTTGTGACCCAAATGACTTTGAGACAAAAAAATTGCTAATGCTTTTTCTATGTTATCTTGTCACTAGGAGAAAAGCCAAGCCCAGCTGCCCTATTTTATTTTTTCCTGTATTGGACATCACTACTGCCTGCTTGTTGAGGAAGTCTTTGCTAATGAACTGTAAGACTGGATTGCTCCTTGTTTATTGATACCTCCAAGATACAAATAACTCATGATACAAATAACTCAAGATACAAATAATTATTTTAACATCTACTCAGGTTATCTTTGAGATGCATCGTTGCCAGTGTACAAAGCTATATATCTAATAATACAGAGGTACTGCCAGAATGTCTAATTTTTATCATAGGGTGGAAAGTTTAAAGTTGCTTGGAATTTTTTTGTCTGAAAGGTATAAAAGTTGCAGAGACAGCTTTGCCATTGTTGTTTATTGTCTTATTATATGCTACAATGTAAAAATGACTGAACCCCCAGCAAATCCTTTTCTTATTATTGTTTATTAAAGAAAATAATATAAATTGAAGAAACAAGTCCCTTCTTTCCATGGCATGGGAATTATCCCTATTACTGGACAAGTACACTTAAGGATATTGCTTCTGTATATTTAAACACAGAAAAGAAGTAATGAGGCTATTTATAAAGAGAGTTGCCATACTAAAAGCATTAGACAGCACTTCAGCTATATGTAGAGCATAAGCAGTCAATAATATCACCCATAGATACAAATCACACTATGTGACACCTGGATTCTTTAGATCTAGTACAACCAATTACTCGGAAGAACTGCAAAGAGTCTTGCACACAGATTTCCAGTTTAAAGCTTTTGAAGACTGGAGATGAACACATAAATGTATGGTTAAATCTTTCATGTTTCTTTCCAGAGTGCCTGTTTTAGGCTATCAAGTTGCTGAAGTAAGCGAAGAAGTAATTTAAAACTACTGAAGCAGATTTCCAGCTGGTGCAACCTGCCCAAGTCTTATTCATTTAGATGTAATTTTGTTTTGATTATCACTTGCATGAGAAGTAAATCCTTGAAGACTCTTACACCAATGTGAAATCAGAATAGGTTCAACAATTCCCACAGCCTTTAGAAGAGGGAATTACTGCTGAAGACACATTCTCACAAGGGACTATGTAGCTGCAGGAGTGATACGTCTTGTTTGAGACAGCTTGTCATAGCCAATATTCTGTGTATTACTCTCTACTTTCAAGTCCTTGTTTCTAAACCACCAGGTATCTCCACTTACTTCATCATAGACTAGCATTGCTGATAAAATACAGTTAGTGTTTATTTTCTTAAAAAAACCCACTTCCTACCCATGACCTTTAGTGGAGAATCACTCTTGCTTTGCACTGAGTTTTTAACTTATAGTTAAAGGCACTATCATATGGATCCGAGTAAAATGGCCTGACAAAAGTTCAGAAAACATTGATTTTTCAACTTTTAAAAACATTTTTAAATTTTGGATTGCATTCCATCAAATTGAAATGACCTGATTTAACTATTTTGCAATTTTCTGAATTTCCAAGATGAGTGCAATATGAAAAAAGAAAAAATATATTCAGTGAAACATTTAATTTGGGTATTAGTATAACATGTCCTGTGCACAATGGTGACATTTACCTAAAAAATCTGAACATGTCCTATGTGGGTGAAAGCCAGCATTTAATCTTTTTTCCTATTCTGCAAAATAATGTTTTTTGCAAACATTATTTATAATGGTCTCAATTAGCACTAATCACATCACAGCCACCATTATTGTGCAAAACGAATAAGAAACAAAGTCTAAATGCTTAGACTGTAAGCCAGATTTGTAGTCTGTTCCTCTTATGAAAGTACTATAGTACATTTCAGTAATTATCCTAAACATTGCAACCCCACTTAGATAAATTGATATATTTTGAATAATCATCATGTGATAACACAGTGTAATATTATTTTAAGATTGGGCCTCTTTTCAGTTCTTAGAATAATAATGCCTCATTGACAGATCACTTTGGACATGTCCCCACTAAGAAGTTGAACCAAGAGTCTGTAGTTACAACAATTAAATATATGCATATTTGTCATGATTTTTCAACCATGCACTTATCCCTTCCTCACATGTACCCTCCCCACTTTTGTGACAATGACACAATTACTACATTACAGTAGCTAAAAAGGGAAAGGGATTTCTGACGGAAAGGGACAAATTTGTTTCCTGAGAATCTTCAGCGAGTTTGTAGAAATCACAGATCTTGTCATGGTGAAAGCTAGGGGAGAGCATCCTTCCATTTTGGCACTGCAGATTTCAAAGCAGGGTTCCAAGGGGTCTTAAATAGTTTCAGCAAACCAACAGCTCCCATTTTTACCATGGCATCCACTGCAAGGTAGTGAAAGAAATTAAACATGAATTGTTGCTGAGGTTTACCTGCTCTGTGAGTTCGCCTTGTGGCTATTTGGAGATGCATTTTAGTTATTACACAAGCAAAACTGATGGAGCAAGTTCACTGTCACTGAATAAAAGTCTGTCCACTTAAGCTGACAGTTTGCACAGCTTTAGAGGATGACATTCATCAGGCAGAAGGCCACTTCTGGCCTTGGAGGTGCAGACCATAGCGCCAAATTACTCTGGACTCAAGGTGTACATCCTTCATAACTCAGCACCTTCTGCACACCTAGATCTTTGCTTGCTTCATCTTACTACCATTCCTCGTATGCAATCAACTTCAATCCTGCCAAGAGGTCTTCATTCTGTTTGATTACTTTCAAGTTAATGGTGCATTTTTCCAGCCATAATGTCCACTTTATCTCTTTTGGGTGTAAACAAACCAGTGTCTGGTCTTTAACCTATTTAATCAAAGCAGTTTTTCCTTCTTCTCTTCTGAGTCTGGTTAAATTAACTGAAATGACCTACAAGGTCTTTGCTATCTCTAGACTGGATCAAAGAATGTAGGCAATGCACTACAATCTACTTTAATCCCATTACACCCATGTCACTCCTAGGCCTTCGCTGTGATTAGACAATTAAATACCAATGGCTTTCTAATGGATTTACTCCAAGGCATTAGCTGATGAAAATTCTGCAGTGTTAGCTCTTTGCCTTTTCACTGCAATGAGAAACGAAACACTGTCACAGAAATCTGTTAATTTAATAGCTTTCATAACAATGTTAGGAGTGGTAGTGAAAGAAGTTAAACATGATCCTATGAATTGCTGCTGATGTTTACCTGCTCTGTGAGTTAGCCTTATGGCTATTTGGAGATGCATCTTAGTTATTACATAGGCAAAACTGATTGAGCAAACATTAAACCAAATGCATTTGATTTGTATCCCCAAGAAATGTGAGTGCCTGAATGTTGCCACAATACCTGAAGATTTTGTGAATAGTTTAGAAGCCATGAAAATAAAGGGGAGATGATTTGTTATGGTCTCTGACAATATTAGCTAGATTTTAACTTATCAGGAGGATGTAGGGATTTGTGTCAGCTTATATCTGTGTGTGTATTCCTTGTCTGTGACTACAGAAGAAAGTGAAAGTATTGAAGAAAGTGACTGAAAAATTACTGAAGAAAGTAATACCTGAGGTGGTGTGAACTTTCCTCAGCACTTTCATTGAGTTTGAGCCTAAATGTCTTGTGTCTCATTTGAGACATCAGAGCACTCAAGAAGGTAACAGTCAATCAGGCAGTTTCCAAATTGATTTAACTGTAAAATCTTTACCATAAAAAGAGAGCAATTATGATCTTGATTGCTGTGGTGTGTAACAGGGGACAAAATGGCTCTAAGTGGGTAGTGTGTGAAATCCTTCAAATGCGATGGCTATTCACTGGCATGTTGTTTATGAAACCTGTGGGCAGGACAGTAAAACCAGTACTCATTTTCATTCTTGTTGGCAGATGGAGATAAGCCAATGACTGAACGCACTTCTGAGATTTTATTACCTAATATATCCTCTCGCCTGATCCTTGTCAGGAAGCTGTGAGATTCCCTGGATGGCTGGTATGTGTGAGCTTGAATTGCTGTGGTCATGACTGCAGACATTTTGTGCAGAAAAGCTTTCACACTCTAATCATGTCTCTTGAGAGTTCTTCACAGGCATTCAAAAGAAAAAGGATGATTTAATGTGTATTAACATCTGAACTGAATTAGCTAAGCTAACGGGAAAGGTAGACAAACATGATGTCCATGAATTTACCCCTTTTCTGAATCTACAAAGCTCTGAGATTTCAAGAAATATTGAGCTTTTCCCCCATGGCTTAAAAGTGACTGGTAACTGTGGGCAGATTCTTTTAAACTGAGACATACTGACCCTAAGTGTTGTATCTTTGTGCTGTGTTTTGCCAATGTAACTGCCTTGCTATTTGCCCTGCTGCAAGGGTTTTGCCAGCATCCACTGCATTAAAAAATGGGTTTCTTTGATGCCACTGGCCAGAAATATCAGTTTATAGCTTTTTGGAAGTTCCACCACTTCAAGTTGGAGCTAACATTTTTATTTTTTTTTACTTTTTAAATCTTTTTGTCTTGAGCACATAAATTGCAGTTGACAACATCCCAACTGTTTTGATAACATAGAAATGCTATAATGTCAGCCATTCAGGTACAGTCGTATTTGAAAATATATAATGTGTGTATACATACCTATATTAGTGTATGAAACACACTGTCTTAAAATTAATATTAACATGTAATCTAAATGCCAAATGAAACAAGGTGATACTTTTGAAATGAAATGTTTTGGCATTATCAAAATGAAACAAGAAAAATGAAATTATTCATTTTGACACTTTCACGTGGAACATTTATTCCAAATTGAAATGTTCCTGTAGATCAACTTGATTGCAACAAAACTGCATTTTTGGAGTTGAACACTGTTCTCCTGAAACATTTTTGAGCAGCTGTAGGTGAAGCCTACTTACAGGTGTCCGCATTTGTAAACTTACCTTTCAGCAAGATGAAGGCTACCAGGCATGTTAAATCCATCATTCACTTCAGAAACTGGCCATGAATTATGCAACTTCATCTGAAGCCAGTCTCATGCTGTAACAAGACCGGGTCAAACCACAGCATGCAATATTTTGATATGTGCTCTCTACTGATGAGACTCCCACACAGATCTAGCAGAAACATGCCTTCACATACAATGACATCAGTATTGGGAACTTTTCCTCCAGAAGTTATTTGTGCATCAGATGTGCCCGAACATATCATCCAAATGGAGAATTTGGTTGTTATGGCATTTCCTAAGGGTTTACTATAGCATTTAACTTATAAAACAAAACATGAAATACCTCTGTTTCATGATTTATTACAGATGGAATTTCATAGTATTAATGATCACTGATGGTGGCCCTTATTTTGGGCACTTTAGTTTGTATTGTTACACAAAAGGATACCATTTTCAGAATATAAACTCCCAAAAATATAGATTACATTGCAGGGATGCTTTTATGGCCTAACCCTGGCAAAAATCACATTGTTAAGCTATGAATGCAAGCATGAACATTGTTTGTGTATCAAATAGACAAAACCTTGGCCATGTTAAAAGTGACCAAGCATAGTAGCTGGAGATAGCAGCCCAGATATGGCTTGGCACAGCTGTCCATTGCTCTGTGGCACCAGGGTGGCTGGCAGAGGGGCAGTGCAAGGTGTGATGCTGGGCTCCTGGCTATGTTTTCTTACAGTTCTGCGACCTGGGGAACCCACACTGCCCCACAAAGATAGTGCCTGTGGCACAGACTGCCCATCAGAGGGTATGGGTGGGTGTGCATGAGTGCATGTGCATGGGTGAGTGCGTGTCAGCAATGCCAGCCTGGGTTAGCTAAAGAAGGGCTATTAGATATTCAGAAGTGTTTATTAGTGGTTTGTAACTGCATACTATTGTGGTTTCTCTGCTGTATTACATTGATCCTGAATGTAGAGTTTACTGATTGCTTGTTAAGTACATGATATTAATAATTCAAAAAACCTCCTTTGGTTTAAATTATGTGAGCAATTTTTGCCTGTGACAGATATAAACTGGATAGTTCAAATCTAGGCAGCGGCTTCAAGACACAATTCAAAATTTCCTGTCATTTCATTCATCCTTAAACCCACCAGTCATTGATGCAGCTCTTCTATTTAACTACATTGCTGTGTATTGCTGAACAACTTATTCGTTGACTGGAGTCCAAGAATTATATTCTGTAGCTTACATGTATTATTTCCCTACCCCTTTAAATCATAAAGATGTGATTTAAAGTCACATTTTATTTATAATGGATTCAGAAACCAGCCCTGCCTTCTGCTTAAATAGCAAAGTTTAATGTAAATGCTGTATTTTTTCTTGACTTTCAGAATCTTTATTTTTAATGTTTATTTATTAATTCTCTGCATTTACTATTCAAGGTTCCTCATCATGTACCATAAATAATAAAAAAATAAAAAAAAATTGTACATTTTGATACCAAATTTCTTTCAGTTATTTTTGCATCTTGACAGGGATTATCCAAAGTCTCCTAGTAGGATTTAATATCTGTACATTATGGGTGGCATAACAAGACATGAAGTTCATAATGAAACTCAAAGATTCATTTAATTCTTTTTACTTTAATGTCTTCCTTTGAGGATGAAAAAGCCCCAGCTTAAGACAAAAAAACATCAGTTTATTATTTATGGCATTTCATGGTTGAATAAATGCCCTCTAGCTTTCCACACTATTCACCAACAACTGTCAACAGCAGAAATACTGTAACAATCAGGGTGAATCAAATCCTATGAATAAATAATGAAATCTGTTTTCACTTTACATTCAGTGTCACTATAAAACAGAAACAACAAAACCATCAACAAAACCCAGGAGCAATTTATCTAAAGAGTAATAATAAAATTACTTAGATTCAGGAGGGGTAAAAACCAACACTAACAGAGCAATGAGTGATTATGTAACTTATTTGTGTTTTCACAGAGAGGCACAAGTAACATGCCAAATAGACTGAGTCAGCAACAGCACTTATTCTACTGTGAATGTTTAGAACAGTGTGAATCTTTATAATGGTGTGGAAATAAGGAACTGCAAGGTGTTGATATACTGCAAGTTGAAAACATATCCATGAAGGCTGCAGTTGGACAGGTAAGTACTTCTTCCATGGACAACCATGGAAACAGGGAGTTGTGGGTAGAGAAGATACACCAGGGCAAAAGAAATGGACTGGAGATACTGTTTTTTTTTTCACTTGCCTTGGCATTGGCCAGGAGAAAAATATGGTATAACAAATAATATTATATGAACAATATGATATAACATTTTGTGCAATGTTTGTAGATAGAATGAAACTCCTATAGGTTTGTAATAAGATGCATTTCTACCAACAGACAATAAACAATTGCTAGATGATTCAACTACAGAAACAATGTTATCAAGGTTGCTTAAGCCCTCTTGTCATTCAACTTCAGTGGTATTATGTCTACTTTTCCAAAGTCCTTCAAAATGTTTCCTCTGATTTCAAGATTCTATGGCACAAATCTATCACCATATCACTCATAAAATAAAATAAACCTTTCTTTGGAAAACCAGGGAAATGCATATGAAATGCAGGCTTCAAGTGTGTCTACAGCTCTTTGACCCATGCTTATCACAGGGGGTTGGAACTAGATGATCTTAAGGTTCTTTCCAACCCAGACCATTCTGATTCTATGGTTCTATAAATAAAATATTATTTTGGCTTTTTTTTTTTTTTTTTTTCTTGCAAAGTTAAACATTGACAAATGTGCATTAAACCCCAAAAATATAGCACTGTTTCTCTTAATGATATTGTGACAATATTAAATACTAGAAAATTTAGGTTAGACTTGTGGTAGAGCTGATAAGTAGTTTTAAAGAAAATTTACAAAGATAGAAGAACAAGCCTTTGATGAGGTGCCACTGGGGAGTCCCAAATTCCATGGAGAGGGGATTAGATTTTGAACACCAAAGGAACAGCTCCAGCTGTGAGCAACAATGGTTAAAACACAGTCCTAGCTAGTTATCTCTTCACTTAGCATACAACAGTGAGAAAAGCAAGTCAATGTCTTAGTTCATAATTTGAAAAATGCTATCAAATTTCTTAATGAAATCTTTGCATAACTGTATTACTAGGATACTTAAAAAAAAAAAAAAGGAAAAGAAAAAGAAAAAGAAGAAGAAGGAAAAGAAAAAGGAAAAGAAAAAGAGAAAGAAGAAGAAGGAAAAGAAAAAGAAAAAGAAAAAGAAAAAGGAAAAGGAAAAGGAAAAGGAAAAGGAAAAGAAAAAGAAAAAGAAAAAGAAAAAGAAAAAGAAAAAGAAAAAGAAAAAGAAAAAGAAAAAGAAAAAGAAAAAGAAAAAGAAAAAGAAAAAGAAAAAGAAAAAGAAAAAGAAAAAGAAAAAGAAAAAGAAAAAGAAAAAGAAAAAGAAAAAGAAAAAAGAAAAAGAAGAAAAAGAAAAAGGAAAAGAAGTGATCTAATGCAAGGCTAAAAGTCGATACATTGTAAAGACAGGTGCAGGAAGCATTATGCTTTGGGAATTGCTAAATCCTCACGGAATTGGTGAAAAGCTTATAAGTGAAAGAAGAAACTGACATCAATGGGATAATACAAAAAAATTGATTTTGTTTTGGTATTGGCAATATCGCACCATGAAGAAATGAAGAAAAAACCTCTAAAATACATATTTAGGATGAAATGTGAACCTTCTGAAAAGAAGATAAATTAATTGTTCTCTGTTACTACAGCTTTGAATCAGTGCATGTATACATTGACAGTTGAATTTTCTGCCGTTTGAATGAAAGTTAATGAAATTGCATTGTATGCTTCTGATGTATCCCTATACATTCTTACAGTAAATTACATGTTTCTAGTAAGTAATTGTCCTGGTTTAGCAGTAGCAGTCATTTTTTCTACTGGTGCAGTGCTGTGTTTTGACTTTCGACCTGGGAATAATACTGATAAAGCCGATGTTTTCAGTTGCTGGTCAGAATGTTTACCCTGACCAAGGACTTTGTGAGTCTGATGCTCTGCCAGGGAGGAGGAGAAGCCGGGAGGAAGCAGGGACAGGACACCTGACCCAAACTAGCCAAAGAGGTATTCCATACCACAGCACGTCATGCCCAGGATGTAGAACTGAGAGTTCCCGGAAGGGCTGGATCATGGCAGGGTGGGGGTGAGGTACCAGTTGGTGAGTGGTTGTATTCTCTTCCTTGTTATTTCCTTTATCATTATTATTATTGGTGGTAGCAGTAGTGATTTGTCTGTATTGTCTAAACCCAGACAAGACCCAAACCTGACTCTGCTTAACTCTCGGGATCAGGCAAAATAGCCGTGGGTAGAACACACTCTGTGTGTGTGCCAACATGGTGATCCCTATCACAATCAGCAGGCAGGTTCCAAGGGTACCCAGAGGTCATTCAAAACCTTCAGAAGTCTCAAATGATGCTGCTATGCTTGCTGGCTCTCTCACCACCAGCTTCTCTTTTTCTGAGTCCAGATCTTCCTCCTCTGCCTTGCTGGAAAGTGCTGCGGGGTCTCCTGCATCCTCCTGCAGCTCGGGCTCACGGGGCTCGGTGGGCTGCTGCTGGGGGATGCTCTCGGCCGCCGCGGGGCTGGGTTTGGCTGTGGGGCTCGGCTCCTCCGCCGCCTCCTCCCACTGCTCGGCAGCCGCCTCCTTCCCTTCCTCGGCAGCCGCCTCCTTCCCGGCCTCCGGCCCCGCTCCTGCCGCCGCTTGGTCCCCGGGGCCCCTCTCCCAGGCCGCTTCGGCTGCCGTCGGCTCCCGGGGCCGCTCCCCCTCAGCTCCCCGCAGCCTCACAAAGACGGACGCGAGGACGAGGGCCAGGACATTGAAGAGCAGCGGGACGGCCAGGTACAAGTCCACGGCCACGTCCATCCCGCCCTGCTGCCGGAGCCCGCCCGTATTACAAGCCATTACCATAAAGTACAATGAAACAAGAACCTTAGCCCAAGGCCCACACTTGATAAACACTAACACAGCAAATACCGGCTCTAAGTAAGCTACAGCATATTGAAACTGTGACATCAAGAGAACAACTTTGAGAGCCAATAAATCAGCATTGTGCTTCAGTCAGATCTGTTGTTATCTCAACCCTTCGAGCCCCACGTTGGGCGCCAAAAAAAACTGTCGTGGTTTAAGCCCAGGCCGTAAATCAGAACCACGCAGTCCACTTCCCCCCCCCACCTTTCTTCCCTCCGCTTCTGGAGGGACGGGGAGGAGAATCAAAAGAATGCAACTCCCACGGGTTGAGATAAGAACAGTTTAATAACTAAGGTATAACACAAATCACTACTGCTACCACCAATAATAATAATGATAAAGGAAATAACAAGGAAGAGAATACAACCACTCACCGACCGGTACCTCACCCCCACCCTGCCATGATCCAGCCCTTCCGGGAACTCCCCATTCTACATCCTGGGCATGACGTGCTGTGGTATGGAATACCTCTTTGGCTAGTTTGGGTCAGGTGTCCTGTCCCTGCTTCCTCCCGGCTTCTCCTCCTCCCTGGCAGAGCATGAGACTCACAAAGTCCTTGGTCAGGGTAAACATTCTGACCCACAACTGAAAACATCGGCTTTATCAGTATTATTCCCAGGTCGAAAGTCAAAACACAGCACTGCACCAGTAGAAAAAATGACTGCTACTGCTAAACCAGGACAGTAATTGAAAGGGGTATTTGCAGGTTGAATGCAGCAGGTAAATTTCTAATAGCTGCTGTAGTAGCCCTTGAAATGGTATCCAACCATGCCATTGTACTGAAAACATACATGAAGACATACACGCAGGATGCTGATGACACAGCTCAAGAATATTCAAAGCTTAGCATTTTTGTGAAAGATGGGAATTTAATTAAAAATAAAGCAAGCATAAATTCATTCATCCATTCAGCCAGATAGAACAGTGATCAAACTATTCTTGAAAAATTCAGGTAAGTAGGTTCCCCATTACCCTTTAATCTGAATTTGTAATGTAAGGCTGAGTAGCATCAGAAATCCTGTAGGAATTAAGTCAATGCAGAGTCCCCCTAATTGAGTTACATCTTGTGGCACATCTTTTTACCAGGTTTAATAAAGGTGCTTGCAGTGTGCAGTAACTAATACCAGAATTTAGGTCACATGAGTTCCTTAAAAGTATGACACATGGTAGGCAGAGATCAAAGTTCAGAAAAACAACCTTACAAATCTTTGCATATATATATGTCCGTACAAGACTAGATGCAAAGAACAACGGATTAATTGCAAAACTTACATCTTCACGTCACACTGAATGATAGCTCCTTTTGAACAAGCATTAATGAAATAACACTGTATGATTCCAATGACCTTTTCTTAACCTTTCAAAGCCTCAATTACCAACTCTCTTAAATAGTACTAGCATCAGGCAGAGATGTTAAATATTGAAAACCAGATGTTTAACCTCTACTTTTTCTTTTCTGTATGCTAGTCAGAAAATATTTCGTTGCATGTTCTTTTTTGGGGTTTTGTTTTCTTACATGGAGATCCTGGGTAATGCTTTAAAACCATAGATTATGCCAGGTATGTTCCATAAAGAAAGAGACAGCTCTAAGGCACTATAAAAACAAAAATATCTTCTTAGGTTTATAGTATAGGAAATAAGTTTTCATTTTTTGGTTACTCAATTATTCGAAATAGCCATGGACAAGTAATTTCACTGTTACATACTGGAGTTCCCCAGTTTTGAAAGGAGATCAACAAGTATTTTTAAAAATTATATTTTGCTTTTGTTGCTTGGCTGTTTAAACTGAATAGAGTTAACCCTTGTCATGCCATATAGCATTATTTTTTGTATCATTTGAAAATAAATAGAAACTGGATTTGTTTGTATTTTGTCACCAAAACAGTGAATACTAGCAGGAAAATAATCCTAATCTATCCCTTTTCTGTTTAATGAGGGGAAAAGTTTCAGGGACTTTAGAAATTGTATATTCTTCAAGGTGCTGGTACCATAGGAGAGAGCTTCTAGTGATGCATTTCTTCCAGGGCATATTTAATCATGTGGAGCAAAATGTGGATAGAAGGAATGCATCATGGGTGGCAAGAGTTGCAGCCCCTTTATCCAATCATAGTGAGAGTAGGAGAAGGGAGAAGAGAAGAAGCCTAGAAAAAGATTCCAAAGACAGTACCTAAAAATATGTAAATTAATTTTAAAAGAACACAGTGTGGTTTATACATTTGTCCTAAAAAAGCTGCATTAGAAGCAATAGATAATAGTGATAAAAGAAAAGGGTCATCTGTTTAGAATAAAGGTTTAATAGGGTTAACTTGCACTTGGAAAAGTGCTCTAACTTTGCTGTATGAGATTTATTCTGGTCATTGGCAGGGCTCATTACAATCATTGAAGTTCTTACAGACTTAAACTAGACTCATTATTAAATTCTCATAATTAAATTAATCCTCTGCTGGGTTTTAATGAACTTAAAAACCCAGGGAGTATATTTATTGCAAAACAATTAAATGTTGAACATGTCACAGTTGTTTTCTACATACATATGTAATCTTCAAGTGTGATTCAGACAATGAGGCTCTGATTACTTAGCAGCTGCATTTGAACAATATTCTGTTCCTCTGTGTTATACCCCGATACCCTATTTTCATAAACAATGCTGATTAGAGTAAATATACAACACGTGGTCCAGATT